>NC_079969.1:24481538-25086751 GCF_029852145.1 Microplitis mediator
TCCAAAATACTTTTGTATGCCATTGTTTTTGAAAAAAACCGCTTTTTAGCATTTCTTTCTCCCAGCTGATCAGATTTTGGGATTGTTTAGTTCGGTTTTTTCAAAGATATTGGCAAAAAACTGTTTTTCATCGTTTCTTTCTTCCACGATATCTCTTAGACAAATGACTCGATTTTGATGGTTAAGGTGGCAATTGACGCGTCTTAATAAATTCTAAAGCTGATCAGATTTTGGAGTTATTTAGTTCAGTTGTTTTAAAGATATATTCGCAAAAAACCGTTTCTTACCATTTCTTTCTCCCACGAAAACTCTTGGACGAATTATCGGATTGTGATAGTTAAGGTGACAATCGACTCGTTTTATTAAATTCTAAAGCTGATTAGATTTTGAAATTGATCGGATGAGTCACTTCAAAGATAATCGAAAAAAAACGTTTTTTACCATTTCTTACTCCAACGATATCTCTCGAACAAATAAACCGATTGAGATGGTTGCGGTCGCATTCGACGAGGCTTATAAAGTTCTAAAGCTGATTAGATTTTGAAGTCGATCGTTCAAGTCGTTTCTGAGAAATCAATAAAAAACTAAAAAAAAAATTTGTTATTATTCGTAATTCGCCAATATTTTCGAGTCTACTTGATCTAATGATCTGAAATTTTTAGAAAATTTGATGGCCAACAAGCTCTTTCGATTAATTAAAAAGTTATAGACTGGTCACACACACACACACACACACACACACACACACACACACACACACACACACACACACACACACACACACACACACAAATACACACGCGGTGACACGAATCGTAATCCGTGGACAATAGATCCGCGACGTCAAATCCGCGACATGAAATCCGAAGATATTTTATCCGATAGACAAAATGTCCTTGGACTAAATATTCAAGAGACAAAAAATCCGTGACAAAATATCCTGTCGATAAATCTTATTCAGAAAAATATATTTTCAGTGGAAAATAATTCATGGTTTTCGATAAACGGGTACTGTACCATTCCAAGCATATGTATTGACCTATTTCCAAAATAATACCCACCCAAAATCTGTGAAAAAAGGGCACCATACGATTTCAAGCATATGTGTTAATCTATTTTTAATATTTCACACTCAAATTTTATGTGAAAATATATTAAACATTTCTGATAAAAGAGTACCGTACTATTTATATTATAAGATATTTTGTCGGGGATGTTTTATCTATTGAGTATTTAGTCCGGGGATATTTTGTCTATCGAATAAAATGTCTTCGGATATTTTGTTGCGGATATTTTGTCGCGGATTTAATGTCTTCGAATAACGAGTGACGGAATCCACACACACATACACACACACACACACACACACACACACGCGCGCGCGCACACATACATACGTACAGACACTCGAACATCATTCTAAAAACAGTCAGAATAGCTTCCTAGGATTTCAAAACGTCGACATCTGATGAAAATTCGATTTTCGTAAATCGGACCGAAACCAATAACTTCCCGAATTTTTGAAAATTTTCAATTTTCTTAGCGGGAAGTTAAAAATATATAAAATTTCGATAAACAATATATTTGTTATATACACTAATGCAAAAAATTAAAGGAGCAGAAAAATTTTATAAATTTTTTAGTGATTTTTGGAAGGCTGTAACTTGGTGAAAAATAATCGTATCGAGATTTTAGAAAAATCATTTTGTAGCTTAAAATCTCTAGTTTTGGTGCATTTTTTTCAAAATTTTTTAAAAGCTCCGGTTATTGCGCCAAGATGAGAAATACCGCGAGACAAAAATTTCTAAATTATTTTTGTTTTTTTCCGAAGAGCCCACGGACCGCAGAAAAATTCTTTTCACTAAACAAATTCATAGCTTGTTTAGCAAATTTATTCAGCTTCAATTTGGTTTTTTGTTTAACCTCGTAGGACGTTTTGTCGCAGAGATATCAGCCTTCAAACAGAAAATGATCCTTTTGGCTTTGATCATCGATATTTCAGGTACCAATGTTTGCACAGAAAGTTAAAGGGCGGCGTTGAAAACTTGAATAAATTCCCTACAAGACCCTGTCATCATTTTTTGAAAAACAAAATTTTTTTTATTTTTAACATCCATTAGAAGTAAGTACAAAAAAATGACTTTTTTTGGTTTTTTAGTAAAATAACCGCTACTCGAAAAATATCGAAAAAAAAATAATGTTGCCAGGGACTTTTTTAGCTTAATGTACCCCCAAGACCCCTGTAAATTTTGAAATTGATCTATCGAACCGTTTTTTGAGAATCATCGATCAAAGTTTTGCTAAACAATTAAAGGAGCAAGTTTTGTTCCTTTAATTTTGTAATCATAATCAAAGTGAAAAAATTATTTTTTCTGGACTTTTCTCAAATTTTTGCATTGGTGACTCGGAAAATGCAAAGAAATGACAAAAAAAATAAAAAATTTCCAAAAAATGTCAAAAAAAAAATTTAGAACACAAAAAAAAAGTTTCAATTTTTTTTTTTCTTCGATTTTTTTGACAATTGTTGGAAATTACATTCCTCAAACGATAAATAAGTTAGAAATGGCAGGATATATGTCAGCAGAAAAAGTTATATACTTAAAAAATCTATCACTAACGTTATAAATGTAACAACCTAAAGAGAAAAAAAATCAATTACGGAGTGGGAAATTATACACTAGACTCTATCAAAAACATCGACTAGTTTTTTTTTTTAAAATACTCTGAAAATATTGATTAAAATTACGGAAAAATGATCCTGTTAAAATGACAGCTCTTAATTATTAATATGAATGGTTGCCTAATCGCGATTGTCTATTACCTATTTGATTAACATGGGATTTTTTTTTTTGAGTGGAATTTTATCACGCATTAGAAAATCAAAGCATCCGTAAAATTGAAGAACATTTTTTCAAGGAAATTGAACGCTTTACAAAAAAGGTATATTATTATTTTTCGATAAATTTGAATTTTTAAAAGTTATTCAAGGCCAAAGTTTGATTCATAGCAAATTTTACCACTATTCAACTTTTTCGGCGAAACTGTCAGACTTATCGTAAAATGTTATGGGACCTTTTTTGTAGACAATTTTATTTCTTACAAATTGTCGCCAGAAAAGTATTTTGAAAATCTACATTGTTTTCTAGTTATTTTTATTTTAATGTAAAGCTCTTGAAAAAAATGGTGTTTGGGTCGATTTCAAAATCTTGACATCAAAATGAAAATAACCAGAAAAGAATACGGAATGTCAAAAAACTTTATCAGAGATAATTTGGAAGCAATAAAATTTTCTAAAAAGAAAATCATATAACATTTTACGAGAAGTCTGATAGTTTCGCCGAAAAAGTAGAATAGTTATAAATTTTACTATGAATAAAACTTTGACCTTGAATCATTTTTGAAAAATTAAATTTATCCAAAATTAGTGCGAGACCTTTTTTGCAGAGCATTTAATTTCCAACAACAATGTTCATTAAATTTTCTGATACTGCGATTTGCTAATGCATGATAAAATTCAAAACTTAAAATAAAAAATTTCCCATGTTAATCAAATGGGATATAGAAAATCGTGATGAAGCACCCCTTAATATTAAAATTAAGAGCTACCGTTTTAGCAGGGTTATTTTCTTGGTATCCTAAACAATATTTTCAGGATAATTTTTTACAAAACAAACAGTTAATTTTTCTAATACAACCTATTATACACTTTTATTCACGATGGAAAATTCGGTTCTCGAGAATTTATATTCCAAAGATTCAATTTGATAAAAATAATTACTCCAGAATCTTGCTCGAACACGTATTACTAGGGTTATTTGTAAATAAATAAGAAGCAAGATTTGGAAATTACCCGCATTCTGTTCCCATCTAAAATTATCTTGTATTTCTATAAAAAGTTTATTTTGTTATCGGTTGTAATTTAACTTAGTACTCTTTATTCATCATTAAATTGGATATGCTTTATTCAATGAATCTCAAGGAATGATAAATTGAGTAGACAATAAAATAAAAAAAGAAAATAAAATTATAAAACCGGTGAAAGATTATATTGAAACGGTGTATTGAGAATTTTTTATCTCAATTTTTTTTTTTCGTGCATATATTGGTTGCAGATCCAGCTCCGAATTTGAGCTTCAGTACGATCAATCTTTGGATGTGAACTCAGAAATTGCCTTATTTCAATAGCAGTAGGAAGCTTCATTGTTTCAATATTTTTGGCAAAAACAGATTTCACCGATAGTAGCTCATCATCACGCCAACGTTTTCGAGTAGTTTTTAAATTCGAAGTTCCTAAAATCAATTATCGTATAATTAAAAAAATAAATCATACAGTCAAAATGTTATGGTTATTTCAAAAATATTTATAGTTAACAGCAAGATTTACCTGGAGTTGGTGGGTTATGCCGATATTTTTCAGTAAATTTACCTCTCTTTTTATCAGTAAAATCAACAGTTTTTTTTTTCTTAAAATTTTGCTTCGATTTTTTCTTTTTAGGTTCATTTTCAAAATCAGAATCACAACTATCTAAATCTTTTGCTAATTCTAAATCCTCATGCTGCACATTACCATAAGAAATTTGATTATCGTCAGTAGTTGTCAAATCATTGTCAATCATCTCTTCGTTATTCAAAGTATTTTGTGTATCTTTTTCAGAAGCTATATTTTTACATGAAAAATAAATAAACAAAAAAACATAATGTGTTAGTACTTAATAAGTATTGAAATTCAATATTATAAGATTTTTTTTCTGAATAAAGTTTTTCAATCAAACTTGTTTTACCGCTTGTAACATATTACAAAATATTTTTATAATATTTTAAAAATAAATTCGTAACTATTTTTTATTTATTTCTTTGTTTAGTTATGCTTATTATTTATTTATTTATTTATTTTTTTGAATCAGTTTAATTTTATTTTCTAGAACGAAAAAAAAGCAAATTCTTTTTAAAATTATCGTTTTTAACGATGAAATGATACCACAAAGTTTGTGGATCGTTAAAGCTTCAAGCTTTTACGTTTAACCATTAAATGTTTCGTTTTATTTTTTTTTATTTTTATGTGGACAATATGGAAACTTAAGTAATTTTAAAGATGGTTTATCTTTTCTGTTAGCTATAATTTAAATATCAAACTTGAAAATATTTGCAAGCATTTTGAACAATAATTTTAGAAATTTCAAATAATATTATACGAAAATGTGTGCAGTAAATCTACCTTCAATAAGCTATTGATACTTTAAAAATTGTTTGAACATTTGAGTATCTATTTGTGTAATTTTTTAAATGACTTTGATATAACTTACATAAATTATTGGAAGATAAGATCGTTGGCGCTACAGATGGGCTAGCAACAATAGTTGCGTTGGTACTAGTGTGATTACTTTTCATCCCCACAGCAACTTCCAGTATTTTAGATACTCCACAAAGATCGCGACTGAGAGTTGTTTGACGATAATGATGACGATGAATTTGTTCATCATGTCCCATGAAATTAGCAATATCATATATTTCTGATTCGGCTATTTTAAGAGATGCTACTGTAGTCGCAAAATGTTTACGCAAATTGGTTGCTCTCAAAGTTTCTGGATGCGAAGCATCACTCTCACTTGCATACTCACGAATCAGCTGACAAGCTTGTAAGTGCCGATGTCGTGCACAATTATCGAAGCCAGGTAGAGCAAAAATGAAAGGATTCTTTTCGTGAATTCCAGCTTCACGTCTATATTTTAAAATCATTTCAATGCTTTCTTGACCCTCTTTCCAAACAATTACAGGAACATTACGATCTAATTTTCCTCCCAGCTCAAATCGTAAATAGTTATCAACCATTTTTTTATCATTTTCAGATAATTTTTCATATTCCTGTTTATTTGACTCAGAAAACTTTTTAGCGCTTCTGTAATCTTCAATGCTAGCTCTTTCAAGCTCACCCGGTCTCTTACGATTGAACAATAGCAATAAAACAAGTGTCGTTTCACTCAGCGATTTCCAACATAGATAAGAATATTCAGTTTTTAATTTTACTAAAGCAGATTGGAATTTATTTTCCAGGTGTTCACGGAAAATTTTAATGTCATCCATTATTGGAAGTTCGACTTGCTTGTGTCTTTTGCGCTTAGTTAACTCTTCATACGCTAAATTATTAATACAAATAGGGTATTTTGATTTATGAAGAAACTCAAAATACTTTATTCTTTGCAGAGGTTCATGGTTTTCGTCTTCAATACATTTACTTCTAAAAGCATTAGTTACTTTTCCAAGATAAGTACCATAAGTGATAGCTGCAGATGGTGCTCGACAAGTTTTATTTTCTGCATCACAGCCAGTAAGACGTTTAATTGATTCAATAAGATGACTGTAAAATTTTGGATTAATGATTGAGGAAAAATCAATAATTTGGCTTCCAATTCCTTCAATTCCTTTCATTTCTATGACTAGCTTTCCAAGTAATCGTAATCGTGAACGAATCATATCATGCTGCTGTTGTTTACTATATTTATCACATAGTAAATTTGCAAAATAAATAAGCAAATCATCGTATCGTATAACTCGAGAAACGTCATCATCGTGCATTACAGAGAATAACTTTCGTAATAATGGAGTAGCTGATTCGTGAATAAGCCCAGCGGCTCCTCGTGACAAAATCGGGTTAGCTCTATGTCGAAAGTACGTTCCACCAACACATCTTCGTCTATGACGATGAATACTAGCATACTCTCCTAAGCAGACATGACACGTTTTAAAATCGGCAGCAGTTCTCTTCATTTTTGAGTTTGGCTGCCGGACAACCATTTTTTCTCCGTCATTATATTGTGTACAACTAGTGAATAAATTATCGCCTTTCAATCTTAACAACTCTAATTTGTGATTTTTTTCAGGTCCTTTTTAAAATAAATAAATTTATTAAAACCAATACAAAAGAAAAAAAAAGGGCTGATTAAATTAAAAATGTACCTTTTGGCAATATAATAATACTTTTAACTAGATCTTCTTCACGGTGGAGATCTTGTAAGTGTCGACTTATCACACGTTGCCATGTCTTACAATAGAAACAAAAATGAGACTTTCTTTTCATAACTCCAGAAGGAACAACAAACATATTAGCAACATCAGGGGCCCCAGCATTAAATTGAGGTTCAAATTCAAGTTCAGTTGTATCTTGAGGTAATGGCAATAAAGAATCTGATGCATTATTTGCATCATTGATTTCGTTTTCTGAGGCTGACTCATCTGGGATTGGTACATAGCTCTCGTCTGCACTATTATTTACTGAACTACGATCTAGCGTTTCATTTGGATCTATAACGAACGATTTATGGTAAAAATTCAAAATTAAGAATGCAAAAAAAAAAATTGGGGGTGTAAAATAATTCATATACAAATTTGAGGGATTCAAAAGCCTATAGTAGCTTTGCAAAAAAAAATTACAAGCAGATGAGAAAAAATTTGTTCCAAAAATAGAAGGTTGTAGTGTTGTTATTTTACTTTTATATATTTCATAGCGTACTAATACTGAGTAGTCATTACAGACCAGGCTAACAAATATCTACGAAACTCATTTTATCTCTCTAAGGTTAAAGAATTTTAAGTGACAATTGTTAACAACAAAGTAGTTTTACAAAGCTCTATAATTATTGTTTCTAAGATTTTTTCCATAATGTTGCTGTTTATCTCAAAAAATCACAAAGAAAATGTGGTCATTAATTTTTTTTTTCACATTTCGGAATTCCAATTACAATAAACTTATTTATCAAATTTAAAATTATAATTATTAATGGACGTTACCAAGAATTTTTGATTTTTAAAGCTATACTTTAACTTTGTATCAAATGAATACGACTATAAGTGATCATCGAAAATAAGATAATCTTTATCATGATTGTTCATTTAGCGAAAAGTCAATGCAAATTTGATTAATTCATCTAAGCTAAATAAAAATGACAACCCATTGTAAATAATGATGAGATTATTGAAAGAATTTTAAAAGCCTACAAAACATTAATGAGATAAAAAAAAAATCAACTATAGTTCTTTTTCTAATTCAATTAGTTTTCCAAACATTAAAAGCATACCTATTGATGAGCTTGTTACATTAAGTTCTCGTCTTTCATCGATAACTGTAGTCATTTGATTTTCATCGTTTACTTCTGAATTACGCCAATGACAAGATTTATCCAATGTCAAATTAATGTTACCAACAATATCTTCTATACAAGAATCATCTCTGACTTCGTCATTCACAAGATCTAAATTATTCAATTCTTCGATATCTGACCAACGAGAATCTGCATCTGATTCATAATCACATTCCGTATTTTCTGGCGGTTCTTTATCGTTGTCATTTGGAAAGCCTTGAAAAAAAAAAAATTTAATTTAATTGTTCTCAACGAAAAGCGTCCACGAAACATCCTGCGATTATATTTAACTTCAACAAACTAGTTATATTTAACTTAAAAAATCAACCCAAATATATACATTCGAATGAAACAAAATAAAATGTTACAACTGGTAAAATTTTTAACAATTTCTGTTCCAAATTGACAAATTATTTAAAATAATAATTTAAAACGTACTTGCTAATGACGTGGGAGAACTCGGATGTTGTCTTTCATTGGTAATTTTTTTTATTGGAATATGCAAATCAGTGCTGTTGACTTCATCTTGTACATTATAATTCTCATCAACTTTACCATACTCCAGATCTACATTATTTAATTCTTCTATATTTGACCAACTACATTCTGTATTAGATACATATAAATTTCTCATATGATCTATCTGACTGTCTTCATTTTCATAAGTAAGCCCTTGTAAAAAGCAAATTGATTTGCGTATTATAAAAAAAAAAAAAAAAACAGAAAAAAATTAATTTTTCATTATAATTAATGCTTACCACAAGTTTCAGTAACACTTTGGTTATTATAATTTTCGGTATTTTTGATAACTATCAAATCTATTTTCTCGAAAGCTTGAGTCTCATTATTAAATATAGTAACTTCTGTAAATATAAAATGATAAAATTCATAAATGAGATTGAAAACATGTTAATAAAACTTATGTATACCTTGTTTATAAGTCGATGAATAGTCAATTATATCAACTGAAGTGTTCTGAGCAACTGCAGTATTTTCATTTTCTGTTATGTTTAAATTATTAGTTGAATCCTGAAGTAAATCATTTACATCAATTAAAGCAGTTTGAGCATCGATGGTATTTTTATTTTTATTTATCTGTAGTTCATCAGAGAGACCCGGAAGTGATTCATTTGCATCTACTACAGTTTTTTGAGTATCTAAAGTACTAAGAGCCAAGGTATTTATATTTTCTGGCATCTGTATATTGTCGGTTGTATCCAGAACAAATTTATTTGGAGCAATAACTGTATTTTGAGTATCAAAAATATTTTCATTTAATGTCATCTGCAAATTATCAGTTGGATCAAGTACTAGTTCATCCACATTTGTCACTGTAGTTTGAGCATCGATGGTATTTTTATTTTTATTTATCTGTAGTTCATCAGAGAGACCCGGAAGTGATTCATTTGCATCTACTACAGTTTTTTGAGTATCTAAAGTACTAAGAGCCAAGGTATTTATATTTTCTGGCATCTGTATATTGTCGGTTGTATCCAGAACAAATTTATTTGGAGCAATAACTGTATTTTGAGTATCAAAAATATTTTCATCTAATGTCATCTGCAAATTATCAGTTGGATCAAGTACTAGTTCATCCACATTTGTCACTGTAGTTTGAGCATCGATGGTATTTTTGTTTTCTGTTAGTTGTAAATTATTATTCAGATCTAGAAGCATATAGTTTTATTAAAAATTAATAAATTAGCAAATCACTAAATTTATTATATCAAAATAACCAAAAAAAAAATTTCCATCACATAATACCAAACGTAGAAATAAACAATTATTGTATGGTATACCTGAAGTAATAATTGAAGGAATCTCGTCATGTACAATAGTTGTTGTTTCTAAATTATACCGGAAATTCAGAGATGCAGAGTTTTTTTTTCCACTGCAGTCTTCGATCAATAATTGTTTCCTCTTGTCTTCCATTAATCTTTCAAGTTTTATGACTGCTTGCAAATGGATTAATTTTTCATCTATCAAATAAACGAACATAATTTATTATTCAAGTGTTTTTTAAATGATATATGAAAATTTATACTTAAAACATTAAATTAAACGGACCTTTGCATAAAGCTTTAAAATTAGATGTGCCTTTCTTGCCCTTCGTACATTTTATCTTTAGTGGGAATGAAATTTTTTTCGTGCAGTCAGCAACCACAGAATCGTGTTTATTTCCCAAAAACACTGTAAAAGTTATTTTATAAAATGGATATCTTCATAAAAATTATTTATATGATACATGTATATATATATATATATATATATATTTATATTAGGGTGGGTTGAAAAAAAAATTTTTTATTGTTTTTCTTAGCATGGGGGTAGAATTTGTACCTTAAAAAAAAAAAAATTTTTCAAGAAAAAAAAATTTTTTTTACTCAACATTTTGAGGTGGCCCACTCGTTTTTAAAATAAATAATTGATCAAACGGGGTAGTCCCAACGAAAAAAATTACATGGTGTTCTAGAATCTGTAGGGTGTCCCCTTGAAAGCTAATTGAAAGTCAGAAGTTGAAAAAATTTTTTTCCTATTATTTTTGTAATTTAAGTAAAATATCCAAAAATGAAAAGCATTTTCTTTTGAATTAAAATGAAAGTGAAGTAAAAAAAAATCACATTCGACAATTATTAGATGTTTTCCACGATTTTGGACAAAAAAAAATTTTTTCGTTGGAACCACCCTCTTTCATCAATTATTTATTTAAAAAACAAGTGGGCCACCTCAAAATGTCGAGTAAAAAAATTTTTTTGTTCTTGAAAAATTTTTTTTTTTTATACGGTACAAATTCTACCCCCATACTAAGAAAAACAAAAAAAAATGTTTTCGTTCAATCCACCCTAATATATATATATATTTCTGATGTGTTAATCAAGTCTATCAAAATAGTAACCTTTTCAGACAATTTTTCAGAAATATACTAAGTACCATTACGTGCATATTCATGTAAAACTTTTTAATAATAATGAGCTAATGTAATTAATTCAACAGTGATATAAATTAATCAAAGTATGTCGACTTACCTTTACATTCTTTAATAAAAATCTTTGGTTTTTTGTCAAGACCAAGTGGCCTATGATTCATGTATTTACGACGAGTAAAATACTCAGACTCTGATTTTACGTTTTGCTTCATTTTCTTTTTTTTAATAACTTTATCAATTGAAACTACGCATTAAAACTTATTGTTCAACTCGAAATGATGCAATAACCGATATACATCAAATTCTTAGAACACCCGGGAACATCTGAACGTTGTCAACACAGAAAAGTAAAATGGACCTAGCCGTACATCCAAGTGTGTAGAGAATATATATATATATATATATATGTATATATAATGTCTATTCTGTTATGACTACAAAACTACTACTAATAACTTATTTCTTGTTAGCCACTTGGAAAAAAATTTATTTATTAAAAGATTGGCTAAAATTTATTTTGTACAATAAAAAAGGCTGATGTAAAAAAACCCTACGTCCCATTTGGAATTGGCTGCATGTAAGCACAAAAAGTCAGAGCTACCAATGTAACTTTACGCGCCAAATTTAAAAATGGTTAATTTAACACTGTTTAAAATTGTCATTAGATTCATTTACTTTTATATTGATCTATAAATTATACCTATCAACTATGCAATGGAAAAATATAAGTATTAAATGAAATTTAATATTTTTATTAAATCCAGTTTATTTTTGTGTTGATATTCCTACAGAGGAAATAGCTTGTATTAAAAAATGAATATCTTTTTTTGACAAACGATTTAATTACTGAATATCGATAGCCATAGTGTAGATAATAAAATATTTAAATGTTATTGTCAAACTTAAAGCTATGTCCATATAATTTTTTATAAACTTTTTTATATGTTAAAATTATTTATTTTTATTATTATTTATAGGAATATTGCAAGTAAAAAAATGTTTTATTCCTTTTATTAATATTTAACTTAATTATATGAATGTCTTTAAATAAAATTAAAACTTTTTGTATTAACTTTAATAAGATATTACAATAAATAATTAATCAAAATTTTTAACAGCTGAGGTTTTTTAATTTTTTATACCAATGTTTTCGGTGGTGTATAAAATTTATCACTTAAGCATAATTTATTTATGGTGTTTCATCTTTAAACATTATCATTCAATATTATTTATTGCCTAAAAAATATTCTAAAAGTTAATTATTACTCATCATGAAACCAAAAAGTTAACATGAAAAAATTATTTCAAATACTTTTGCAACTGCTTGTACTTTCTTGTATTTATCCGCCGTGCATATCTATTCCACTTGTTATCGCTGGGAAGTTACTTTACCAACAGTTGAATTTTCTATTAAGAGGGTTGATAGTGCGTCTGATGTTCGGAGCAGTTTTGGTAGATTTATGTTGTGACTTATTTTTTAAATGACCAATAACAATCAGTACATGAATATATTCTAATCATAAGTTTAAACTGATTTGTTTCATTTCAGTTGAACTTTTATTATGCTTCGAGGCATTTTTATTAATAATTTAAACAGTAATATTATTTTTTTTCGGTTCTTGGATTTAACAATTTTTCATAACAACTTTTTTTTTGAAAAGTTTATTATAGTTCCATCCTTAAAATTTTTCGGTCATTCGTTGGCTTACTACAGGGTTTGATATCTACTTTAGGCTCAGTCTATGGCACTCCATAGATTGTTGTTAAAAATGAATCGGACAAGATTTTCTAGGTTTTCGGGGTAAGTAACAAAGTATCACGATTAAAACAGAAGGCTTGTAAAACATCTGGTTGTAAAGACGAAAATATTGAATATAATAGGTTGGCACGATTGATTACAGCTACCCTAATAGCCACTTTAGCTTGAAATTGACGGTAATTTGATGCTGAAATCACCTGAAATTTGCTGCCCGAATTTGCCGACAATTTGACAGCGAAAGTTGAAAATAAAATTTTGTGGTTAATTTTTCTTCAAATTTCCCTGATAGCCAAGTTGGCCGAAACTTGTCGACAACCTACTGCCGCCAAGTTGGCCGCAAAAGTTGGCATTTCCATAAGTTGACGGCAACTTTCTGAGCAACTTGGAGCCAACTCGTAGTCAATAGTTATACAAGCTGAAAGTTGTCTACATCTTGTCGTCAAGTTGGTCGCAACTCAGGTACATCAACTTTCTGATCAGAAACTCTGGCTATCAGGGTTATGGTAACTTTTTATGAAAAAAAAACTCGATAGCCAGAGTTTCTGATCAGAAAGTTGGTGTACCTGAGTTGCGACCAACTTGACGACAAGTTATCGACAACTTTCAGCGCGTGTAACTGTTGCTGACAAGTTGGCTACAAGTTGCTCAGAAACTTGTCGACAACCTACTGCCGCAGCCTGCCACCAAGTTTCTGAGCAACTTATAGCCAACTTGTCAGCAACAGTTACACGAGCTGAAAGTTGTCGACAAGTTTCTCGGAAAGTTGCCATCAACTCATAGAAATGCCAACTGTTGCGACCAACTTGGCGACAGGTTGCGGCAGTAGGTTGTCGACAAGTTGCGGACAACTTGGCTATCAGGGAGTCGGTAATGTTTATTCTTACCATTTCAGAAAGTAAGCAAATTTATACATAAGATTGTCTACAATTTGACGGTAAAAAAATACTGAACAATTTTTCAAGTCAAACTAACAATAAATTGACATAAAATTTGCCTGGAAATTGACGACAACTTTTTTCTAATCAACTTTTGAAGTGAATTTGCATTCTGATTCGGGCAGTAAATTTACATCAAATTCAATAGAAAGTTGCATACAAATTGTCGTAAAAAACGAAAAAGTCCGAAGTTGATGAAAATTTGTGAAAAAATTCTAGGAAACTTTTGTAAGTAAACTTTTGCTAAAGCAAAATGTACTATTAGGGTAGAAAAATAACGCTACCTTTGATAGTCAGGCTTGCTGAGCAAATAATGGCTTTACAAACCTGACATCTTGGGTTACTCATTTCCAAACTAGTTACAGAAAAAATGACACAAGTAGCCAAGTTTTTTTCAGTGAAAGGTTCCTCCAATTTGACGACAAGTTGTTTGTATTTATATGATGTTCTAACATTTTACTACTATTCGAGTACAGCTTAAACCAATAGTAAGCATTAATTTACGCTCACTTTTGGAAGGCCATTTAAAAAAAAATAATCTCAAAGATGTGGAAAAGTATCCTAATATTACAGTCTGCTTCTCAAAAGTTTACAGAAGTTTCCGTGAATTTTTTGTCAAATATCCGTCAATTTCGGGCTTTTCCGTTTTTGACGATAATTTGTATACAAGTTGCTATACGATTTGACGTAAATTTTCTACCCGAATTAGAATGCAAATTTACTTAAAAAGTTGTATACAAATTGTCGTCAAAAATGGAAACCCCGAAGTTGATGAACACTTGACGGAAAATTCAAGCGTACATTTATTAGGATCTTTTTCTAGTAACAAAAGATACCTCTCAACTGAAAAAAATGTAATTGCAAATTTTTTGTTCCAAATTTTGCTGTCAAATTGTCGGTAAATTAGGGCGGAAAATTTCGGCAATTTCGATTGTCAAATTACTGTCAATTTCATGCTAAAGTCACTATTAGGGTAAAAGTGTAAAAGTCGAACTAAATAGGTTTGTTGGTAAGGTAGTTTTTGCAAACCATAGAGAAGAGAAAGAATCGAATGTTTACATTAACCAAATTTACGTTGCACAAGAACTAATATTAATATTTTATTTTTCTAAATATTATTTTATAACAGACAAGCAGCGTGAGCGAAATTGAAAAAAAATTTATTCATCAACTGTATTTATACTTTCATTCAAGAAAGATTAAATCGTAAGAATTAATTGTGTTCTTGGATGACCTTACTACTCACACAAGTACAACTAAATAATATAAAATATAAAAAAAAAAAATAAATAAAATGAGTCTGAATTAATTTATTTCAATTTTTTTAATTGTTTATGAACGATAACTGTTCAACGAGTGAATAAACTTTCCGTAAGACACAAAACCATGCAAAACTATTATTATTCTGACTAGTTATTTAGAGTTTGGAAAAACCAATCGTTATATTATTTATTTATCTTTTAGATGAACGTGTGGATGAGTTTTTATTATAATTTTATTTAATTCAGAAATTTAACTGGATAAAATTTCTGATCTTAATTCCAACCGATGCAAATTGAATCTAGATCGATCAATTCTTTTTAGAGAATATAAAATCATTGCACTACATAATGTTAGAGCATCAGAAATACGAAATTAAAAGAAAATTTTCATCACGAATTGATCAGGTTATATACGGAAAATAAGTTCTGAACTGTTTAATATAATTTTTTATTACTTCAAACCAACATGATCTTATCATATCTTTATTTATGCAACTAAATCTTAATTTACGTTTGTTTAGGTTTTAACTTATAGAGAATACTGCATAAGCACGATGTCTTTTCGATTTTATTCAAAATTTCTGATTTAACTATTGTGGATACAACGCTAATGATTTTATTTAATTTTATAAATAATTGAATTTATTCAAAATCCTTGATCCTGATTTGAGTAAATAAATTATCATATGTACAGTTATAAAAACCTATTCGATGGAGGATGGAAATTTCTGTAACTAAAATTCTGACTTAACTTCCGTGACATCAACAAAAAAGCCTAAAATAAATTTCATGCAGAGTTAAATTACCTACAACTTCAATCCTATATATATCTGTCGTATTTTGAATCATTTAGCTGAAATTTTTGTTTAGTTTCATCGACACCAAGTAAAATATTTATCATTTTTTAAATTAAAATTAAAGTTGAACGATCAAAGTTACATCAGAAATATACTAAGTGAATTTTACGAAGAACTGAATCATCACCAACAAAGACATTTCTTATTATATTTTCTTTTAACTTAAGATTTTGATTCATTATCTGTCAGACATGAAGAAAACGCTAAAATAAATTTCAGAGAAAATTAAATTCTTAAAAACTTCAATTGAATTTTCCTGAGTACTTGATTATTTCACTGAAATTATTATTTGCTGGTCTCTGTACAGTTTATGGTGGAAGCCGATTTTTTTTATCTTATTCAATTATGAAACTCTAGATGAACTTTCTTTAGATGAATAAATATTTAATCGTGCATCAACTAGAACTTCGATTCAATGTTATCTATATCGCAATTTATAGAAAGCCACAAGGACAAGATGTTTTTTTTATTTGTTCCAAAATCTGGGCTGAACTATCGATGATGATATTAAATACCAAATCATAAAAAAAAATAGAATTTTGATTAAACATAATTCTATTGCATGAAATCTTTGATCATTCAGTAAAAATTAAAAATGTGTTTTTCTGAAAGTCAATATGAATGAAAATTAACAAAAAATAATTATATTTATCGATGATATTAAAATTGTTGCTGACCTGTTGGAGAAATAAATTAATAATGTGAACAACTTTTGGAGAGATATTAAATGAGGTCGTAGGAAATTTGATAAAAAATTATGTTCTTTAAAAATATGCCAACGTGTCAGTCAAAATTCTCGCTAAATCATGATACACACATCTACAATAAATCAGTACAATTTTGTGAAAAATTATTTTGTCCATAAGAAAGTTTTCGAATACGTTGCTCGTAAACTCAACAGTTCGGCTGTAATATTTAGTCTAATGAGGTAATAAAGAATTCAATGAAAAATTAGTTATTTAGAAATCTGCCAGCATGTCAATCACAATACTCGCTAAGCTATAAGAGATACGTCTCAAATGAATCAGTTCAATTTTGTCAGAAATTATTTGATCTAGAAAAAATTTTTCAATAACATTGCTCGTAAACTCAACAGATCGGATGTAATTTCTAGTATAATAAGTAAAGTGGGCCAAAAGAAAGAACTAATTTTTTTTTTTCGTTAGCTAACGTAAAAATCTGGTTAAAAATGATGAAAAAAAATAACAGTAAAGTTTGAGTTCTTAATGTTTACATTAAGAAGCGCCTCTTCGTAATTTTTCATTTCCCATTTGAATAACAGGAAAAAAATATTTTAAGTATGGAATTTTATACCTTGGCCCTGGCTTATTGTACAGATAAATTCAGAATATAGTTTTGTAGGGAATTGAACGCTCTACAAAAAAAGTCTCTTATCATTTTTTGATAAATTCATCTGTTCAAAAGTTATTGGAGCTTGAAGTCAAATCAAAGTAAATTTCTAGATCTATTTACTTTTCTGGCAGAACTATCCAACTTATCACAAAACTTTATAAGATTTTTTTTGTAGATAATTTTATTTCCTACAAATTATTTTTAGTTAAGTTTTTTCAAACTCCACATTGTTTTCTAGTTATTTTCATATTAATGTCAAGTTCTTAAAAAAAGTAGTGTTTTGATCGATCTCAAGAACTCGATATTGAAATGGAAATAACTAGGAAACAATGTGGAATTTGAAAAAACTTGACTGGAAATCATTTATAGGGGATGAAATTGTCTACAAAAAAGATCCTCTGAAGTTTTGTGATAAGTCTAATAGTTTCGCCGGACATGTAAAAAGGTCTAGAAATTTACGATAATTTGACCTAGAGCTCCAATAACTTTTGAACAGATGGATTTATCAAAAAATGATAAGAGACTCATTTTGTAGAGCGTTCAATTTCCTACAAAACTATATTCTAAATATATCTGTACATATATAAGCCAGGGCCGAGGTATACAGTTCCAAACTTAAAATTTTTTTTCCTAAGTCATTTAAATGATATAAAAATCATGAAGAGGCATCTCTTTTTATTAATATTAGGAGCTCAAACTTCACCATAATTTTTTATCATCATTTTTAACAATTTTTTTCACAGTAATTAAAGAAAAAAAAATCGGTCTATCGGATAACCCTGCGGGCCAGCCCTAAAACTTCCCGCTGTTTTCAAGCTCCTTGAACTCGAAAACATTATTGTGAATATATTTTCGAACTCTTAGAGCTCGAAAATACTTTTGTATGCCATTGTTTTCTAAAAAAACATTTTTTAGCATTTCTTTCTCCCACGATATCTCGCGAACGAATTAATTGATTTTGATGGTTGAGGCGGCAATCGACGCGTTTTATTAAGTTCTAGAGCTGATTAGATTTTGAAATCGAATGATTCAATTTTTATGTAGATATCCGAATAAAAACGTTTTTCACTATTTTTTTAATCAACGATATCTCGTAAACGAATGGACCGATTAAGACGATTGAGGCAGCAATCGACGTGTTTTATCAAGTTCTAAAGCTGATCAAATTTTGAAATTGATTTATCTAGCCGTTTTTGAGAAATTTAAAAAAAAACAAAAAAAAATTTTTTTTCAATTCTTTCTCCAGTCGCACATATTAAATTCTCATCTTTACATAGAAAAGCATCTTTACGTAGAAAAGAATATATTAGTTGCTCGTTTTTCAATTAAAGTTCTCGCTAAACTATGATAGATACCGCTACAATAAATCAGTTCTATTTTTTTAGAAAGTTCATTGTCTATATAAAAGTTTCTGATATCATTGCTTGTAAACTCAATAGTTTAGCTGTACTTTTTAGTCTTATGAGGTAATGAAAAATTCAGTTATTTAAAAAAATTTGCCAGCTTGTCAATCAAACTTCTCGCTAGACTATGAGAGGTACGTCTACATTAAATTAGTACAATTTTTGTCAGAATTTATTTCGTCTGTATAAAAATTTCCGATAATATTGCGCGTGAACCCGATAATGTGCCTGTAATTTTCAGTTGAATGAGGTAATACGAAAATTCGAGGAAACATTCAGTTATTTGAAAATCCGCCAGCTTGACAATCAGAATAGTCGCTAAATTATGATCGATACTTCTAAAATAAATTCGTACAATTTTGTCAGAAATTATGTTGTCTATTCAAAAGTTTTCAATAACATTGCTCGGAAACTTAATAGTTTAGCTGTAAGTTCTAGTTTAATGAGGCAATGACACATTCTGTTATTCAGAAATTTGCCAGCTTGTCGATCAAAACTCTCGCTAATCTATGAAACATTCGTCTGCAATAAATTAGTACGATTTTGTCAGAAATTACTTAATTACTTTATTCGAGCTCAAAAAGATTGAAATTATTAACATTTTCTGTGGAAAGTTTTGATTCGTAAGTTCAACCAGTTTAAAATTTTTTTCCCAACCTTAAAAGAAATTCCGATAAATGTACTGCAGATAAACTGAAATCGTCGCAAAATAATTGAACTACAATTTAAATTCTCTACAATTTCAATTCTGATTAATCTTATCAAATTTTAATTAGTTCAACGAACAAAAAACCATGGATTCAATGTTTTATTTTAATCTTTTAATTTAAAAAATTTTCAAATCTGTTCTTTATGAAGATATTTCTCTTGTCAAATAATTTTATTAATTTCTCGATGTCTAATGAATCGAAATGAATTATTTCACATTCATCAAGTCTTTAAAGATTTTGTTTCACAAGGCTTAACGAACAATAAGGTGTGTCACAGTAAGGTACAATTGATAGTTAATAATATTTTGTACACTCTACTTTTCTGTGACCGTCACACAAGCGTTATGTATAATATAAAAACCTGTATATATAAAAACCTGGGTGTAACGTCACAGAAAGGTATCAAAGTCACACAAGCGTAATAAAATATAACTGAAAATCTCTTTCACATTTTTTTCGAAGGTTCAACAAATTTACCGTCTGATCTAACTGAAAATTTATTTGACTCTATTTTAATCACTTCTTCTGATTTCCGTCTGAATATATTGAGTTCATCAAGCATAAGCATAAACAAAAATTGGAAAATCATTTGTTTACACATCGATTATGTTCTCTAGTTTTATTATGAAGTATAAATTGATACTTTTCTCCAGCTCATGCACAGAAAAAAAAATTCTCGACTGAAGGTAAATATTCTTCATTCGAGAAAATTTTTTTGAAAACCTAAACTTTCTCAAATAAAATAGAAATCTTCTCCGACCACGACGAATTTTTTTTAACCAAGACAAATTCTCGTGGCTCAAGAAAATCTTGACTTGGTTCCTGAAAACGTTTGTCTTCCGAAATGTTTTCTTGACTCAAGATAATTTTTCTTATGTGTTGAGATCAAAATTATCAATGCTTTCTCTGGAAAGTTTGGATACTGATTCGCAAGTTCAAAGGGCTTTTAGTTTTTTTTTCTACCTCTATCGCAAACTGCGAAAAATGTACTGCAGATAAACTGAAATCGTCGCAGATCAATTGAACAATTATTAAAATTTTGTACAATCTCGATTCTTATTAATCTTATCAAATTTCAAACAGTTGACCAAGAATATTATCAATCTCCTATCATCAATCTTTACACATCATAAATGCAATATTTTATTTAGATCTTTAAGCCTTAAAAATCCTTGGAGCTGTTCTTCAAAAAGTTGTTTCTCTTTTGGAAAAAATTTGTTAATTTATCGTAGTCTAATGAATCAAAATAAGGTATTTCACATTCATAAGTTCATTAGAAATTTTGCTTCACAAGGTTTGACTATCAGTAACGTGTGTCACAGCAAGGTATAAATGATAGTAAATAATATTTTGTGCACTATACCCTTATGTGACCGTCACACAAGCGTAATGTATAATATAAAAACCTTTGTGTAACGTCACAGAAAGGTATTAAAGTCACACAAGCGTAATAAAATATAACTGAAAATGTCACACAAACGTCTATACAACATACATATATATATATATATATATATATATATATATATATATATATATATATATATATATATATATATCCACAGGAAATCCAAATGACGTTTTACTGGGAATATTTCATAAGAAATTAAACTTAAAGTTATATAAACATATATATATATATATATATATATATTAGGTGATTATGTTTTAATTATTAAGTTATTTGTGTTTGGAATTAATTTTTTGTAGAAGAATAATAATGGTTACTAGTTGATAGGAATTATGAATAGAATAAAATATTAATTAGAATTTTTTTGAAATTAATATAGGGAAGGGCGGGCAAAACAAGACCGGGTGGACAAAAGGGGCCACGCGAAAAATTTTAAAAATAATTTTTTTTTCTAACATTTCTTTTAGTTGTCACTTACGACTCTTATCATCATTTTTGCACAATCTCGGAGGTGCCAAATTTTTTTTTGAAATTTTTTCAGTAATTTTTCAGTGAACTCAATGTATTGTTGGCCACAAAAAAAACATACGGTGTTTTCTTCACTATATTAAAATTTTGCATAATTTATTTATCTTCAATAATTTTTTTTCAGTGGCTTTATTTATTGACAGTGTTGCAAATTTATTTTTTCACTTAGATTACATACAAACAATTTCATTATAGTCATTTTTTTTCACTTGTTTTTGGGGTGGCCCGTTTTGTCCGTCCGAGGAAAACATTCTTTTTGCTATTGCCTGAAAATTTGGTTTATTTCAAATGGAAGTCAAAAAAAGAGATCCTCGTTTGTAAATCCTCAAGAATCCATTATTTCTTTAATGGACCTATTTTGTCTAAATAATAATAGAAAACTTGAATAATGGATAAATATTCTTTTAAAATAAAAGTAGGATTGTTGGTGACGTGAGCTGTGACGATTGATACCCGAGTTCGATTTAATTTTTGAAAATTTTCATTAAATGATTTTTTCAAAGATCTCAGGAATAAATTAAGCAATTTAGTTTTTTGACAAGCGAGTAGAGTTAGAAATAGATATATAGAACGTATCAAAACGAGAAATTCCAAGCATGTAACCCCAAATGGTAGTTGGACGCGGGTCATTATTGCCGTCGGTACGTGACGTTTCCAGTCTTTGGTACAGCTTCCGTACAATGGGTAAAGTTTGAAAAAAGATAGAAACAAAAAAAAAAAAAATAAGAAAAATTTCTGTTGAGAAGAAAAGAGATAGTCGCTATCGTGTAAGCTATTGAATCACTAGATTACCACGCGCGAAAGCTAAGTCTAGAGTTTCCACTTGTGGATGAGTTCCGCGTCCGCCCATTTGTAACTTCGCTCACCCGGCAAAGTAGGTATAACAATTCAGCCCTCTCTTCTCTACATTTATATGTATATGTGTATGTACATTCATATACATATATATATATACTCCATGTACAGTTTCATCCCCTCTAAATTCTGCAGCATCCCTTGCTGCAGAGATTTCCTCTTTGTCTTTCTCTATATCGAGAGTTGAACTCTCTTCTCTCTCTCGCTTAATCTATCTTTGTTTCTCTGGTATTCTGTCTACCTCTCGGACGACCCCCGGGGGCCGCTCAATTGTTTCAGCCCCGTTGATCCAATAAAGGATTATGGCGAAACAATTGTAGCGTGCGCATCGGGATAGATTTTACGTAAACGATAAAAGTTTCTCGAGCGTCTGCATCATTCGAAATTTTTTATTGTATTATTTTTATCTTTTGCCTATTGGTGCAGATATTTTGGATGTCTATTTGTATACAAAAAAAATACCTATATATGAAGCATATATCCATATACATATATACTTTACTATAGTATTACAAATATGAAGTAAAATTTCACAGTTGAAAAACCCAATTTCGCGGGCATTGTATCTGTAAAATAGTAGAGATCGTGAATTAGTTACAATGGCGTGACGGTACGTCTGTCCAGTTGGAAATACAAATTTTTCAATAGTATTTTCATTCTATTGTATCTGAATAATATCATTAATATTTAATACTGATATCATATATACGATAATAAAACTTTTGTACGCAATAATTTTAATATCACTGGTTTTCAAATAAAATTTAACCGTTTAAACAAACAGATATTTTATTCTTTTCATAGTTTTATATTTACTTTGAAAAATTATTGACTCTTGTTATAGAAAAAAGGTCTAATAGATTTTAAAATTAATAGGCTTTCAAAATGATATTGAAAAATATTAAGTCAATAATTCATGTAATTATTCAATTAATTTTTTAGTAAATCTACAGGCAATTTTAAATAATATATAAAAATTGAATATAATCTATAGAGAATTAAATTTAAACCACCAAGTAGGCCTCTCTTGTAGAGCGGAAATATTTTAATATACAATCGTGTTAGTCGTATAAACTCCACTTGAATAAACTCATTCTATTATTTTCATTTCATTACTATTGGAAAATATTAATTGTACTCTCAGGATTATATTTGTACACAAAACGATAAAGCTTTTTCTTCAATTATAACTGTTTTAATTCATTGAGTTTAATTGAATTTTGGTTTTGTACAAAACGTTTTTTTTTAGTTTAACATGAGTGTGATAAGTGATAACTGATAGTGTTTAAGTAATTATGTTTGAATTCATAAACTAGAAAGGAAGTGAAAAATATCTTACGGTAAAAGAGTGAATAGAGAAAGTAGAAAAACCGGGTATGCAATCGGACAGAAGGTTGAGGTGTAAATTGAGGATTTTAAGACAATAATTTGCAATAATCCTATTGTTTATCAAATCCCGCTTAAAAAAAAAAAACTGAATTTTGAGTTCTATAAATTTTTTGATTTGCGTTTGATTTCGTTAATTTGATTTTGGCCACAGTTACTTTTTAAGCTTGAATTCACTGAAAAAAAAGAAATATTTGTCCCAAATAAATCAACTTATTTGTGGCTTTTTTAAAAATATTTCTTAATGACAAATAAATATATTTGGTACAACAAAATAATAATTTTTTTTCAACAACAAATACTGTCTCTAAATTTTTTTGGAATTGAATGAAAACTTACGGAACTTTATCAGACCATTTTTAGTAAAATTCTTCTTTCACCGAATGGATTTCCATAAACGTTTCAATCCTAAACTCAATTACCAATATCTCACTATAGACGCCAGACAAATGAAGTATTTAAGTTATATATAAGGGTGTTTTGTATACATGTATTTTAGTCAATAGATAATACTATGCAAACAATATACTTAACATTCAATGATTTTAAAGTGTCATTAACTTCAATGATCTGTACCTATACCTGAAAACAATGCACTCTTTGCTAGAGGAAGCAGGAGACATACGGGTATAATTGTCTCCGAACAGTCCCTTTTATTATCTACGCTAATCCTTAGGATTAATATTGAAATGGGTCCGAATGGGAAAGTAATAAATGTAAAGTATTTTACTGAGTCTCACCATTAAAATCTAATTACTTAAATTTGAGTGCAATTGGATACAAAATCCCCTCCCTAAAATATATTGCAGTATATTTAAACCCCGGTCCCAAAAATTTTAACATCATTCAGTTTCAAACTTTTAACCAAGTTGACTCTGGGTTTAAACAAAATCTTCAAAAGTTTTTATAGTTTGAAAATTCATTGCTATCATGAGTGTACAGTGCGCTGTTTCAAGTCCATGTGAGGTTACAACTGCGTTCAAACGGAGTGTCGAGACTTTTGACGTTGAGCCTGATGCTCAATCAAAAAGAGCAAAAATCGAAGAAGTAAATGAAGTCCTAACAACTTCTTTACTTGATTGTGAGATGGACGGAAATATAAACTTCCGCCCAGTGAACTACCAAAGAGTGAGGCCAACCATTACCGTCAACATCAAGACGAAAATGGTTCCCATCCCGAGGAAGGTTCCGGTGCCAGAACCCGTCATCGTGGAGAAGGAGGTGGAGTTGATCACGGTTCCGAAGGAAGTGAAGCCAGCTCTTCAAAAACGACGATTGAGAAGTTTGGAGCCAGTTGTATGTAGCCACGAAATGTCTGGGCTTTGTTCGATAATGTGAACAGCCATGTTTGTTTGTATGTATGTATACGTGCCTTTTAGAAGATTATTTAACACGCGATAAAAGAGTTGAGTCTTTAATTGGGTTCAGTGAAAATTTAATCCTTTTTACTTAAAACAATCATTGACTAATCCTCTTTTTTCGTGTGTGCGGGTCGCAATTGATGATACCTCCTCGTGGTGCGATTTGGGCATCGATAGTTTTTTTTATAAAATGTTTTATAAATTAATTTATCGTTGGCGAAATCATCAAAATTATTTTAGTTTGTCATTTTAACTAAAATTTAATAATGTTATTTGAAGCATTTAAAAATCTTTTTTTTTTGTGAAAAAAAAAGGTTCCAAATAGTCAACTTTTAAAGAAGTAATAGCTATTCGAAAAAATAGAAGGTTTTTTTTTCAAAAACTTATAACTTTTCTCGGGTCGGGTAAAAAAATTTGAAAATTTCCTGAAAAATCATTTTAATGGGATAGAAAAGAAAAAAAAAATTTTCAGCCAAATCGTAAGGGGTCGGGTTCGGGGCACTTCCAAAATTTTATAAAAAAAGTTTGTTTTTTAAATATTCCAAAATAACTTTTGCAAATATAATTAAGCATTATTTTTTGAATTTTGTTCGTTAAGCTATTTCAAAAATCAAAAGTTTCCGTCAAAAAATATCGATGACTTGTTTTAAATAAAAAGTATTAAAAAAAATTTTTTCCTTTGCATCCGAAAATTATGTGAAATGTAACTTTCCTTTATGTAAATTACTTGAAAACTACTTTAATTTATTTAATATCCAGAAATTATTTATCCTCATTTTTTTATAAATATTTTTTTTTTTTTTTGACATGGGAATTCACGTGACAAGTTATTTCTACTGGGATTTTTTTTACTTGAGTTATTTTTTGTAGGAAATTATGTCGAGGAACCGTTTAAAGTAACTGATGAAAGCACATCATGTATTCCCCCTCGTTTTTTCAAGGGCTTATTTTGTTTCATTTTTTTTTTTTGCAGTAAGCCAGTAAATAGATATGATTTTTTTAAATTTAATAAGTATAAACAGAAATATAATAAATATGGATGATAAAAAAAGTATTTAAATTTTTTTAGTCAAGAAATTTATCAAAATTTTTTTTTAAAGTTTACGACAATTGATAAATTGTAAGAGGATTATAATATATTATTATAATAAAAGCAAAATTTTTTATATCTTTAAGACATCAATGATAAGTCTTGTTACGATAGATAACGAATTGAATTTTCTGTAGAACAGAGTTGTTATTAGATACAATTTCAAAATAAACGACAATAAATCAAACGTTAAAAGTCACATAAGGTATGTTCTGTCCTTCTGTCATTATAAAGGTCATATTGTGACATTTAGTTGTTGAAAAGCCGTCTTCAATTCAATTGATTTTTACTTTAAAATGCCAAAGTAATTGATAATTATTCATGTCAAAAAAAAAAAATTTGTATCATAATGGAAATTTTTATTAAATTACTCTTTAAACACGAATAAGTGAGATAAGTGAATATTCACTAATTTTGAGTGCCAACCGAACCACTTTTTGAAATTAGTGGTTCGGTTTGCACTTGGAATTAGTGAATATTCACTTATTTTCACTAATTCATGTTTAGAGAGTATAAGCATGCTATCAATTCTAAAACCCTAACTATTTAATCACAATATAAATAGTTATCTAGCTCATTTAGCTCAATTTGAGCTATTAGTTGCTGATATGAAGCCGCACATCCTCACATTAGTCGAAACCTGGTTAAATCCAGAAATAAATATCTCTTTTAATGATTACACTATTATCCGTCGTGATAGAGGACTCATCAATGAAACTGCTCGTTATATTAGAGGTGGGGACATAACATGTTGTATTTAAAAATCTCTAAAGTCAAAAGTTCTTCACATCTCGGATGCACATCATATAAATCAACCAGAATTTATGATAATCGACATTTCACGAGAGACAGGGTCTCATATCCTTCTATCATCTCTCTACAGAAGACCTCAAGGCGATTTACTTAATAATTTTTTCATTGAATTTGGTAAACTATATCCACATTATAGTAATATTATAAGAATTTTCTGTGTACAAAAAAAATTTGTTGTAATGAGTACAAATTTTTTCTTGTCTTAAGAAACTTTTCGTTTTCAATTTTGAATGCAAAATTTGTACGGACAAATAAAAATTTTTCGCGCCAAGAAATCATTTTTTTTGTGTATAGTTCAGATTTCTGATGGAGAAGAACTTAAATTTAAAGTAACTAATCAGTACATTGAACACGATAAAAAAGTCTGTTAATGGTAGAAATGAGCGAAAGAAAAAAAGTGAAAGAAGTGTAATTCTTAGATGAAAAAAGAATTCCAATAGCTCTTTAGACGAACAGGGTGCAATTAAAAGTTAAAAGTTGTGGTAGAGAAGCTAACTAAACTGAGACGATCCTTTGATTTAAATGCTTCCATACTACGGTCTTCCTCTTAGTGGAATTCAAACTTGGGAGTGAAGCTTTCGATTACGTGACGCCAGTTAATTGCATTCGATTCACTATTCACATACATTTAATACAAATATACACACGTGATAAAAAACTTACACCAGAATCTTGATCGTATTTATTTTATTTTTCGATACCATTTTACCTCAACGTATGTGTGATTTATTTATTTTAAAATTTATCTATTGAAAAAATACTTTAAAGTGAATCAATAAGAGTACTTAAAAAATAACTCGTTCACATTAAACTGTAGATAAATATATGATAAAAAAAACAGGAAGAATAAAAAAAATTTATTGCTTTGTAAGATTAGAAAAAGACCTTTCGTCGATAATGTCTAAAAACGACAGTACAGTTATAATAAAAGTAGATACTCTCTCTTACGTATTCAGCGAAGCGACAAATAACTCCAAATAACGTTTGGGGATTACTTAGTTACCGCAATACAGTTGTGGCCCATTCGTAGCACAGCGTGGTAACTAGGTTTAAGGGTACGTACGTATGTCCATGCACACAAACATATTATGTGTGTTGGTCAACAAGAACGAGAACACTACCAAGTGTTCCATGTACACTTGGGACCCTATGGAATATATATATATATATATATATATATGTATATACATGGACATCAGGCTCTTTATCCCTCACATTCGACACGTTCACCGACAAGGGGAATTGAAAAGCCGTCTGGCCATCCGGGACAGCTTATCTGGGGGCTCTTCGCCTCTTCGCCTACATCATCCTACTATACAGGTCCCATAAACCTTTATGTAGCAGGTTCTTTTTAGTTTGCTATTTAAACAAGATCTAATGATAACTGTTTTTTTGTTTAATTTACTATAGAGCTTTTGAAATTTTAATATTCATATTTTCATTGTCATTTCGTTTATATGACTTATATTGGTTTTATTAGCATTAACAGTCTGGTAGAAGTTGTTATTATTTTTTGTTAAAATATTCTGTACAATAATTTTTATAACCGTTGCGAAGGTCAGTGGAGAGAAAAAAAAATAATTCGTACTTTAGATTTCTGTAACCGCGAAAAATGAGTTGTATATAGAGCATGTATGAAAATTGGTCATATATGATTCATTTTTCATGGGTAGAGTATAGTAGTGATGTGATAAACAAATTGTCAGAAAATTGATGTCAATTGAAGATCGATATTTTTCCAAATTTAATTAGTGTTCCCTTAATGGTCAGCAGTAAATGGGAAACTTTATCCACGTTTATCTATTAAATAAATGAACACTTTTGAAAAATGAAAACATAGATTGCTAAATTATAGATGCATTGGACGTTACTTTTAATTTTGGGTCGAGAGGTTTTGTTGGAGAGAGAAGTTTGGACAAAAACTACTATAGCCTCCCTAAGAAAAAATAAAGTTGATATTCGTAATCTTTGACCCAAGACACATAGAAACTAATTGACAGAAAATGGGACGTAAAAATGCACACGGACTTTCTTTATTAGCTGAGGGATTAATACTTGAAAATTAATTATACAGCAATATCTCTAAAATTGAACATTTGGTAATTGAAATAGTAAAAAGCCATGCGATTATACAGTATTAACTTATATTAATTATGAAATTATGTATGGTACGAAATGTAATATTTGTGGATGGATATTTGCTAGTGTGATTTCTGTGATAGATCATACAAAGTTTGAATAGAAGGGATATTTACCTACACAATGATTATCTCGATTGGTTGTTGGTCAGGCTAAGCGAGCAGCAGTTAGACCGCAGGGCAAATTCTACAGGGCAAATGGTTTATGCTCTTTGATCCTCTTTTTTTGAAATATAAAGTAATGATTTATATAATTCATTACAGATATTTCTAGGAAATTTTATTGTTATTAAAGTAAAAGACCCTATAGTTCAATTAATACACGGAAAAAAATAGTGGAAGAATTACAGTTTCAAGTATCAGCAAAGTTCCTCTACTTCGAAACTGTAAAAATTTCATTATTTCTGAGACGCACCAATTATTTAGCAATTATCACAGTTTCACATAAGACTTTTTTCAATCCTTCATAGGGTTTCATTCATAATAAAGTTTCATTCAACTAAAAATACATTATAAACTGGAAAATTTTATATCTATGATTGTACATACAGAGAATTTTTGAGTAAAAATTACCTATCAAGTTTGGTTTTGTAAGGACATCTAGCCAGTAACTAAATTTTTCATGATACCAGCATCGAAATTTGAAGTTTCAGTGTCTCTACAGCCCGTCGAATCAAGCTAATTTCAAGCCGATGCTGCAAACAACTGCTAGCGAATTCGTAATTCAGAAATACCTTCATACAACGGGCAGAAACATGCGTGTTTCTGCCCGGTGTCAGTTATATTTAATGTTCATTTGCAACCTTATTACTCTCATTTGTTTACTTGTCACTTCAGTTTACTCATTTCATTTTTTAAGTAACAGTTTTAATTAACCAAATAAAATTACTAAAAAATTAGTGAAAATAATATTTTTGTCTTATTTACTATTTAATAAGTGACTGTAAATCACATATTTCTCATTCTCTAACAGTTCTTCGCATTATCGGCTTGAAATTAACTTGTTTTTTACTGGCTGCTGATACTGAATCTTAAAGTTCCGATGGAGGTAATCATGAAAAATACAGTGTGTGACTCAGGATAAAAAATGATTTCAGACTGCGGGTGATGGCAGTCAACCTCACCCTAGTCTGAAATCATCTTGTTTCATCCCTTGTCACACAATATACTATTTACTATCTTGCGAGTAGAAATTGCATTTTTTTTACATGCTATCGAGTAGTATATTTTACAACGTGCATGGGAAAAATTTAAATATTTTCCACATGTTATCAGAGTATCATACTTTCAGGTAATATTTTTAGTAAAAATTTCTCGACGTGTAATTACTTTATTACAATAAGTAGACTCGATTATTACAGTGCAAACTATACTACTTAAAGTTTTTTTCTCACCTCCGGGCGAAAAGCGTCAACTTTCGTCCCGCTGTGCAAAACGAAGTTGCCGCTTTCCGCCTCCGTCGAGGAGAAAAATAGTATACACTCCTCGGGAAGTAAATAAGAAAGCCTCAGATCACATGTTTGTCGGCTTCGCCTCAGCCAACAATTACATGTGATCTGAGACATTTCTTACTTTACTTCCCTAGGTGTGTAATATACTATTTGATACGAGGGTTCTGTTTTTGTGCTAAAAAATGTAATTTTCCCACTGCTCTTCTTTCTGTGTAATGTCTATGAGCGATTATAAAGCCATGTGTTGATCAAGTAATGGTACACATCACAACATTTAGTGAGCGACTATAGGTACACTCAAGTAACTTATTTAAAAAAATTAATAATAATCAATTATCAACATTATTCTTAAAATTAAAATTTATTCTAATATTTAAAACTACAAAAAACAAAAAAAAAAAAAATGATTTTTCATTTCAATGGGTAATGGATTTTTTTCACTTTACTATAATTAATATTTTCATATGAAAATAAATATAACGTATAAAAAAAAAAAAAAAAATTAATTAAAAATTCATAAATTCACTACGACTTTTTTTTAGCCTCGTTATATTTTTATGCAATATAATATGTAAGAAGAGGGATGAAATTCATTCAGTTAAGTAGTAAAAACTGTTTACAGTAGAATGGTGTATAGGGTCAAAGTGTTCCCCGTCATTGGGAGCGGTAAGTTTCTAGTTACACGTCACACAAACACTCGATCATTGTCTGACGCTTCGAAGTAATCGAGTGTATCCAAAAGTATCTAAAGTACGATAATATCAAATTTACTAGAAACAATTGACGCATGCGCTCTTCTATTCTATTATAAATTATATTTATCATCTACTTTTATACTATTATATTTATTTCACGGGATAATGGCTGTGTCGTGAATGAGGTCGCGTGCTAAAGGGTCACATGCGACACTACTCTATAGTACTGTCAACCGTCACACATCGACGTGATTGTTCAAGTACCACGTACTCCATACTCTAGTTCCAATAGTACTATATAGGGTTCTGTCATTATTATATCATTTGTTGAACATTTTTTAATGTATGTATACAAATATCTTGTATTAAATCTGCAAATATTTACCCAGTAATATTTATAGAATGACTATAGTAATACAAACATCTTTGAAATTAATCTATAGTTTTTATATAAAATTTATAATAAATGGAAGTCAATTAATTTTAAATGAATTAAATTAGTTTGTTGCAATTTTAACTGTATAACTTCCGCTTTCTGCAGTTTTACACTTTATATATTTACTAGGGGTGTGCGAATCGTGTTCGAATCAAATAATTCGATTTTATTTGTGTAGTAAATTTTCGAAAAACTCGAATTATTAGATTCGAAGTTCGACTCGATAGTTTGATTCGATTCGACACGAATAATTCGTAAGTTCGAACTATTCTCACACCCCTAATGTTTACATAACATAGTCTTTGGCTAAAGATACCAGGCATGATCATGTCTAATTTCAGAACTGATTATACATGAACAGACATGATCATGTTTAATTTCAAGCTTGGTCATAGATGAACAAACATGATCATGTCTAATTTCAGAACTGATCATACATGAACAGACATGATTATGTTTAATTTCAAGCTTGGTCATACATGAACAAACATAATCATGTCTAATTTCAGAACTGATCATACATGAACAGACATGATCATGTTTAATTTCAAGCCTGGTCATACATGAACAAACATAATCATGTCTAATTTCAGAACTGATCATACATGAACAGACATGATCATGTCTAATTTCAAGCCTGGTCATTCATGAACAGACATGATCATGTCTAATTTCAAGCCTGGCCATGTCTGAACAGACATGATCATGTCTAATTTCAGGCCTGATCATGTCTGAACATTTCTTTCCGGAAGGTTACATTTCAAGCAATTCGAGTCTCTATTTTCTAGGTAAATATTTCACTATACTTCTCAAGAATTAGGCTAGTTAAAACTTAATGCGAGAAGTGATTATTTCATAGCTTCTTTATTTTACAAAGAAATCAAACTAAATTATAATCAATTATTTAGATCAAAATTAGAATTTCTGCGGATTGCATTAAGAAGAGGCGATGTCAGACATGACTATCTGCGTTTACCAAGAAGTAATTCTACTGTTTATAAAAACTCTTTCTTGATTCATGGCATAAAAATTTGGAATTCATTACCGGCTGACATTACAGTAATTGACAAATTCGAAAATTTTAAACAAGCTTGTTTCAACTACTTCTTGCAATCAATGTAATTACGATTAATCCTGTGGTCTAATATGTTAGTGTTATTAATTCGTATCGGTTTTTTAAATTGTAATGCGAACACTGTATCAAATATGTACCTGTAAATTATTATCTTTATGTATTGTTGATGGTCTTGAAGGAGCTTAGAATTCCAGGATCAAATAAAAAATTTTTCTCTATCTATCTATATTTCTAATAAATTACTCTAAACTTTTTCGGACTATCTCTCCTGGCCATTTCTTCATTTTTTTCCATACTTATTTGCAATCGCGATCGCGAAGCGTGTTAGTGGGCATGATTGCAAGCAGGTGGCAGTCTGGTTGCTATATGGAACGAACCTCAAAGGGCCATGCAGTATATCAACTTGTGAAAAATAATACATTTGCTCACTGTAGGATTCTGACGAGTATTTAAGTTCGAGGACAGCAGAGTTATATATTTCTATTAAATGTTCACATGGAATTGTTTCATCACATATTTGAGAATTAAAGACATAAAATATTTTTAAAAACTTACTGTTTCTCTTGGAGGACTCCAACACTGCGGCGAAGAGCTTTTTTGCGAATTATTATTATTCGATGCAGACGTGGTAGTCCGTAAATTATGTGGAGATGTTGCCGAATGATCGTCATCCTCGGTAGTTTCTATGTCAACCTCATCGTCAGAATCATCGGTTTTGTCGGCAGTAACCTCTGAAGTAGAATCTTGACGTTGTATCGGCTCAACTATTGGTGATGGTCGGATTACTGGACGGAAAGCCGATTGGTGAAGCGGTGAGGCTGTTACCGAAGGCATTATAGGTTCAATTGTTCCTGTGCCACTCAATGTTGCTGGTAAATGTCCTGAATTTTTTTAAAATAAATCGTATAATATTAGCATCAAATGTAATTTAAATACTAAATTATTTCTTATTTCTTTTATTTTAAATTTAATGTTAGCTCTTTTATTGGCGGTAAATTAAATTATTCTTCAATGATCGCACTTTCGGCACGAACTATAATAATCACAAGGAGTCTGTAAAATCTTGTTTAATTTTAAATAGATAGTTCTGATTTTTATCATTAATTTGAATTTGAAAAAAAAAACGGAAAAATGACTTTTTGCATAAAAATGATTATACTTTAGTAATTTTTTAAAATATCTCAGTAAATATTGAATTCTCGAAAAATTACAATAGACAATTTTTGTAGCTCATTAAATTCTCTACAAAAAAGGTATCTTATACTTTTTTCAAAAACTTAATAATTATCGAGATATTTTGAGTTTAAAATAATCAGGTGTCTTCTGGATCCGTTAAGGGTTAAAAATTTATAAGCAATTAATGAAGTTGATTTATTTATAGAGCTAAAATTAATTAGTAATTACCTGGAAATAGTACAGGCGCTCTTTTATATAACCAAGGAAGTGCGGAAGATGGAAAAGGAAAACCCGGCGTTTTACTGGCAGCGACGGCAGCCGTCGCTTGTTGATGCCACATATAATCCATAACAAGGCTTCTTGACAAAGGAAGTGGTAATTCTGGAAATGGTGGTACTCGAGGTAATACAGGATGTGCAGGAGGTGTTGGTACAGATGTTGTAATTGCTGGTGGTGTTAAAACAGTTGGTGATGATCTTGCTCGTTTCGCTGGAACAATTGATTCGCGGGATCCTTGATTAGACAATAGACGTTTTCTAGTTCCACCATTGAACATTGCTTTTACATCTTCCCAGGCATGAATAATATGGTCAGGTGGATTTCCCGAGAGTTTCATGTGACGTCTCCAAGAGTTAAAGTTTGCGGCGTTAGGCTGTACGTACTTGTTATTAGGATTAGTCTCATGAGAATGAAAGATAAATTTGTTTGGAGAAAAAAATAAATTACAGTACGCGCATTTTATACATTTTGCGCGCGAACTATTATAACGGGACGGAACAAAAGCACCTCGACATCCATAGGTGCACTCATGATGAACAGAAAACGCAAAATCATCTGGAAGTCTGTAAATTAATCATTTTTCTATATTAGGTTGGGAATTTTTAGTTTCAAGTTCTAGCCGAGTCTTATTATCTAACCTCAAAATTATTTGAAATTTTCTAATGTAAATTTTTAAATTTCAAGTCAACAAAATTTAAAAAAATGTGAGATATTTTTAAAAACTCATTTTTATTGTAATCGAAAAAAATTTAATTAGATTAATTGACGGTGTAGATTAACTGTGGCCATCAACTAAAAGTGGCAAGTGATGACTTTAAATGCGGGCTAACTTTTAAATTCTTCACAAAGAAATAAAACGAACCTTGGCGGAGAATTATCACTTAAAAATGATTTACACAGTCGTTCAGCTTCACGTCTTGTTATCATGCCACAGCGTCTAGATGATGGTGGCATAGCACCAGCTCGCCTGAGAGTCTCCAATTGTACGGGCGTACACTGAACACATGTGATTCCCAAGGCAACTCTTCTGTTGTGAATTTCATTGTAACTAAATTGTTTAAGGAGGGTGTTGCTAATTTGAGCAAGACAAAGACGTTCTTGACCTTCAATCATCAGTGACACGATGTGGATTCCATACAGAGATACTGTTCCAACCTGAAACTCACAAGAGCTATAGATGCATAATGTTCTTATTATTATTCATTTTCTACACACTGATAGAAGTATTTATTTGATATTAATAAATGTATTTATTTGAAACAGTTTTTCAGCCTTATTTGGCTGAAGTATTTGTTTGCCTCAAATATAGATTTATTAATAGTTAATAAATCTCATATTTAAGTGAACATCGCTGCGATATTCGACTACAGCGCCACTTTCTTTTTATAACACCTTTCAGTATATTGTCTAGTGTAAATCGTTCATTCGTCCGTTACGTGTAACAAATTCAAAATATAATCAACTAAATAGGGTAGAGGTACCATTTGTGGCCACTGCTCCATTTTTGGACATTTAATCCTTTATTTTAATTAATGAAAAAGTGGGAAATAAAATTTTCATTTTAGTAGTGGGATAGAAATATTGTTAGACATATTTAAAAAATTGATTATGTTATTGGGTCTTTTACAGATCATTTTATTTGAATTTTTTAAGTGTCCAAAACTGGCCCTAAATTGGCGAAAAACGGTACCGCTACCCTATTGTTTTATAAATAAAAAATGCTGAGTGTTTTAAAAATTAATTACCGTGTGTAGTAATTTCTTTAAAAAAATAAAATTAAATAGTACTATAAATTGTTTGTCATAACTAAGGCCAAAAATTTGGTTTTTTTAAAAGGGAGAGATAAAAGATGGGAGGAGCTGAATTTCTGATTGGTTGAATTTTTATAGATTTGCTTATTTGAATGGAGTGAAAGAGTGATGAAACACAAATAAGTTTAATCAATGCAAAACAAATATACTAGTCACGAAAACCATGTATATTTGTAATCTTGATGTGGAACTTCATTGGTTGAAATTATAAAACATACACCCAACTATATTTTGAATGATTTTAAACTAAGGGTATTATTTTGCAAATATTTTAGATGATATTACTTTAGCCGACGGATCAAAAAATTTTTCTTTAATTGGAACATGATTTGCACGCTGGACAGCTTCTATTCATTCAAAATATAGTTGACTGCATATTTTAGAGTTTCAACCAACGAAGTTTCACATCAAGATTACAAATATACATGGTTATGTGACTAGTATATTTGTTTTGCATCGATTAAACTTATTTTTGTTCCATCGCTCTTTTCACTCCATCCAAATAAACAAATACAAATCTATAAAAATTCAACCAATCAGAAATTCAGCTCCTCCCATCTTTTAATTCTCCCTTTTAAAAAAACCAAATTCTTGGCCTTAGTCATAACCCTACTTAATTAACTTCATGTATCATTTCCTTTTATTCAAATACGCCATTTATTAACTATAGTGGTCCCAACAAAAGCTTGGGATTTTTTTCCTACCAGTTTCTTCTCCCACCACCATGATATTAGAATGGGCGCATGCGTCATTGAATGTGCGCATGTGCCAAACCAACATTTAAAGGGTGGGGGAAGAAACCGTGGCGGGAACAAATCCCAAGCTTTTATCAGGACGACTATATTAAGAAATATTTACTTGATTCAAATAAATCTCATTTAATAATTCACTTGTTAACTACACCGGCACACAAAAAAAAATAAGTTCTCTGTACTTTTGACGGGACCGATTTATTCCCATATATTTTGACCCGTTGAATCTGAATCCGAGGTCCGTTTAACCCGTACACCCTCAGATTTTTAGAAAACTTTAAAAAACCTCAAAAATACACAAAATCGACCGTTTTTTAAATATATAAATTTTTTTAACCCTAACTAAGCATGTTTTTTATGTATTTCGGTCCTCCACATACTAACCTGAAGTTTGTTTAAAACATTAGCCATTTAAAGTCTGAGTAAATTCCAAAAAACCCCAAAAAATTGCAAAAAAGCAAAAAGATTCTTAGTATTGTGATGAAAAAAATTTTTTGAAGCATATTAAAATTTTTTTATGTTTTAGGCCAAAATATTTTTTATATATATATCACAGATCGAACAATATGATTTCTTTTATTTATTTCGATTTAAAAATTGATTTTTGTTATACCAAATTTTATTTTTTTCGATTTTTTGGGAATTTTTGCCATTTATTTAAAATTTTAGAGATATCTAAGCCATGGGTGTTCGATAATTATATGTGACAGATAAACATACATGAAAATAATTATTTATTTAGCCCTATAAAATTTTTTTCATCACAATACTAAGAATTTTTTTGCTTTTTTGCAATTTTTTGGGGTTTTTTGGAATTTACTCAGACTTTAAATGGCTAATGTTTTAAATAAACTTCAGGTTAGTATGTGGAGGACCGAAATACACAAAAATCATGCTTAGTTAGGGTTAAAAAAATTTTTAAATTTAAAAAACGGTCGATTTTTGTGTATTTTTGAGGTTTTTTAAAGTTTTCTAAAAATCTGAGGGTGTACGGGTTAAACGGACCTCGGATTCGGATTCAGCGGGTCAAAATAAATGGGAATAAATCGGTCCCGTCAAAAGTACAGAGAACTTATTTTTTTTTGTGTGCCGGTGCTATTAACAAAAATTTATTTGGTTAAGCTTTCAAATAAATCATTGATCAACTATTAATAAATCGTATTTGGCTCAAATAAATACTTCTATAAGTGCAGAAAAAAATACTTAGTCCAGAAAACATTTAGGAAGACAAACGTTTTCGTGAACTAAGTCAAGATTTTCTGGAGCCAAGAAAATTTTTCTTAGTCAGGGAGATTTCTACTTTATCCGAGATTGAGGTTTTCAAAAGAGAAAATTTTCTTGAATCAAGAATATTTACTTTCAGTCGAAAATTTTTTTTTTCTGTGTACATAAAATCAATACTTCAACTAAATAATTATATATAATTCAAAAATTTATTGAAATAATTTTTTTTTCAAAGTAAATATTGATCTGGCATTTAAAAATAATTGGCGAAAAGTTGAGAGATAAAAATAATGAAAGAAAGAGTAATAAAAAAAAATCAAACAGATTACCTGGTTTGATTTTGAATGGAGTTGTGGCAGGGGACTTGATTGCGACGATTTCTGGGAGTTGGGAGGCGCCAACGATAATATTGCTGGTCCTTCCATTCTATGATAAAAAATAAAAAAAAAATAAAAGTTATTTTTTTATTATCGGTGGATACTCGAGTGATTAATTTGAGGCCACTGAAACAATTTAACTTTTATTGAATTTAATAAATTGAACGAGCTATGAATTAATATTTTATGGTTACAATTTCATTTAATTTTTTTTTTAAAGTATTGATAAAAATTAAACGAGTATTTAAAATTCTTTTATGTAAAATAAAAAAAATGTAATAACGTTTTAATTATTCGTTGATTGATGAAGTTGTAGAGAATTGATTGTGAAATATAAAGCTTTCAATCAAAGTTTGCAATTACGATTCAAATGATTAAAATTGATGCCACAATCGCTGTTTTCGATTCAGAATTAATTGGTATCTATAAGCTTTTTAATTCTGATTAATGAGAATGTAACGACTCTGTTAAGTGGTGATTGTAATTAAAATTTTTTAATGCTTTCCTTACTTCTGTTCATTATTTGTGATTTAAACTTTCATTTCTTTTTTTAGTCGTATTGTTATTTTTAATATCAATCAATTAAAAAAAATGAACTTTTGTTTCTTAGTTTTCCATCTTTCCTATCTCTCCCAAATAAGCTCTTTTAGAAATAGAAAAAAGTGCGGAATTCGGAAGTTATTGAGGCTCATTTCCTCTTGTGAATTTATATTCTAGTGCCCTCTCAACACAATAGATCACAAAATCTTTTCCACTCCCTTTGCCTCAATCCTACATATCGCGATCTCACCCTTCTATGGATCAATCAACATTTGCAACAGTTTCAGCAGAAAATTATATCAATTCAATACTTTTTTGTGCACTAACTTATTCACTCCTTACTGAGAAAAAAAAATTGGTTTTATTAATTTCAAGTGTTGAAATAATTATTCGATACTGCATTTTTATATTAAGTTTATTATGATTCTCACATACTCGCTCTCTTACTAGACATCGGTCATTTCCAAACACTCTAGCTCTGGTTAAAAACTCCAATTGAAAGTCAATCGGTTTCATTCGGAGTTTTGTCATCAGGGTGGGAAGTTTAAACCTTACACACTTGATCTAATAAAAAACTTTTAATTACTCTACATCATTGAAAATAGCTGCAGTAATAAGGGAATTCAATTTCAAATCTTTGAAATCGCAAATTTCCAGAAAAAAATTTTAAAAAAAAAATTATTTGGACGCCACAAATTGTGGAGAAATGATAATAAGAATTAAAAATGACGTTTGAAAATCATTTTGAAAAAAAAAAAAAATTTTTGGCCGATCCACTTTGCCCACCCGTCTCTCCCTTCCTTGTAATTAATGTTAGTATATTTTATTCGTTACCCGCACTACAGCAAAGCAGTTTTTAGTCACTACAAAAATTGATTGAAATAATTATATAGAAGAGAATAAGGCAAAACGGGCCCCTTAGGAAAAAAAGGCTTATACATATGTAGGGATAAGATTTTTGCCTTATTTTTTAAATGAGTAGTTCAAATTTTTGATATTACGGCGAAAATATTGGTCTTATTAAAAAAGTTTTCGAACAAAAGTTGTAGAAAATTTAATTTTATTAAAAAAATGTTTCTTATGATTTTCTTATACGATCAATATTTTCACCGTAATTCAAAAATTAAGACTCATAATGAATAATTCAAAATTTGATTAGTTATGAAAATCTTAATTTTGAAATTACGGCTTTCTTATTAGTCCTAAAAAAAAATTATAAGAGACATTTTTTTTAGAAAATTAAATTTCCTACAACTTTTGTTTGGAAATTTTTTTAATAAGACCAATATTTTCCCCGTAATATAAAAAATTTCACACTACTAAGTATTAATTATTTTTAAATTAACGCAAAAATCCTGGCCCTACTTATATGTAATTCAAATGTAAGCCTATTTTGCCCTACTATAAAAAATGAAGAGTGAATTCGGAATGGTTATGAATTTTGTTAAAATTCTAACTGAATCTGTCACTCAGAGTTTCGAAGTTTTAGAAAAAATCACGATCCAATTTTTAGTATGAAAGTAAACCCCCTTTCGGAGTGAGTTTCAATTCCGAATTTTATCCAGCTTCAGTCTGCAAATTCTTTACAGTGCGTTCTTATACTTGAGTCATCATAGTCCAGATTACTATGGACTTTTCTATCGTAAAGTTAAAAAAACTAATTATAAATTAACGATTTATTTCTATAAATAATTATTGTATTAAAGAAGATAAATTAAAAATGAAATTAAAATGATAAATAAATGCCTCATTAAAAAAAAGGGGCATTTAAACTGGTCGTTTGAGAATATAAGGTGGCACATTGTCACAGAGCAAGCTCACCTTAATTTAACGAGTAAAGAAGATTTAGTTTATTGAAGCTGTAGAATGGTAAGAAAATAAGTAAAAGGAGGATAAGAAACTCCTCAGATGTTGATTTTAATTGAAAACGCCTTGATGAGGGTAAACAACTGTGTGCGTAGCTTTAAATCCTGCTTCTAGATACAACAGCTCGTGTTTATGTATTATATATATATATGTGTATACTAACACAAGTGAACTCAATATGCGTTATTTGAAAATACTGTTATATACAAGAGAAACTCAGGAAAGCTCAGAGCGCGAGCGCAATGTTGGCAAACGTCCCGGGAGGCCAGTTCAACAGAGGGGGTTAATTCAATTTGACATTCCCTCCTACACTTAAACAAGGTACTATCTGTACAATCCTCTCCCTCTTGCTCTTGCTCTCATTCTCGTTATTTCTATCCCAGTCACTCTTCCACAGTCCACCCCTCAGCCCCTCTGTCTTCTTGTGCAAATTAAATTCTCATCCACCGTGAAACAACGCTGGAGCGAGAATGGCCCAGCAACACGGCAACAACTGGACTACTAACGTTACTATCTCCTCCTCTTTTTCATTCTCGTCCCACGATATTCACCCTGATAGGTCATCCTATAATGCCAAACGCCATTGACTTTAACACCCGTGTTAATTATTCGTTTAAATTATTTTTCAGTAATTAATTTAAATAAAATATACGGAACTTCTACTATCGCTATGGCTGACTAGTAGTTTTTTTCACTACTGACTATAATTTTGTTTTGCATTTTATTAAAAATTATAAATTAATTAATTTTTGATTTTGTAAAATTTTTTTAATTATACATAAGGGGGTGATTCGGAAAATCAGAATTACGAAAGATTGTATGGAAATTTCCAAAGAGGGTAAATGGGCTTGAAAGCTCAAACTCCATGGAAAAAAGAGCAGTTGAAAAATTAAAGTTTCTACAGTGAAAACAGGCTTTTGGGACCAAAATATTTAAACATTAAAGCTTAAACTGTAATTTTAGAAATTTGTTGTAGTAGCAAAGTTAATAAAATTTTAAGCAGCAAATTTTACAGTTTAAAATGTAATTTTAGTTAGATAAATCTTTAAAGAATTATTTACTTTTTAGCTGAGGAGGGGGCAAAATGGACCCCTGGGGACAAAGTAGGCCCCTTAAAATTTTCAAAACTTAAAAAAATATGGGGGCAAAGTGGACCACTCAAAATTTTCTATACGCCGATAAATTCGGACGGATAATAAACTTATCGAAATTTCTTATATAATAAGGGCTTAAATAGACCATCAAAACTGTTCATTAAATAAAATTCATTAAGTTAAAGATAATAAAATTACGTTTTAAAGTTCAATCGCAGCAGACTATTAGAATGACTTTTATGTTATTAAAATACAATTGTTTTATAGTTATTTGCAAATATCACACGTGTAAAGAATAAAAAATATCAAGTCCGAAATTTTTTGGAGGGCCCACTTTGCCCCTAATTTTCGATTTTTCAATTTTAATGGACGCAGCATAATGAAGTGAAAATAAGTATCAAGGGTCTAAAAACAAGTAAACGCGTAAAAAAAATAAATGATATTATAATTATTTTCCTTAACCCCTTAAGCCCACTCTGCTCCCCTCTCCCCTATTTTGAATTCTTGCTTTATTTAAAAATTAATAGTTGATAGGTGAAACTGTAAAAATTAAGATTTATTGGTTATGTATTTTTTGCTTTCCGGAGTAATACCTCTTATCTATCCATAACATAAAAATTACACTGTGAGTTATCAATTGTCGAGAATGATGAGTGATCTGAGAAAAATCACAGCTCACACTGTAATTTTTAAATTATATATCTTAAGAAGAATACCACTATACAGAATAGTAATATTAACGATCGAAAATGTAATTTTAACTAATTTTAGAATAAAATTTAAAATTATGAAATCTGTTTACTATAGAAGCTGGGCAATATCGAGTTTGAAACTGTAATATTTGTTATGTCTGGGATAACAATGTAATTTTTACAGTTTCAAAGTCGCACCGCTTTACTACTGTACGAAACTGTAATAAATACAGATATTTCAATTTTTGAACTGCCTTTTTTCCGTGTATTAAACGACAAATTCCGATTTATCTTAAAAAAAATTATTATTTATTGTCAAAATATCCTTTTATTTCTTTGAATCTAAAAAAAGAGGTTTGAAAACATTTTCTATTAAATTCAGATAACAAGTTGCGAATTTTTTAAATAAATTTCATATTATTATTTAATTCTTTTAGAGCTTAAAAAAATTTCAATTTACAAATATAATGTTGCAATTTTTATAAAATATATAATTATTTATATATTGTGATACTTGTTTTTTTTTTATTTCTACGGCTTATGAATATGGATATAAAATTATAAGTATAATTATGATTTACAATATTTTATATTAAATTGCTTTTTTTTTTACAAATTTACAAATTTAATAATTTTTCTTTTTTTTTGGGAAAAAATAAATATGAGTTTAAAATATTATAATACAACATGAATATGTATGTAATAATAATTTTTCTACTTACATATCATCTATCCAATTTTATTTGATTAAAAAAAATTCAAACAGATTTATATGAATTCATATTTTTATTAAATAAATAAAATAAAATAAAAATCATTTAATAATTTTTAGATAGTGAAAAAAAAAATTTGTATACACGTTCAACCTTTACTACAGTCGATTACTCGTTATAAGCCTGGTCTAGGGGACAGGGAAAATTTTTATTGAAATTTCAGTCTCCACTACCGTGCGTTTAGTTTTGTTCTCGACTACTCGTTATAAGCTTGTTTTATTTAATATCATTTTAAATGTCATATTTATGTTTTGTTACATACGTCAGTATCCCGATTTTTCTAGTGCTTATGGCGCTAAAATAAATACTTATCTTTTTACACAAATAATAATTGCACTGGAAAAAATTATAATGACAACGGTATTAATTACAGTAATAATAATAATAATTGTTATTGATCAACATAATGCTCAATAAAACTTTTAAATTGTAACAGAAGCTTTAATTGTAATTAATCATTACAATTATCAACAATAAATTATATTTTACTTAATATTTATTAAATTATTATCCGCGAAAGATCGATAGTAAATTTTCATCATTAATTTTGATATTTTGTTCCTATTGTTAGTTTATAATTTATATAATTTTAACGGAGGCTTATAACGGGATGTCTGGTACGAAACTCAAAAAAGTGTTTAAGTGGGGAAGCTGTTTGGACTCAGTACCTGTCGATTGAGGGGAAGTGGCGTATAACGGGCAGGCTTTTGACGGGTAGTCGACTGTACTCTAGTGAAAGTGTATGCATAGAATATTTGTCTTCATTTACATTGAAAGTAATAATTATTCTCTAAGTAAAGTAATTTAAATAATCTAATTAATAAGTTAATTTAAAAATTTTAATTGTGATACATTACTATGAAATTATAATTACTGGATAAAATGAATCAGAGATGTAAAATGAATAATACATATGTACATATATAAAGTCTCAACATATTGTAGATGAAATTAATATACAGATAGACAGAATGGAAGATAAAATGTATTTGCAGATTATTTAAATGCAAACATAACGTCAAGTGCATTGTTCCCCGTCTCTCGGCTATTTTACGATTCAATCTGCGAAGCCGGAGTCTTGTGTCAGATGAGGGAATGAGAGATGACTCGAGGGTAGTGAGAGTGAGACAGATGTCGGTTTTAAAAGAGAACAGTAAACTCAGAATAGAAGTGACAGAGAAAGAAAGTTATATGAATAAAGTGAGTAAGTGCAAGACAAAGCGTAGGTTTATTTTGTAACATTGTTAAATCTCAGTACTTGTATTACGGCTGCGCCACAATTCTCCCTCCTATTTATACATATAAAACAACTTTTCAGTATTTTCTACCTTATATTTTAAATTTATCTTTTTTTATTTTCTTATTCATTTATATAAATACGTAAATACACTTTTCTGTTTCTATGATAAATTTTTATCATGAGAGAATCATGTCGTTTCTTGCTTCGATAATTGTAAACTGTGTTTCATACTTTTTTTTTTTTTTATTTAAATTATTTATCAGGTTGAAAAGTAAATTTTACAATTCACGATAGTATTTAACGGAAGTAGATTTTCTTTAATTTTATTTATTCTTAACAATAATCTATATTATTAAGAGAATAAAGAAAATTTTGTTCCCGGCATATCTATATGATAGAATTAGTTAATGTTATTGAAATTGGTATCGTTAGATAGATCTTGACTTGAATTTGTGCCTTTTCATAATTTAAACTCTTTTTAATTGCTAAGTATTGACGTAAATAGATTTATCTATACCATTCGAATTACATTTAAATTACGCGAGAAAAAAGATGATCGTATTTATTTTCTTTAAATAAATTAATACTTTAATTATTCTGTCACTAAATATGACTGAATATAACTGAATATATATAGTTATATTATTTATATCGCGTTACTTATTCCAAAATGACAGATTTTTATACTCCCTTTTGGATTTAGGAAGCTTCTCAAAGCCAAAAAAGTGTGCATAGAAAAAAAAAGGATTCATTGACACAAAAAATCTTTACTCGCCTAAAGAAAATTTTTTCTTACCCCAATAATTTTTTTGCATTGTGAATTGAAAACAAAAATTTATTTAGAACTAGAAAAAATTACTCGGTGCAAGGAATTATTTTTTGACCAAAAAAATCTTTTCTCGCCCCAAGACAATTTTTGTATTTAATTTATAATGCATAAAATTTCTTGGTGCAAATTAAAATTTTTTGCGGCAAGAAATCCTTTTTTTCTGCGTATTTTATGAATTTGGTAGTGATATTTGAGCAGTCACGTAGTGACTGCAGGTTGCTCGTAATAACTAATTAATTTTTATATATTTTTATAGACAGTCAACTACCCGTCATAAGCCTGTCCGTTATAAGCCTCTTCCCCTCAATCGGCAGGTACTGAGTCCACACAGCTTCCCTACTTAACCACTTTTTTGAGTTTCGTACCAGACATCCCGTTATAAGCCTCCGTTAAAATTCTATAAATTATAAACTAACAATAGGAACAAAATATCAAAATCAATGATGAAAATTTACTATCGATCTCTCGCGGATAATAATTTAATAAATATTAAGTAAAATATAATTTATTGTTGATAATTGTAATGATTAATTACAATTAAAGCTTCTGTTACAATTTAAAAGTTTTATTGAGCATTATGTTGATCAATAACAATTATTATTATTATTACTGTAATTAATACCGTTGTCATTATAATTTTTTCCAGTACAATTATTATTTGTGTAAAAAGATAAGTATTTATTTTAGCGCCATAAGCACTAGAAAAATCGGGATACTGACGTATGTAACAAAACGTAAATATGACATTTAAAATGATATTAAATAAAACAAGCTTATAACGAGTAGTCGAGAACAAAACTAAACGCACGGTAGTGGAGAGACTGAAATTTCAAGAAAAATTTTCCCTGTCCCTTAGACCTGGCTTATGACGGGTAGTCGACTGTACCGAAAAAACTTTTAAATTTTATTATGACGTCATTTGAATTAAACCGTGAAGATATAATTTTTGGCTGTCAATTTTATTTTCATTTTCAGACACCACGATCGTGCAGCGAATCAGCGATCCCCTTTATATTTATATGAAAAATGTGTTTATTAATAATTTGATTGATTAAATTTTGTCATTCAATTTAATAATTGATTAAAAAATGTAAGTACTTGTAAAGTAAAAAAACATAGTCATCACTATTATTATTTAAGTTCTGGTGTATGTCAGCAGGTGTTTATGAGGAAGGAAGGAATGAAATAATAAAAAGGGTGGCAATTATAACGATGATGTTTAAAATTAAATTTTAAACCACCCTAAACAATCATGTTGCTTTATCTGCTCCCTCGTATGAGTGAGTCCCTGATTTAATCAACGAATTTACGCTAACGCCCTTCTGAATCTAGTTCCAAACCCCACTTGCGGTTACTTCCAACTGCGGCTGAATGATAATTAGTCTAATGAAGATAACATATTGAAAGATGTATACACATGCAAGTAAATATATGTATTCCAATGCCACTAGAAATCATACTGTGTAAATTAAACATGATATTGGAATGTAGAAAATTGTAGTATGACTTTTTTAACTTGACTTGTGGAATTTATGAGTCATATAATTTAAATTAAATTTTATATGTCGAAAATTTGAATCATCTTCATAAATTTTATAGTAGAATTTTTAATTAAAAATCTTATTTTGGGAATTTATTATCAATAAGTAATAAAAATTTATACTTTAAAAGTAAAATTCAGGTGGGAAGAAAATGATAAAAAATATTTACAGCGGATTTTAATGAATTAAAAATTGATAAGCAATCAAAAATTTATTTTCGAATTGATTCAGCTTTGATTGAAAAAAATTTTTTTGAAATCACGAAATCCTACATGGCCGTTTTGTCTTTATAATAGTTATAGTTCACATAGAAATTAAAGAAAAAAATAGTATATTGTGTGACAATGGATGAAACAAGACGATTTCAGACCAGGGTGAAGTTGGTCGCCGCAGTTTGAAATCATGTTTCATCCTGTGTCACACACTAGATTTTTTATGATTACATGCCATGGGATTTCAAGTTTCAGTGTCAGCAGTCAGCCAGAAATTAATTTAAGAAGTTAATTTAAGACCAACTATTAGACCAAACTTAATTGCAAAGTCAGAGCTGTTACTTAGAGTAATAAGATAAGTGATCGGAAATTACTAATAGAACAATATAACAAGTAATAGCTGCAATCAAGAATGAAATTGGCTTTCAGCAGGCGAAAACATTATTTGTTTCTTCCTGAGGGACAAAACAAACACAGAGAAAAAGATTATCTTGAGTCAAGAAAATATTTTGGAAGAAAAACGTTTTCGGGAACCAAGTCAAGGTTTTTTTGAGCCAAGAGAATTTGTCTTGGTTAAAGAAAATTCGTCTTGATCAGAGGAGATTTCGACTTTATCCAAGAAAATGAAGTTTTTCAAAAAATTTTCTTGAATCAAGAATATTTACATTCAGTCGACAGTTTTTTTTTTAGTGTGGTTCAGAAGCTGCCAAAGTCAAAAGTTTAAAATTGTTGTTACCGAATTTTTTTTTAATTTGACTGTTCCTCCAAAGACTCAGTATATGACATGTAGGGTTAATTAATGTACCTGAAGATCAGAAAGTTTTTCCCGCAACGAAAATGAAAAAAAATTATGTAACTTGGCTGTTTAAGGGGTAGTTGAGGTGGCCTGCAATTTTCGGCTGACATACTAGCACTTTTGCGAAACATTTCAGAAATCTAGATCCAGTAGATTTTTTACATATTAATTATCAAAAATTGTAATAATACACTTATGCCAAAAATTAAAGGAACAGAAAAATTTTAGAACTTTTTTAGTGATATTTGCAAGGCTGTAACTTTGTGAAAAATAATCGTATTGAGATTTAAAAAAAGTATTTTGTAGATTGAAATCTCTAGTGTCGGTGCATTTTGATCAAAATTTTATTTTCATCTAAAAATTTGTTAACAAAAATTAATTGATTTGTAGTCCAAAAAAATATGTTTTAAAAATGTGCAATAAAAAATTATTGTTTGAATTAGCCCTTAAAAACGAAAAATCCCGAATAAAATATCTAAAAGTATAATTAAGACCATCAATTACAGATGAAATAAATAGTACAATTATTTATTTTTTTAGGGCTAATTCACAGCACGAGTATAGTTTATGGTGTATAAATAAAAAAAACACGGGCACCCCTTGAATCAAGGTCGACAGGGCGGCTGTCCCCACGTAAAACGACCTACACGCAAGTATGTAAGAGTAGAGCAAAGAACCCTCGACTCCCGCGGGACCAGTTTGTTCGGAGCCGCGTGAATCGGCTATCAATTTATTTTGTCCCAATCTAGTTTTGAAGGAGTCTTTTTTTTATCACCTTCTGTCCCTTCTTTCCCAGTTGTTGCTCATCGGAGCGTAAAGCTACTAGGCGGAAATTAAGGACTAACAGCACAAAAATAAATCTTATACGTTACGCGGCATTAATTGCAAACTTACTGCATAATAAAATAAAAAAATAAAATTTATTGCATAACATAATTATAATAAAATACCTTTAGGCACGATGACAGTTTTATTTGTTTGATTAATTTCAGTTAATAATTCAAATATTAATTCACTTTACACGATTATAATTTTTTTTTCAACTATTATACAAATTAAATCGTAATCACCAGTAGTATAACTTTGAGTGAATTTAACACAAGTTGCAGTAGCTTACAGATACGTAAAAGTGTCCGATGCATAGAGCATTGGATGTTCGCGCAGCCCGAATCGGGCAAGAGAACTCACCCCGCGAAGTCAAAGGATAGTGAGTCTAGGTCGCAAATCGTTGAATCCCGCCTACTATTAAACTACCCCTATGCCGACCAATGAAACCTCAAGCTCGTTCACATCTGGGCGGAGTTAAATTTTCTCCTTTACTTTATCCAACCTTCGCAATCAGACTTTGTAGGGGTGGTTTGCCTCTTCATGGGTAACTACAAACACGTACTTAAACTACATCATTATCATACTTATATTCTTCGTACCACTTGCCATTAGTCTGATAGTAGTTACATAACTATTACTCTACAAATATAAGTATATCTACTACAAAACTTATTCTACCGAATAAAAATTTATCAGTACTACGTTTACAATTGTTTAATTCTTTAAGTATAAAATATATGAAAGGGTGTTTTATTATTAAATAACTAGATTCTTTTTTTTTATCGATAATTAAGTATAAATGAAACTCAATTGTAAGAATAATTTAATTATCTACTTTAACATAAAATAAAGACGAGAATTTATCTTGAGATTATTCTTTATTTATAGATCAATTTAATGTAATTTAAAAATTTTTATTTAAAATTAGAATTTCTGTAATTTAATTATCGATATATACACTGAGAAAAAATTTCTCTTTGGACAATTAAATTGGTTTTGTTGAATTCTATTAAACTAAAATTTATTTGGGACAACTAAATGTTATTACATCAATATAATCTATTTTATCATTTTTAACAAATGATTTAATAGACTCTATTTGGTTGACATTAATATTTCTCTCTCTGAAATAATAAAATCATTTGGTAGAGTTAAGAAAATATTTATTTGATGGACAGCTAAACTATTTTGTAGTGCCAACAAATCCAAATATTAGAGCAAAATATTATTATATTAACTCTAATAAATATTAATTACATACAAAAAAATATATTCATTTAGAATAAATATATATATTTGTTCGAGGTTAATAAATATATGTTTGAACTTAATGATTACTGATTTAAAAGTTATGGTGTTAGGCAGCAGCAGCTGGAGTAGTTCGATGCTCGCCACTAGATCGCGCCCACCATTTGTGGTGTCCCTGGTACGATACTTATTTCAGAGTTTTTATATTCCGAGCTTGAAGCATTTATGGAACGAGTTATCCGCTGAAAATTTTTAATAGTAATATAGGGGTATCCTGTATGACACTATGACATTAATGTTGAATATTAATATTTTTCCTGAACAATTTTTTGTCATAGTACGAAAAAAAGTACGTGTGAAGGAAATAAATTATTTTTCTATATATGCATTTATTGAACTGTTAAATAAATATACTGTCATTTCAAAATAATATTTAATTATTATTAATAACTCATTCTCTATAATGATCGCTCGGACATTTCATTATAACTACTTTATAAACTCTACAGGTAATCAATTTGATTTTATGCTTGCTACTAAACGCGTCATTATCTTTACTAAATATTTTATAGTTTCTAATAACTCGATTTTTTGGTGGATTATAAAATATTTAGTTAAAACAACCAAATATATGATTGGCAATGGGCAATCAAATCATTTTCTTGTCATAACTAAAATTTCGTTGTCAAGAAAAAATTTTTTTTTCTGTGTATTCATATATGGTAGTGAAGATTAAAAAATGTATGATACAATTTTTTATTCAAAACATTTTGTAATTAAAACGAAAAATTGTAACTTTTTTTTAATATGTATAACATAAACGGAGTTCTAATTGAGCGGGTTACTATATGTAGGGACTTGGGGATTACATATGACTCCAAGCTTACGTTTGCTGATCGCTTCTCGTTAATAGTTTTATCAGCTTTCAAAACTTTGGGGCTTGTTTTTTGTAATTGAAATCACAAAAAAATTTAAGAATCTGAATGCATAAGAATACTGTACGCGTCACTGGTTCGCCCTAAATTGGAGTATGCGGCCCTTGTCTGGTCATCAGTTTATAAGAAACATATATTAAATGTAGAAAAAGTACAACGCAAATTTTAAAAATACTTGTCTTGAAAAAAAAACGGTATTTATCCTGCCAATGGTACAGACTGTTACAAACTTTGTGGTGATGCAAATTTGTTGACCTTGGAAGAGAGGAGAATTTGTGCGTCTATACTATTCATAAAAAATCTATGTAAGGGTTCTATTGACTGTCCAAAATTCCTCTCAATCTTGCTGATAACAGTTCCTAACCCGAATTACAGGTCACAATCAGTATTTTACCCTGCAGTTGTCCGCAAAAACCTTTTTCACAGTCATCTTCTGTATCGAGATTAGCCACAATTTGTAACAATATTTGCCAAGATGACAACCGGCTGATTGATATCCTTGGATTCAATCAGCTTTTACCGACTAGTGTCCTGGCATCCATGCTAGTCTCACTGCGTAGTGATAAATATGTTTAATTATATGGTTGCGTAACAGTTCAACCGAAGGCAAAATAACCGCGGCAAAATAACCGACGACAAAATAACCGAATGACAAAATAACCGCCCTTTTATCATGGTTTTTGTGTGTTTTGTCGTCGGTCATTTTGTCATACGGTTATTTTGTCATTCGGTTATTTTGTCATCGGTTATTTTGTCGCGGTTATTTTGTCTGCGGTTATTTAAGTGTGACACCAACTATAATTAATATTACATTATATTAATTATTAGCTAAATGATGTTCAATGATCTCATTATATACCTTGTTTGTATTTAATAATAATAGTTTATATGTCAGTTATCACTTATGTACCATTATGGAATTCATTAAGTGACCCAGTTATTGGCCTTTGGCTGTTGGGTCTTTAAATAAAAAAAAATATGAATATTATTATCAAAATTGACGTATGTTAATTAATAAAAAAACGATATAGAATATACAAATGTATAATAATATATAAAACATGTCAGTTAATCTTCTCATAATTTTGAATACAAGTGAACTTATATAAATAATAGAATAAATTTTGTGACACATGGAGAGAATTACTTGTTAATTGTGAGTAAAACTGGGTCAGGATAAATAATTACTCTTCTGTTTCTAAATATTGTTCAGTTATGGGGTAAAAATTTCGAGTAATTTTTGAATAAAACAAATATTAATTTTTATTCCGTCCGTATTTTTTCAATTTTATCAACAAATTCTCTCTGTGCAGATATAATTAAATATTCACAAATTTATAAATGTCTTCAAAAATATTTTACAATAGATTGAAAAAATAAATTAACACAAAATATATTTCCTCAATGAAATTATTAATTAATTTATTTCTTTAAAAAGCGTTTGTACGAAATTTAATTTTTTGGCTGCTGAGAATTTTTTTTTTAATATTGATTGGATTTGATTTAAATATTTTATTTTTATCAAATTTATCATTAAAAAAAAAAAAAAAAATCACGTAAAAGTAAAAAGGAAAATATTTGACAAATGTAAAATATCATTAGATACTTATTTTCTTGAATAAGTCAACACTGCAAGAGAGCTGTTGGTATAATGGTACGCATATGAAAACATCGTTTAACGAACCGCAAAGAGGCTCGGAGAGTTTACACCCCAGTTGGCCATTATATGATTTCTAACATCTCTCCCCCATCTACATGTAATAAATATCACTGCCGAGGGAGAGAGCCCCACCAATTATTCTTGGGCTGGTCGTCATCGGCACGCAAAAAGTCAGGGCGACGATGCGAACATACGGTGGCGTCAACGATGCCCTCTTGTACCCCATTGTCATTTTTATACCAGGGTGAACAAAAAAAAAAAAAACCGTATCGTATCTTCGTATTTGCATCAAGTGGTGCTTTCGTTAAAGCCCGTGACGACATTATCATGTTAATAATTTCTAACACCTTATGTACTAACGTAAAAACGCCAGATTTCTTTAATCGTAAAATACTTTATTATTATTATTTCTGTAGATGTCCCGGTATCTCGACAAATACTAGGACTGAATTACGGACCAAATTGTATTTTCAATATATTGTTTGATTATCAAATTATACTTAGCGGCTGTCACAGTCTGGAATCATTGAGCTGTTAACGAAAAGATCTCAATACAATTAAATAGTCTTCCGTAATTCTATATATTGTTCACAGGCTAAAATTTTCTCTAAATCAGCCCGAGTAAAAATACTTGGCCGAAAATAGGCCGGACAGGCTAAATTTGGCAGAAGTTACGCCAAAGCCAGAGAATTTATTTAAAGAGGCCGAAAACTGGCTACAATTTAGCCGATGAATTGAGTCGGCATATTTTTGAACACTTTTAAGCCTAGTCACCGGCTAAATTTTGGCCATTTTTCGGTCTTGTGTTCACTGTACCTAGACCTTTTATCAGCCACTTTTTGACCAAGAAAAAATTCTATTACTTTTTTTGCTTAAAATTTTTTTACCCCAGAGTTTGTCGCATTTGAAGAATCAGTAAAAAAGAGTGATTGGTTTTTTTCAAATATCTCAGTAAATATTGAGCTATCTGTAAAATTGCATTGAACCTTTTTTGTACTGCTTTAAATTTTCTACAAAAAAGATTTCTTATACTTATTTCAAAAATTTAACAATTATCGAGATATTTCGAATTTAAAATTCAAAGGATAAGATTTCGAAATTTCGTTTAAAATTTCCAAAGATCTACTGAATCCCAACAAAATGAAAAATGACATCAATAATAATTAAAAGCTTTGTCATGTATTTTTTATATTTTTGATAAATTTCCGATACAAGATTCAGTTACTGCGTTAATTTAGATATAATATTTAGAAAATTATAATTAACTTTCGTAGTTAGTTGGGAATAAAAATTCCAATAGACTTTTACACTGACGATTTTCAATGCACTGTAAAAAATTCGCGGAGTGAATGAATTTTTAATTAATTTAATCCCTCCGGAGTGAAATTTACTCCGGAGAAGAGTTTTGAAAATATTATTAATAAAAAATAACTCCACTAAATAAAATCGAAGTAAAAACTCGCGTATTACATTACTGATCAGCTGATACGCACACATACACGCACACACATATTCGGATACACACATGCACACGCAATTACGCACTCGCCTGCACACATTCGCACCCACGCACACACGCGAGCTGGCACACACACTGTTTAACAGTTTAATATAAATTCATTTAAATGTTAAAACTCCAGACCGGAGTGAATTGGGAGTGTAATAAAATCCGCGTCACTCCAAGATCACTCCGCTAAAAAAAACTCCCAGTTCACTCCACATGCGGGGTAATTTTTTTTCAAACTCCGGAACTCCGAGTGGCGGAGTAAATGCGGAGTAAATTCGGATTGAAATTAAATCCGGATTCACCCCCGATTTTTTACAGTATAACAGACTGAATATTTTCACAGAAATACTAATAACATAATGATTAATATTTAATGAAAGATATAAATTTTATTTTATCAAAAGTAAATTCGATAAATGCTTGTTATCGTTATTTAATATTTAATTATTATGCTGTGTTTGAATCAAGAGCTTTCAAAAACTATTGCTGTAATAATTGTTCTATAAATCCTCTTACGACGTAAAATTAACGGGCAGTAATCTTGTAATTGTTTGTGGTGATTAGTTATTAAATATGTTCATATACCATTGAAATTCATACATACACTTTTAAAATAATTGTTTCTATTGTTAGATTTTTTGATGAAAGAGAATTACATGCATAAAATGTTTATATAGACATACGTTTATATTTTATGTAGAGTATGAAATGAATGAGTATTAAAATCGTGGTACGAATTATAGCATTATATATTTATATATGTATACGCGAATGCTATTTCTATGAGGACTAACGCCCAATTATTTGTTATCTATGACCATAAATATAGAAGGATTTATTTTCACGTAAGAGGGATGATTTATAATTGGGATGTCGATAAAAAGATATTCAATTGAATGGGGCAAATACTCAACTTACTAAATGTATACGTTTTTCATGAGTACTGTTGATGGAGACGCGTGCGGCCAATGGGGATTAAGACCTTTTCGTTGAGTCTCTTTACAAATATTACATAGGGTGTTTTAATCATACAAATTTTCTTGCATTCAATGTACTAGTTATAGATACAAGTTTTAATTTTTTCCAATTATTTATTTCCATCAATATTTATGCTGTTAACACTAGTATTTTAATATCAATACTGTTGACGTAAAAAAAAAAAAATTGGTGTAAGTCTACGATGTACTGGTGTTAAGATTATCGGTGTTAATTCAACCCCGAAAAACGTGTTAAAATAATCCGGTAGCAGTGTTAGAAGTTTAAAAAAAAGTGGTTTTATTTTTGAACTATCAGAAATCGAATTGTATTTCAAATACCAAATAAAATTGGTATTGTTTCAAAAATTGATGATAAGAAATATTTACTGATTTATAGAGAAATCCAAAGAATAATTTTCTACAGTTAAATATTGATGTTGTTGTGTAAAATATGGGATTCATGCAGAGAAAAATCGGGCCACGATGGGGTAAAAAAAAAAATTAGGTCCAGATTACGATATCCTGACGAGGAATTGATATGGATGTAACGCTAATGACCCATGAGGTCCTTATCAAGATTACCTTATCAGGTCCTTATCAGGATATAGGGGAGGGTGGGGCAAAGTGGGCCCCGTAAGCTAGAAAAGGGATTACCTTTACTTTTTTTTTACTCGTTACACTACTTTATAGGCCCTTGTTTGTTATTTAGCATTGATGAGCTGTGTCCATTAAAATTGAAAAATCGAAAATTGAGGGCAAGGTGGACCCCCTCCAAAAATTTCGTCATAAAATTGTTCTTCATTTGCTTTACTTTTTCCAAGTTTATTTAAATGCATGCTGAATTAATATTTTTCAAACAATGCTCTTTCGCGAATTCTTACAGTTCTCAGTCCCTCTTTTTTGCAGACGAATAAAACTTTCGCACATGCGAAAAGAGAAATAAACCTACTTAGTAATAAGTAATTTTGTAAGACATAAATAAGCTAATAAGTAATAAATGAATAGTCGTCAAAAAATAAAGGTGACTTATTATGAGCCTTGTTCATAGAAAATTTCAGGGTGCCCACTTTGTCCTCAAATTTTTGAGGCCTTCAAAATTTTAGGGGGCCCACTTTGCCCCACCCTCCCCTACTCTTTTTTTTCGAATAAGAATATCCTAATGTGGTCTTGATAAGGAACTCGTCAGGTTTGTCCTATTAACCTGAGAAAGTCCTCATGGTACTTCAGGCAAATCAGGAAAAAATTCTAGTCGGAGTTGACTCAACGACACCGAATATTTGAGTGAAAGCTCTCTCGTTTGATCGAATTGACGGTAGTTAAAAAAAAATAGATATTCGTACAGAAAAACAAATTTTTGAATCGTGCCCCGAAAGTTTTTTTTTTATTAACAAATTTTGAAGAATTACAATGGATTAATTACCTTCCATTAGTAAAGATATTCTTTAACTCAAATATTTACAGTTTTATAAAGATTGTGAAATACAAATCTATGGATACGTACAAATATACACGTTGACTGATTCCAAATTAATATTTAATAAAGCTAAAAACGTAGTATCCCTTTTTAATATTTTAAATGTATGACTCGTGATATTTGAGTCGATCAAAATAAAAATATTTAATCATTGTACAAGCACGAGCTTCTGATTAAATAAATATAATGTAAGGATTTATTTTATATTTTTGGTGAGTTACCTTGTCTAAAACAAACAATCACACTTGAAAGATAGTAGACCATGACAAAGGGAAATATCCAAAGCGGATAATGTGACCAAGTAAAGTTCAACACACATCAATACCGTATATAACAAATTTAGGTGAGTACATGTATACAATTGTTGCGGTGCTGACATACTGCGCAGTCAATTAGTTTAATAGGCCGACAGTTGTCTACCAGTATAGACGACCGAGGGTGATGTGTCTCTGCTATATATATGTATATATATGTCGTCAAATCCCCTGTATACTGTATGCATAAAAACAGACAGTGATATAGCTCATGCACAATGAAATATAATGTATTATCTACATATAAGTATTCCACTACATATATATTTTTTATCACCCTGTCAGTTTTTTGAAACATTTAAAAATTTTTACTTTACATAATTTCATTCTTTACGAGCTTATAAATGTTTGAGTAAAAAAGTAATAAAATTTTCTGTTATTGTTTTAATTTAATAAAAATTTGTATTTTCAAATTTAATGAGATCAATTTCATTAAAAAGATTTATTACTTTTGAATTAAATACGAATGAAATTAATTTTGTAAGGCTCTCGTGGATTGGAAACAGCGATTTAATTTCCACAAAATTTAATACATGTATATGTAGGGTAGAAACAATATGTATGGATGGGTGTATGTTGGAAACAACATTTCACAGTATTAAACACGGGAATTGGTAATCCTATAAGCAGTTGAAAGATAATATAGATTACAATGGAAGAGGTTTGCTTTACGCTTACCATTCTGCATTCTCGTCAATCTGCAACCCGAAAATTTTATTTTAGCTTTTGTTTTTGTAACAGACATTGTAACATTATGTACAACTATCATTTTCCAATCTGAAACATAAAAGAGATGGTAACGTTTATAAGTATAATAAATTTCTTTACTGTTTACTTATTTTATATCGCGCAATTAAATTGCTCAAATATATTATATCTTTCACACCATTAAATATTTCTTTGGCGATTTCCAAATATATGATATCTTGGGCTCAAATAAATCTTAGTCGGCTCAAATAAATCTTTTTTTCAGTGGATTAAACAAATATTTTTTACTTTTTAAGAAATTATTTGTTAATATTTAAAAAATCATTTCTCAAGAAATCAGCACCTAACAGGATTTCAATAGAACGGAATTCACCTGATGAGATAACATGGATTCCTATAGATAGCTATAATAGAAGAATCTATCCGAAAATGTCATATGGGGATTCTTATAATCACCTAAACTGAACTTTTACATATATCGCGTTACTAACTCCAAAAAAACTTGCATTTTTATACTTCCTTTTGGCTTTAGAAAACCTCCTAAAGCCAAAAAGGCGTATGATTTTTCTTTCATACGCAATCATTTGGTAGGCTTACTTTAGAGCTTAAAATTAAAAAAAAAATTCAATAGCTTAAAGGGTGCAATTTTAAGTTTTAAACTTATGTAATTTGACTGCTTCAAGTAAACCTAAAGAGTGACTGAAATTTTCGGTTGACATCCTAGTACTTATGTGAAACATTTTAGAAATCCAGATCTAGTAGATTTTTTAATTTTTCATTTCGTTTTTTTAATTTTCGTTCCGCGAAAAACGTTCCAATTTTAAATACTATTTTTGTGGAAGTATTTTTCCTTGTAGTTAACAGCCTAAATGAAATTTTTATAAATATATAAATATATAAATATTTTAAAATTAAGTATCATCAAATTAATTGAGACATCAATTTTAGGGCTGTCTATCCGATAAATATTTTTGTGTATGAGAATGTAATTTAACGATGAATAGGCACGCTTTGGATTACTTTTCTCGGAATTATCCTCTCATTCGATCAAAACACAATCTAAAACAATCGATTTACGTAAATCCACATAGTATATTTCTTCCGCGTGGTCAGCATCAACTATCCTTGTTTTGCTTACTGCCTCATCCAAAACCCACAGTTGGAAAATTGATTTTCGATTAGTCGAATGAGAATACCGGATCTACTCATGTATCTCTGAGCTTCCACACACCCCACCGAGTATCGAGGATTAATACAATAATAATAATTGAATTGAGTGGAAAAAGGGAAAAAAATATGCGGTATCAAAAATATGATAAATTGATTTTGTTAAATAATTTGAATATTTATGAATAATTTATATTTAATTATAGTTGATGTCTTTGTTTTCGAAAGTATGCAGGACCGGGCGAGATGAATTAATAATTTAGTGGGCATATGAATGAAGTGATTAGTTTTTAAAATTACTGCGTTGTACACTGAACGCTTTATTGTATTTATTATTGTGTTAATAATATATATAATTAAAAATCAATGAATAAATATATCCGACAGATTGATCAATATAAAGGCAGTTATAGTGATAATAATAAATATATTGTGGGCGCATCAGAAAACCGACAGTAGTTAACGAGCAACCAATAATGCGGATTTTTTTGGATATCATATTGAGGGGTCTATGACTATTACCCGTGCCAATTATTATTTCCTCGTTTCATTCGGGGACGACTGGTCGTAAACGAAATAATAGCGTCGATCGACAATAGAATACAACCATCAATGATAAATTATGTTATATACAAGCGTTTTGATGTAACGATAAAAAGATTTAGCTACTTTGTGTGAAGAATAAATAATTATATAAAACCTATGAATAATAGCAACAGTTGTCGGGGCAATATGAATATTACTGTCAGTGACAAATTATTATTATGTTTTTTGATAAAATTGGAAAAATTGTTTTTTAAATAAATAATGGATGCAAAAAGAGATCAAATATGAAGAACTAAATTTTTTTATACGCAATTTGTTTCCATTTTGATTAGGATAGAAGAGGGTTTGGATAAATGTTCTTTTTGAATAATTGATAATTAATAATGGAAATTAAATGAGCTGTGAACGAAATATTTATGGTGGTGTTATCATTGTTGTTGTCAAATGATTTTTAACGATCGATGAAAACATGAAATTTAATATTGTCGGTGACATTTTACCATCGAGCAAAAGAAATTAGAAGCAGTATTTTTATTAACGTTTGGTAGGTCAGATCAACCCTCGTTTAATTTACCTGCGGTGCCACTTAACGGTAGGGTGTATAGAATCCTTGATAGCACCACTGATAACAAGAGTTTCCTGTCAGGAAGTTGGTGACAATTCCCTGGTTAAAAATACTGATTGACAAGAATTAAAAATGATGAAATTCGAATTTTTTTTCAATAATTTCAATTCCTTTGTTTGTTTGTATTTATAGATATACAGTTTGCATGGAGTGGCCGCTTCTCAATTCTTTTCAATCAGTATTTTTAACCAGGGTTAGTCGCGATCAACTTGACGGCAATTTTACACTTTGTAACTGTTGGCTACAATTTGGCTTCCACTTTCCCATAAAGTTGATGTCAATTTACAGTTATAACTTATCGCCAAGTTAGCACCAAAAGTTTCGTACAAGTTTCCGTTAACTTATTGAAGTAAACATGGACAAGTTGTAACAGTAAGTTGACGTCAACTTACCATCTAACTTGGCTGCTATCATCTATCAGGGACATTACCCCGATAGACAGAGTTCCTGATCAGAAAGTTGGTGTTTATTAGTTGCGACCAACATGACGACAAGTTGTTGATAACTTTCAGCTTTTGTAATTGTTAGCTACAGGTTATCACCAGTTTTTTTAGAAAGTTGCCGCCAGCGAGCTGTCGCAAGCTGAAGGCAGGTTTCTGAGAAAATTGAAGACAACTTTCCGTCAACTAATGTAATGCCAACTTTTGCCATCAACTTATGGAAATGTCAATTTTTGCGGCCAACTTAACGACAGGTTGCGGCCAACTTGGCTATCAAAATAATCCATTGTTAACTTTATTGCCATAGGTGGCAGCACAATGACAGTTCCGTTTGCCCTCTATTAGTATTTTTAAAAGGGTTTTCAGGGGTGAATGATTTCGAGGGTAACTGAGGGTAAGAGACATCTACAATCTCCAGCTGCTAAGTTATTTACAATAGAAAATGTAGGGATCCCATACGTACCAAATTAACTTCAGTTGCTGTAGTTCTATTCCTCATTATTGTTTATTGATTCAATACCATTAGAAATACGTAATTTACACTATCTATTTATGACATGTAGACTAATAGTATCATAATTTATATATTTACTCTAGATTAAATACTACTTTGAATCATTCATCTCTGATTCAGAACATGATGTAAATTTAATAGTATTGTCTTTTAAATGCTAGTTTTTATGGGTGTTTTACATTATAAACTATTTTATAAAAAACTTTTCTTATTTTAGTATACGGAGAAGAATACGTCCTGTGTCATCATAATATTTTTTCCATAGTTGCGTAGTAATTTTTTCGATACATAAAAATAATTCTATAATACAATGGTAAATTCACAGGGAGGTGGACAATAAAACAAAATTAGAATTTAATTTTGACCATATATTGGACGTTTCGTCCCTTTATTGGGACTTCTTCAGCAACTAAAACAAGTCATAAAGATTTATAAACACCATATAAATAAATAAACAATTAATTACACAATCACATGGTACAACATAACCAATTACAAACATGATCCCATCATACCTTGATCATATAAATTCTATCGTCTACTAGATGTAGATAATGTGTGTAATAATTTGTGTAGATAATTCTATAATTACACAAATTTTCACTCAAGTCTCGTACACAGCAAAAAATTTTTTCTGCCCTCCGGCCGGAAAGTGGCAACTTTCGGGCCGCTGCCCTGAACGAAGTTGCAACTTTCCGGCTTCGTCGAGCAGAAAAATAGTATACGCACCTTGGCCAGTAAAAAAGAAAGCTCAGACCACATGTTTGTCAACCTCGGCTTCGCCTCGGCCAACAATTACATGTGCTCTGAGACTTTTCTTATTTTACTGGCCTAGGTATGTAATATACTATTTGTCAAACTCAACACGAGTAAAAAACGGCCCGCAAATTTTGATGTTATTTCGAAAATCTCATTTGTGTAAAAAAAAAAGTCTTCACTCAAAATAAAGTGTCTCTTGATTAAAATATAAAATTTATTGTTCTAAATAATTGAGTTTTTTTTTATCTCATATATATAGCATTGATAAATTTACTTTTTTTTGTTCTTCTTGCAAAAGCTTTCAGTAAAAATTGTTTAATATCTGATAAAATTTATATTTTCAAACTCTTCGGTTCGATCCCCATTGAGTTAATCCAATTGCAAAATTATCCACAGCACTGGACAATTATGCCACGAGACTTAACACGAACATCAGGACAACAATCAGAGAGGCTCTTGGGCTATGTAACTACATACAATATAACGACTCAATGTGTACCAGCGTATTTTATTGTTGGTGCTCACCCCAGTTAAAATACTCACAAAAATGCTTTCAACCATTATCGTCATCATTTAGATCCGGCCTCACGCCCTGTTATAAAAGCCATGCAACCAAAAGGAGTATTACAAAATTACCACCTTTTCAATGAAAACAAAAATTTATATAAAATATTAATTTTTATTTTGTTTTCTTTTTTCTTCATCCCCAATAATATGTTTTAATTCCTGTATGATCTATTCACTGTTGCCTGATATTAAAAAAAAAAAAAAAAAAAAAAAAAAAAAAAAAAAAACTATTGCTTGAATCGTAGAACGGGTTAAGGCTTTTGGCATTAAGCTGCCACTAATCTTAAGCTGACAAAGACTTCAAGTGTAAATATTGATTCCAATCTCCGTTGTGTCTATACAATAGAAAATCGACGTTCATTTTTCGAATTCGTGACCATTCCATGAGACTACTAGAGAATGCGCTGTAAAAGTATGAGCCGCTGTCAAAATACCCACTACTATACTTTACTTTTTTTGAAAACTACACAGCAATTTGTTGTCTTTTTATAAAAATATAACAAAGATACAACTCATCGAGCTTAATATTGCAGGAAAACGTTATTTTAAAAAAAAAAGTATTTAATAGAAAACTTTCAATGTACACTAAAAAATTTTCGGAGCTAGTGCAGAATGGATGACTGTGTATTTATTTAATCCCCTTGGAGAAAAATTCACTCCAAATGGGAGTTTATTTGAGTATTAAAATTCCGATTCTGAGTGAAATTCACTCCTGTAAACGGAGTTTATTTTAATATTTTCTCATTTACTCCGTATGCAGGATGATTTTTTCTAAAACGTCAAAACTACAAGTGACGGAGTGAATTCAGACTTAAATAAAATCCTAACTTACTCCGAATTAGGGAGGGTAAAATCGATTCCGATTCTACCCGAGAATCGATTTTGTGGTTAAAAAATTCAATTATTTAGACTCTACTCCCAGTTATCAGAATCGATTCTTACTGATCGAGTCTATAATTTATTTTTAATGCTGAATTAACGACCCTATTGAATGAAAAATGGCGTGAAGTAATTGTGTATTTTATTATGAAAATATTTCAAATTTAGCGCCCTCTGTGCGTTCGCGTCGTTTTGTTATCTTACATTTTTTTATTTTTAATCAATCATCTAACAAATATTTTGATGACATATATAGTTAATTTCCTTTTCATTATCGCATGAAAATAGCATCTAAATAATGTACAACTCATTTTCGGAATATAGTCTGTAGTCTAGTCAACATGTGCCTTTTAGGTCAAAATTTTTTATTCGCATCGGAAAATTATGATCGAGGTGTCATTCGATTCGTCATCGTATCTAGAAACTTTTTGAAAAGTTTGGAGTGGCGCTTGTAAAAATTACAAAAGTACATACTGTCGCTGAACTAGTATGTCATATTTTTCTGTACCAGTTTAGTCATCATGACATTAAAATTGTCAGATTTACTTTTTTAATAAAATATAAAATTTCTAATATTTTCATCAATTTGCATTTTATTATATTTTTAATCTCATTTTATTGATTTTATTTTTTAAGATCAAAAAATTTCTGAAATATTAATTTTTTTGAAGAAAAAAAATTTTGTTTACTCAGAATCGATTAAATTTAAAAAAACCAATTCTTGAGATTGATTAATCGATTCTGAGAATCAAAATTTACTAAAAAAAAAAAAAATCGGAATCGAGAATCGATTCTTTATCTCAAGTTTCCATCCCTACTCCGAATTTTTTACAGCGCATAATTCATAAAGATGTTAAATAAATCGAATTAGTATACAGTAGACTGGCAAAAGTAATTCAATCGGTTTTCGTTGGTATATAATATCCAAGTTAGTGTATATTTTATGCATTTGAAAATTAGGGGACGCTTATACGTATAATACAGTAAGTAAAAAGACAGATGTATGGGACAACATGTGTGTGTCACCTAAATTCGCGTTAAATACGCGGCAAATTGTCATGTACATATATACCGCACTGATAGATTTATTCAGTTTGTCACCAGATATCTACCTCCTCTCTTTTATTTTTAAAGATTGTATTTCTCGCGTTACACCCACATACTGTCGGGTAATAATCGGACAATGGTCGAATAATAATATACGTCAAGGGGATCAAGAGTTGTAGTTATAGGGGTGAGCTACGTACATACATAAGACTTTGGGGACAAGGCTTGCCGCAGGCAACATGCCAATATGGGCGACTTAACTGAACTCTCTCACTCTTTACTTGTCTATTTAGTTGTTAAATGTAGGGTGATGCAAATATATACATTGTCTATTCCTTAAATCTTGTTGAGAAAACCCTTTGAATATGGATCATTTTATCATCTTTTCATTGTTCATTTAAAGTCTGTTATTTTATTTGTATTTATTTATGATTATATTTGTGTTTTTAGTTCTTACTTCTTAAACATTGATATGAAATTTTATCAGGAGTAATCATATTGTATTTTTTATTGTAAAATAATTAATACAAAAATATTGTTGTTTGCACATACGATCTTTATTTATATTTTTGATAAGCAATAGTTAGATTTTTATTCAAAAATGTCAGGTGCCCTTTTCGAATAAATCAGTGAAAAATTATTCAATCGGTACTGTCTTAAGATGAATCAGTGAAAAGTGCTGCGAATCAGTGAATATTTACTGCGAATCAGTCCCAAGTATATTACTGATTGAGTCAGTGATATACTTGACTATTTATGCAGTGAATATTCACTGATTGGAGTAATTTTCACTGATTCGTTTTAAAAGAGTGCAGTATTTTTCACTGACTGATTTCAAGAGAATAGAACTAATTATCAGCAAAAAATTATTCGATCAGTACTGTCTTAAAATGAATCAGTGAAAAGTAAATCACTGATTAAATCAATGATATCCTTGACCATTTATGCAGTCAATATTAACTCATTGAAGTACTTTTCACTGATTGATTTTAAGAGAGTAGGGCTAATTATCAGTAAAAAATTATTCGATCAGTACTGTCTTAAAATGAATCAGTGAAAAGTGCTGCAAATCAGCGAATATTCACTGCGGATCAGTCCCAAGTATGTTACTGATTGAATCAGTGATATACTTGACTATTTATGCAGTGAATATTCACTGATTGGAGTAATTATCACTGATTCGTTTTAAAAGAATGCAGTATTTTTTACTGACTGATTTCAAGAGAATAGGACTAATTGTCAGCAAAAAAATATTCGATCAGTACTGTCTTAAAATGAATCAGTGAAAAGTAAATCACTGATTGAATCAATGATATCCTTGACCATTTATGCAGTCAATATTCACTCATTGAAGTACTTTTCACTGATTAATTTTAAGAGAGTAGGGCTAATTATCAGTAAAAAATTATTAGATCAGTACTACCTTCATTCCGCGCGGCCGCTATCTTACTCTAACCTCAACGCGCCAATATAACAGCAGCCGCGCGGAATCCGATTTTCAACATTAAATAAAAATTATTGTTTATGGAACTAGCATTCCGGGAGTCGAGACTTTTTTCAGAAATTTCCTCCTCTTTAAAGATTTTTTTTTAGATTTTCGATATCTCTTGTAGTTATTGAGTTATTAATAAAAAATCTAAGATTCTTTATTTTGTTTATGTTTTTTGTTAATAAAAAATTGAAATTTCGATAAATAAAAGAATAAAAAACACATCGTGCTCAAAATTTGATTGCGCATCGAATGAGCTATCACTCATATTTTTGCCACAATTCTAAAGATATTTTCCAGCATATTCACACAGGATTTTCACAAAAATCTTCGTTTATATGTAACTTAGTAATTACTATTAATGGTTAGTATTGGTAGTAACCATAATGGTCACCATGCTAGCATAGGAATCAGAACTATTTTTTTCTTTCCATGTACTGTTTTTGCCGGAGGATATATATTTTTTCGTACATGGGTCAAGAAAATCCTTAAGGAAAATTCATTATCAGTTATTCATTTTCAAACGAGTTAAAAATTCTCTGATAAATGCATTATATAGTTAAAAAAAACTTAATTTTATTTCGACAGTTTGTAACAAAATCTAAAATGAAATGTGTATTTATTTATTAATATGTTCCACATTAATTGAAATCGACCAGAATAATAATTTTCTCAAACAACCCTCTTTTATGTGATCCCTAATAATCCAATCTTATTCACCCACTTATCCTTTCATTCCTCATTTCATCATACATATATATATCTCCTTGCGTCTTCAATGTCCAATCGAAAGCGCCCCTTATAGTTAAGTTTATTATTTAAAGTTGCCTACACCCACACAGTATGTCACGTGTAATGTCACCATAAATGTCAAAAGATCGTTCAATATTATTACAACGTCCATCTACACAAGTATTTTGTAGAAAAATATATACAATAGACAATCCTTTTACTAATATATAAATATAATCGCCGCATTTGAATAACTTTTCAAATGATTGGCGAAATCTTGTCTTTATTATTATCGATTTCTTTTTTTTCCAATCTTTCTTTTTTGTTTTCTTTTCTCTTTCATCTTTTTATATATTATCTTTTGTCGTCTGTGTGTCGGTCACCGGCTATTGTATTATTGCGGATCACCGCTTGCCACGCGACAGCTGTTTCGATAAGATCAATATCCATAATGATTTGTAAGAGAGATATATGCCTTCCAAAGTCGTCGGTCGTACTCAATAAAAACATGAAACCCATCTCTTTAATCAATTTTTATATAAATATATATGTATACATTAGACTGTGTCAAAAAAAGTTTTTATTTTTTTTTCGATTAAACGTATCTTAAAAGTTTCTTCAATATAAAACAAAAATTCTCCTAAAGGTTAAGCTCAATATCTCAAAAATTGAGCTGGCGCAAAGGGGGGTCTCCTTTCCCATTTAAATAACATTGTAAACATTTTTTTTTTAATTTTTAAAATAACTACAAGAAGAAAATTTTTTTTTCAATTTTGCTTTCCACTATCTTATAGGAAATTTAATTCTCTACAAAATTGTCTACGTCCATTTTTTTCCTAAACTCAACAGAAACGAAGTTACAGAGCGCCGAATAGGAGGAAAAAAATAATTAATGAATTAATAACAGAAAAAAAATTATTAGTTTAACTTATCAATTAATTAACTCAATATACTTCATTCTTCATCACAAATTTTTGAATTCAACATTATTTCGAATTAATAACAAAACTAAATTTACAATAAAACAGAAATTAATTATAAATAAAACAGAAATTAATTATAATTATAATTAATTTCTGTTTTATTGTAAATTTAGTTTTGTTATTAATTCGAAATAATGTTGAATTCAAAAATTTGTGATGAAGAATGAAGTATATTGAGTTAATTAATTGATAAGTTAAACTAATAATTTTTTTTCTGTTATTAATTCATTAATTATTTTTTTCCTCCTATTCGGCCCTCTGTAACTTCGTTTCTGTTGAGTTTAAAAAAAAAATGAACGTAGACAATTTTGTAGAGAATTAAATTTCCTATAAGATAGTGGAAAGCAAAATTGAAAAAAAAATTTTCTTCTTGTAGTTATTTTAAAAATTAAAAAAAAAATGTTTACAATGTTATTTAAATGGGAAAGGAGACCCCCCTTTGCGCCAGCTCAATTTTTGAGATATTGAGCTTAACCTTTAGGAGAATTTTTTTTTTTATATTGAAGAATCTTTTAAGACACATTTAATTGAACCAAAAAAATAAAAACGTATTTTGACACAGTCTAGTATACATACGCTACATACATATGCTAATAACGTTGTCAGAAAAATTAATATATAAATAAAACAATAATGTATTTTTAAAATGAAAACATGAAAACATAATTAAACTGTATTTAGTATAATATTTAAAATCTCTTATGGAATCCGGAATAAATATATAAATGTTATTATTGTATGGGAGATTTGTAGTGGTTGAGACAGCAAAAGAAAAGGGATAGCCCTTGAGCGATTTGGAACAAGCCACGCAGTTATGAAGCCGGCTGTGGCAATAGACTCAAGTATTTTCATAGGCCGTTTTTCTGACGCGCTATATATGTAAAAGAATCGTGTGATATGTTGATGGGGCTAAAATAAATAAATAGTGTTTCATATATCTCTAACTGCTATTTCATCAGTAACTGATGATTATAGACGATGATATATTGACAATCTTTAAATTTAAACAAAAATACTTGATTTTTTTTTTGTCAATATCACGGTGATTTTTTTTTTGACACTCATAAGAAGAGGGTATAAAAGTGTAGTGTTGTACCCCAATTTTAGGCTTAGCCAACCGCATAAGCAACTCACGCCAACCTACAAAAGGGTTTTTATCCCCTGGAGAACGCATATACAACCATTAGAATATATGATAGAGAGAATGAGAAACAAGCATCCTCTTAATAGACTATTCAACAAATGCTCTTTGCCAACGGATATATGTCATTTTGAATGTAGTGTGAATTAATAAATTAAAATTTCATATATTGTCAATCCAGGATAGTCGTATTGATAATACATAATATATATTTGTCAAATATGCATTCTCTATAAATAGACAATTAGAATCCTTTTGATTCAAAATTAAATCTTAGTAATTATTTTATAATTATATTAATAAATTGATAAAATATGAAACCATCTACTGCAGTATAAAAAAGTAAAATATTATATTTTTTAATTTATAAAGGGAAAGGTGGGGCAAAGCGGGGTACTTAAGAAAATACTAAGGTTTCGAGGACTCAAATACGCTAAATCTTTTTCTTTTTAATGATATTAAAAGTAAATAAAAAAAAATTTCAGTTGCCGTTGAAACAAAAAAATTTTTACTTTTGCGGGCAAAATGGGGTAGGGCAGAGCGGGACTAGTTGATCACTTTTTGGTTTGATCTTCCATAAATTTAAGACGATGCATCGGATTTAATCAATTCATGTGCTGTAAGGTTTGTAATTTAGTCATCTTCAAATGGTCTAGCGACTCAAAAACGATCCGAGTGTAAATTTACAAGTTATTCCCAGAAATGAGCGAGCGCTCCAATTTGCTCAACGCGCCCCACTAGTGGAGCTAGTTGAGCATAGTACGGGGCTAGTTGTGCAATGGCTAAAATAAACGAAATGACTCTATAAAATCATATTAATATAACATAAAATTGTAATTAACAAGCAAATATTTATTTATTATGATTGTTGCATACTTATATTATTATTATGACTTTGATATTTAAAATTAAATCAAACAAAATTAAAAGTTCCCAATTATCTTTGGATTATTATTACACTTTTTGTATTTAAAATTATATATTTAATAATAATTATTAAGTGAATAAATATCAAATTAAGGTAGTGACTAATTACGAGACCAAAAGTATTGCTAGATGATTAATAATCCCAAATTATTAAATCTTTTTTGTCACTATCACAATTGCATTTTTACAAACATATAGGTTAGATCGACGCTCGGCACACATTTAATGCATTGAGCGCGCCATGCTTAACTAGCCCCAAATGAGGCAACAAAGTAAAAGATCAATTATAGAAAAATGATAAAAGTTAAAAATAAATAACCACATATAATCGAAAGAGCAATAATTAAATTATCTTTGAATACTTACGTGATCAAGAAAAAGTATTTTTATACGAGTATAGGAGAAAAATTCTGAAGACCTGTTTTTTTTTTTGACGCAAAAAAAACAAAGCTTTCTGTTAATTAGTCTGAGCACCGGATGGTAATTGATAATCATGCAATGTGTTCTTCTCCTGTAACCCTTTCTTTTCACGATTTAAACTTTTGTTGTAAGTTGTTTAATTTTCGAGATATCTCAATTGCACAACTTGCCCCTATGATCAACTAGCCCCGCCCTGTCCTACTCCCTTAAAAAGGTGAAAAAAAAAATGTCTGCATATTAAATAAAATTGATTAAATTAAATTCTTTTGTAAGTAATTTACATAAAGAAAAATTACATTTTACACAATTATTGGATGCAAAGAAAGAAAAAAAAAATTTTATTGGTTTTTATCATAAAACAAAAGCCATCAACATTTTTCGACTGACACTCGATTTTTGAAAATGCTCAACAAAAAATATTCAAAATAATGCTCAATTATATTTACAAAAGTGATTTTGGAATGTTTAAAAAACATTTGAAAAATATAATTTTTTTTTATAAAATTTTGGGGGTACTCCGTTTTGCCTACCCTACCCCCTTTTGCCGCCCCCCCTCCCCTATATATTGTAGTGATGAGTGGAGTGAAATTTAAAGAAAAAAAATTCTTGGTCAGTTTTTAATCTGCTATAGAAAAGTCTACCACGCCCAGCCTTTAACTTGACAATAGACCACTGTCTCGGAACAAAGCTAAACACCCAAAATATTGGTGCAAATCCTGGTATTCAGTTTTACGTCTATTTTTCCCCGTACTCTGGGATCACATTAAACATCTACAAATCTAATCTCATCGCTAATCCTGTTACTCAGCCAAACGGTCACGATTTAGTTTTAAAATCGCGTCAAGAGGAGGCGTTACTTCAAGTTGAATATTTCCGGCGCGAGAATATTAAATTCACGGTGATATATATAAATAACGATGATGAAAAGTACTAATGGTTACTGTAAGGAAGAGAGGAAATAAGGAATTCAATATAAAAGCTAAAGTGTATATGTATATTTATATATAAATCTTTCGCGTTTGCTCTACAAAAGGCGAAATGTCGTTCAAGTTTTCCTACACCACCATCTAAGTTCTTGGGGACTTCGATAGATGGCTTGGATTTTTTTTGACCCACATGACAAAAGAAACTTCCTGATGACGATTTCATTGAATAGGCCTCCCCTGGTGTCTGTTAAGAGTGGCATAATGAGTTTATGCTTCATTTAACTCATGTTAAGAAGAGGAGAGAGGTGTAAACATTATTGCTACCCTGCTGTGTGGATCTTTACAGCACGAGTAGAGATGTAGAGTGGCCCCTACTTGAATGACAGCTATTTTGATTTCTTCAAGGATTTCTTAAACATCAACGGATAAAAAGAAACGGAAACATCGAAATAGTCAAAATTTTTATAACAATGTCTTGGATGAATTCAAAAAAGAGCTATTGATATGTCAAAATACCAGAATTAGTTTCAATTGACTATTTATTGACTAAACACGTGTAATGAATTCAAATTACCATTTTCATTGAGTAATCAATTAGTGGTTTAAAGAATTTTCTTATAATTAGTGGACCGAATAAATTTAATTCTTGTGCATTAGTAATTTTCATAAGAGCAAACAAGGAAATAATTTTCCTGTCTAAAGTTATTTTTTAACGCCTAAAATAAAGTATACTCCGTGGGATAAATAAGTTTATTGAATAAAGACTTTTTCACATATATATTACGGCATCGAAAGGTAAGAAACTGAATCAAATGCGACAATCGGAAATAAAATACAAGCGGAAAATATGAATTTGCTAGGAATCCAAACTTTCTACGCGGATATAGTGAAAAATAATATGATATCATACATATGGTTGTCATGTTTTTAATTAAAGGGCGACCGTCTCTTTTTTCTCATGCAATAATTTCTTGCGACAAAATTTCTCAGCAATAATTTCTCAAGGCATAATTTCTCCTTGAAATTACACACAAATATGGTGAAAAAAGAAATTTTTGTGTTGGATCAATTTTTGTTTGAGTAATTTTTGCATGAGAAATTATTCCGGATTTATGAAGGCCTAGGGAGCCTTTTTAAAGTAGTCCATTATTGAGTAATTTGAAAATAAAGATTTTTTCGAGAAAAAAAAAAAAGGAATGCCAACAGCACGTGGTGTTCCCAAGCGGTCACCCATCCAAGTACTAACCACGCTCAATGCTGCTTAACTTCAGTGATCAGACGAGAACTGGTGCTGTATCAGCATGATATGGCCGTTGACAATTTTACTTCAGTTTAATTTACTATTTAAATTATTGTTTACAGGCATAATGATAATCTTCAATATTCAATAATTTATTAATTTAATTATCGAAGTTATCATGATACACGGTAATAAAACTAATTGAAATTACCCTATAATAATGGTTACATGGCTAAATATCACATTTATAATATCACACGACAAAATATCACAGTCATAATATCACCAGCCTGTACATTGAGATAGCATTACGTAAAAATATCACATGATATTATTTCGTGTGATATTATGGCTGTGATATTCAGTCGTGACACGGTTACTACAGTCCTCAATACCCTGTTTTTAATAACCATTACAATAAAAACTAGTCGAAAATAACCTGATACAAAAATGACTATTTACAAAAATAACTTAATACAAAAATAACCAGTCACAATAATATCCTTGTAATTAATATCTAAGTATAAAAATAACCAGATACAGTACTAACCTGGTAATTAAAACTTATTGCCACCATTTCATATTAATTTTTTTCATTTATTTATTCATGTCAGATTTATATCACATCGATTAGATATTAATTAATGCATGCAGATATTGTTAACTAGATATTTTAGTATATAGTTTTTATTTTTATGGTTATTTTTGTATTTAGTAATTTTTGTATCAGGTTATTTTTGTCATTAGATATTTTAGTTTTATGGTATTTTAGCATAGTTATTTTTGTATGAGAAATTTTTTTTGTGATATTTTGAGCGGATACCCATGACACCATAATAATGATTTGTTAAATTTTCAAAAATTCATTATTAAAAGAAAATTGTCGGGACACGAAGGAATTATTCTTGTTTGAAATGATAGTGTCATAGTAAAGCCGGACCATGTTGGCCACCTTCAGGAATTGCAATAAACACATTCAAAAATTTCTAATATGACCATAGTAATATAGACAACGATTATATCACAAATTACTGTAACCATTGTAAATTTTATTATGGCCATCGTAATTGTTGCATGTGTTTATACTTGTGCATGTGTTATATACATATATGAACAACTATAACACATGATAATTTTTGAAATAACTTAAAAAATTTAATTAAAAACTACTCATCAAAATTCTTACTTATTTGGATTGAAAAAGCTATTTACATGTGTATTTCAGAAAAATAAAATAATTCTACGGAATTATTCCTAATAGATGCAGCATCAAAAACTTATTTGTAAATTTAAAGTAATAATTCTATTTATTGAAGTTTAATTCTTCATTATAAACATTTACATCAAAAGTTTGCAAATGTTATATAATTCATGATTACAGCTTCGACATCAGCGCTGTATAGTTAAGAGGAAATCGATGAAGCTAGACATTGTTGAAGAAGAAAGTATGATGCTTATAGAAACATATACGATATTGAGTTTAAAGCGCTCCCTCGAGAGCACGAGCTTTGAAGTTAATGGACTCTCTTTAACACGGGTGCTTCTTTGGTCTATACTCTCGCTGTTATGTCTGTTCCTTGCAACACACCAACACACACACACAATATTTACTCCAATATATCTTCTTTTTTTTCTTACTCTCTTCTTTTACTATCAACCCGCCGCATCCCTTTCTGCTAAAGTTGTTTACTTAAATACACTTTTGATTCTAAATCGAAGCCATGTTGCTTATTTTTACAAACTATTTTATTCTTGTAGCAGATGATTCAGATTTTCGTAAATATTCAGAAAAGATAAAACAGAATAATAGTAAACTAATTTTATACGGGTAAGTACTCTAGACATTAAGCCGTACTTGTACAGAGAGAAAAAAATCTGAAAAACGGTTGACCCTGCGGGTAAACCCCAAAACTTCCCGTTGTTTTCGAACTCAAGGAGCTGAGTCTAGATTTTCTATAAAATTTCTACAGATTTTCTTAGACGGCGATCCTGACCGAAATTAAGGTGTTCGTTGGATGTTTTGAAGCCTCGGGGGTATCAGACAAGTCTTCTGGAAAAATGCTAGCACGTAGTAGCGAATGAAAAAAAAATTCTCTTAGAGCTTTAATTTGAGTTAGTTAACATAAATTTTTAAATTAAAAAAGTCATGTTGAAGTTAAAAAAGTAAGTTTAAGGCCAAAATCAAGTTAACTGACTCAAATGCGCCAAAAAATTATAACAGTCAAAATTAAGTTAATTACCCATATAAAAAAAAAGAATCGGCCCATTACTGGGTCGTGAATGGCTGCCAATTTTCAAGCATCGGCCGAAGATCGGCTAAATATCGGATGATAACGGTACGCCAAGCATTGGCCAATCGTGGCAATCAATCATCGGCCAAAGCTTGGTATCGAGAGCACTCGATCAAACCGTTGGCCATCTAACGGCGGTTAATTGTGCACCGTTTTTATAAGCAAAAAGACGGCTGCCAATGACTGACCATGCACAGGCCAGTATAGTTAGCCATTTATTGGCCAATCATTGCAAACCAGGCATCGGCCGATCTATGGGAAAATTTCGAAGCTCGGCGACTTTGTATGGGTAATTCAAAAGCAAGTCAAATATGTCAAAAAAGTCAATATAATTGTTTTAATGAGTGTTCTTAAGTAGGGTAACCGTATCTTTGTTCTTATGATACGTTATTTGAAGGTTCAAGATACATTGGATAGTCATTCTGACAATATTTTTCTCTCCGTGTACTTATCCTTAAAATATATGATGATATTTATAATGGAGAAAAATCCCAGTCTTACAAAATTATAAACAAACATCTATATTGATGGTTTTGATAAAAATAACATATAAAGTGCACACTAGAGTTTGTTTAGGTTTACACTTTCAAAAATGTATGTATATATAAATACATATTTATTGTTCTGCACAGAATATACCAACCCTTGGAATGCACAAATTATCCAAAAGTGTTTGGAAAAATGGTGTAAGCATTATTGAATGAAATCATAAAGTTTTGGGTTACACACGGGAAAAAATGCTGGAGTAGAATTTACTACACCAAACTAGTAAAAATTTTACTACACTTTGTGGTCGCCGCAATGACAGCTGTAGTAACATAAGGCACAGTGTGCGTGATATTTTACTACCATAGGAGTTCTGCTTACTACTGTAATGTGGTAAAACTTTGTAGTTTCCACAACTACTCAATGTAGTATAAAATACTTATTTTGTGGTTTTGGGAACCACACAATTTTATATGAATTGGTATCTGTTACTATTTTTGGAGTATACAATACCAGATTACTTGTACAATCTACTCCAATGTGTGGTAAAATGATCAAAAGAAAAAAATAACAGCGCCACCTACAACTTTTTACTCCATTCTGTGGGTATCCTTTCAGTGTATTTAATATTATAAATAATATTATAAAACATTATAAATAATAATATATATAATTAAAAATCGAGGCGTGCAATTATAATATATATAATTTAAAATAAATATATATATAAAAAATATAATACAAAAAAATTTGTTTTGTATTACCTGTCATTCTTCCTTTTGCTTACCTCACCTACAACTTCTTCTATAAAATTTTATTTCTATGCTCTTATCAGTGAATCGTGATTTTAATGCAATTTTTAAAATCATTGTCTATTGAGTATTTGTTATTTATTAGAATTATAACTTTTAAAACGATGTTTTTCATATTTTCTATTAATAAAAATTAATACTTAATTATTCTAAGTTTATGCTTATACGAGAGTTTATAGATTACAAATATATTTTTAAAATTATCCTTATCAGATATTGATAAAAAGTAGGCTTTTGAAATTTGAGTCCTTATTATTTTAAGTTATTCATTAATAAATTCATTTTATATCATTTTAATTTGATATACTGTAAGTCCGAAGAATCTAAGATTAATTTTTATATTTTTATAACGTTTTCAATATCATAAAAACTAATGATCGTTAACTAACAGATATTTAATTAATATACATTACGAATAAAATATATTCTACTATGTTGTGGAGTAAAATGAACCACAGTGGTTATTTAATGCTAGTTCTTATTACTACTTACTGTAGTAAATGGTATTACAGGTTGTGTACCACAGTGTACTAGTAACTGTTACTAAACGTGTAGTTATCCTATATATTACTAGTCAGTGTAGTAAATCGAACTCCATTTGTAGTAAATTTAACTACACATTTTTTTCCGTGCACAATAAAGTTTTCAAATTGTATATACATATAAGAACTATACATCATATACATATATATAAGTGCTTCGTTAAGGCATTTTAGCGAGGACCTGCATTTAAGGAAATTGGAGAAGCTGTCAACTCGCTGCTATGCATCTGCCACTTACCTAAATTTTAAGTGAGGCCACCCTCAATCGTTACATTTTTTTTTTCTTTTTCATATGTTCCCTTTTTTGCCCTTCTTTTCTTACACTCAAGTTATATACTATATCTATCATGTACCTTCTTCACTGGCTCTTCAATACTATTCAAGTGACAATGACGCTCCATTTTGTCACAATTATCTCTATTATACTGGGAAGTGCGAGAAACGTTTTAGCTAGTCGCTTTGAGATCACAATAGCAAGGTTATGCTTTTGGAATTCTAGCTTGCAATATAATTCACAGTAGCAGAGTTCATATAGACTCATCTTTATTGAAAACCCGTAAATCATGAGTTTATTAAGTTTATATAGATGATTCAGGTAGGAAAATTTTTGCGTTTTCGTCTGTGAAATCTTGATCTCGATCGATCAGACTCAATTGTGTTTTGACATCGAGGGTTCCGGATTCATATGACTCTTTTTTTTAGATGTTATCTCTTACCACACAAGTTTTTTAAGCCATTTTAACTGTATAGCAATACTTTTATATACATGTATCAGATCGGGCCACATATATATAGGATTCACTAGTCAATACACAAGCGTTCCGCAAAAAGGTCAATATATAGATGAATTTTCAATATTTCATTCCTTAATCTTCAGGCAATACAATTTCCAATCTAAAAGTATTAAATATCTCCTTTCTTCTTATTTTTATATTACAAAAAAAAACTTTTCACCAAACTTAAAAGCAATATTTCGAAAATTGAAGATATTTATAATATTAAAAAATTACCTGATATTTCTCCTAAAAATAACATTTCGTTTATAAAAATTTATTTGAAATCTGTATTAATCTTATATATTTATCAGATGTATTTGATGCATAAAAATAAACCTAAAAAAAAATAATCTTGCTAACAAAAATTTTATGGCAATTTGATGTTGGTCTTATTATTTTTTCAAATAACAGTAAAAAGGAAGACATTTAGTGTATTAAATATAAAACATGTAAATGTTTTTCTACGCTCCCCCACGTGGAGAAAAATGGAGACAAACATACACGAATTTTTATTATGCTGTCGACCAAACTTGAAACAGGAAGTTGAGTCGTCAAAAAATTACTATGCTGCACTATAATTGTTCTTGTGAGGTTCTAAAAATTTTTTATTTTCTACTATAATTCCTAATTTAAAAAATGATATTAATTACAACTTATCAATAATTTTTAAGTGTATAATATTGTTTGTAGTATAACATAATAATTTTTTGGCAACTCAACTTCCTGTTTCAAGTTTGGTCGACAGCATAATAAAAGTTCGTAGATTTCTTAAGCCCATTTTTCTCCGTGCATTTTGTAGGGTACTTCTGTGTATGTATATATATATATATATATATATATATATATATATATATATATATATATATATATATATTTATATACATATATATGTCGGAAAGTCAGTACAAGCTTGGGCGTTATCTTGAGTATTGGTCTCAATATTAATATCTCTCATTTTTATTTAAAATATAAACAAATAATAATTATGCAACACAATGATTTAATATTAAAAGTATTGTTCACAAATAATGATACTTAGACAAGTAATATAATAGACATAGTGTCGCACAAATATCAAAATGCACTAAGTATTTATTAATGCAATAATTGATTACGCAGGAATAAATTATATAGTAATTCTAATACATGATGGTCTGATAATATTCAAATAAAACCTGATCGAATAATTTACAAATACTACGGTAAACTCGGCTCGAGAACGAATTCACGGTCGGCAGGAAATCTTGTACTTGCACAACGAATGCTCAATCAAAATTAACTTACTCAACTAGTACCAAACTCTGCACTTTTCGTTAAAAACCTTTTGGTCAAAATATTCAAAGAAGGGACAATAACTGTCTTATATTATCTTACTATCTTGTCCTCTGTGTCTTACTCTCTTAAATTTGAAATAGTGAAAATGGTGACTATTCACTGTTTACTAGTAAAATGGATATCACTAATTAAAATACTGGTGTACTTTTGACTGGCGATAAGTGACTATTAACTGCCAAATAGTAATTGTCACGTAATTTTCACTAATTCGTTTTTAATGAGTACTATATCCATTCTGTGACCGTAGCTATATACCTTTAATGAATAGATGTCACCAGTGAGCCTAAGCCTCCCGCAACAAACATAATCTGCTTAAGTTGTAAACAACTAAAACTTAAATTTTACTATTTAATTGTTAATATAAAATTTAGTCTAGACTCAGTGTTGGGAATTTCCCATCCCATTGGAAAATCCCATTTTATTCTTTCATCTTCGACATATAAATATATACATATATTTAGACAATCACACAAGTGAATAAGAAACATAAATTTTGCACAATAATGATTGAAGTATGCAAAGAAATTTGTCAACATGATATGAAATATAAACATATATATGCATTGCACGTACATTTATCCAATTTCTGTCGTTATTTACAAAATTAAGTTTTAACTAGCACGCGTGATAATGTGGCTATTCGTTATTCATGCTTTGAAATTCCGTTCAACATTAATATGTTACCGGAGCTAAATGTAAATTATGTTGTGCAAAAGTTGTGGATGCAGATATGAAACCAGCATGGCGAATGCTTACAAATAGTACTGGGGCGGTGTCCCCGGGTGTGTGCAACATGTTACCTGATCAATGCGCTTTAAAATATACTGGTGGGTACGATATGTGCCCTTTGTTGAATAAAGCAATTGGAACTCTGATACAACAAAAAACATAAAGAATAAACGATAGATTAGGGTTGAGCTAGTTTCTCTTGAGGTGGAGCTAAAATATTTTTTTACATTGTTACGTTCCTTATAAATAGTTTTTTCTTTACTGACCTTTCATATTTTTTACATTGTATAAATCAAAAGGCACGATGGGTTATTATATATTTTTTTTTTTCTATACAACGAACTTTCTTCTAGAATTTATGATCGCATCGAAATATTTTATGGAATGATGGTTCGAAGATAATATACCGTTAGTTTATCGTCATTAGAACAATAATATGGATACAAACTGTATATGATTGTAATGATGATATACGTATACGTGTATTTGTATACCATATATAAGTTGAAAAGTATATTTGGATATCAAGATATTAATATCAAAATCTCGGACAAAGTTTGGTTGAGTCAAATCACATCTGAGGTCAAACAAGTCGACGACTCTATCGTGTTGATATCTCGTTCCTGTTCCAAAACACACTCTGATGAAATCGAGCCCCCAACGGCAACGAATAGCCGTCACCACCCACCTTAAACGAGTGTTGGATGACAAAGCCTAAGATCAATATCTCAACACTGCAGGCGGGTCCAGGAATCCCAGCAAAGACCACGCCTACGACCCTTACGATTGGTCCAACATACTATGTTACCTACCACCAATATCCGGCAGGTTACCCTGGCGCAGTAGAAAAACGGGCGTATCTGATGCGCCAACAACGTAGCAACCCGAAGAGAAGGGGACCTTTAGGTCGCGCTTAAACCAAGATCATAAATCATGACCAGTCGCTCGCTCGTCGCGAATTAGGCCAAACATCAGACAATAAACGTGGGTGCAACAAGTTTAAAGATTTTTTTTTTTACATCTGATTGGAGTTTGTGCAAAATTAGTTATATAGATTTATTATATTTAGAAATTGTGACATGAACTCTAGTCGTTAATTAAATTTAATAAAAATGTTTAAAACTTAGAACGTTTGAACGTATAAAATTAATTTTGTTGAGTGAAGTTTAATAGTTGTGAGGATTTCTTATCCATAATGTGTAGCAACGAAAGCCCTCCACCGACCAAAGAGCCTTTGGCAATTGGTTTAGGTGTTGGAAATCCAATGGCTGGATTCTTACCATTTGAACATTATCGGCTTCAATTGTACCATTACGCATCAATGGCCGAGAGACTAAGGTTAGCCCAACAATTACATCCGCAACATCATGGAGTGGGACATCCTACATCTGGAGGACCAGGATCTCATCTAGGAATGTCAGGTTTTCCAGCACCGCTTCCACTGTATCCAGCTGCTGCAGCGGCGGCCGCTGTCGCAAGTTATCCTAACAGGCTTGCTTTGTCAATGGCTTTGCTGCATCCTCATCATCCACGGATGCCCGAAGAGCCAAAGCCACAGCACAGTTATATAGGACTCATTGCCATGGCAATTTTGTCCTCACCGGATAAGAAGCTTGTGCTATCAGACATCTATCAGCACATTCTAGATAACTATCCTTATTTCAGAAGTCGTGGTCCAGGATGGAGAAACTCCATCAGACATAATTTATCATTAAATGACTGTTTTGTTAAATCCGGAAGAAGTGCTAATGGTAAAGGCCACTATTGGGCCATTCATCCGGCAAATTTGGAAGACTTTCGACGGGGTGATTTTCGCCGACGCAAGGCTCAAAGAAAAGTACGTCGGCATATGGGTCTCGCGGTTGATGAAGAACCGGACAGTCCAAGCCCACCACCTTTACCAGCAACTCCTCCGCCACCGACGGGTTTAGTCGGTCCGCCAGTTACATCACAACCAATAACAGCCATTTGGAGTCCTCATCATCATCATCACCATCATCATCAGCCTCAACAGTCCAATCATCAGCAATTACAGCAGCTATCACCAGAAAGTCAACAACATTCACAGCACCAACATCAACGTCAAATTCAAAATCATCCCTTACTACGAATGTCTTATCAGCCATCTCGTAAACGGCAATTTGACGTCGCTAGTCTTCTTGCTCCAGATGATCAACAGCAAATAGACGACGTTGAAACGGTTGTTTTAAGAACAACCAAAACGCGTAAATTCAGCTGCAGTGAGGATGAACATGAAACAGATCATATTGATCAAGATGACGAAGATGTCGATGTGGACGTTGAAGCGAATCCGTTACCTTCACCTGGCACACCCAGTGCAAGTCCGGATGCTAAAATGATTTCACCAAACAATCAGTGCGATTGGAATGAGCCGACGGCGATCAAAGCGGCGCAACCACTTTCGACAATGCATCTTCACAATCATTTGCATATAAGAAATTATTATATACAAGCGAACGCAACGTCAACTTCCAGCGTTTAGAGAATCAGACTTCCATATTAATAAATATATTTATAAATTGTGTACATAAAATTTTAATATTGTAAATAGTAAAAAAAAAAAATTAAAAAAATGCTGATCTCGGCTGTTTAAAGTGTAATATAATAAGTGTAAAATATGTATATCAATAGTATGTAATTTTGATTTATAAAAATATGACAATTTAAAATTAATTGTGTACTAATTCAACAAAAAATTTCGTCATAAAATCATTCCCGCAAAAAAAAATATCAATTAAAAAATATATAAAAACTAAATCCAAATAAATCGTATAAATTGTATGTACTTTAAATGTATGTACAAATTGCGTTTATAATAATGTATATATAGAATTAAGACAGATAAATTAATAGATATGAAAAAATATTGAAATCATAAAAAATAACAGATGCAATATGACGTTTTAATAAAAATTTGTTCTTGAAACTTTACTCAATATTTATATTATTTTTTGAAAATTTCCTTCCTCATTATTTTTTAAAATATCATACCACTGCATATATTTACGTAATTTATTATCTATTCAAAAACTGGGTAAGTTATTAATCTTTACATTAAATTTGACAGTAATGCATAAATATAATCGTTTATTTAGCACAACTGATACATAAATTTGAAAAACTAAACTTATGATTTACGATAAACATAAATGTTGAATATATAATTATTTTAATATATACAAAAGTAATGTATAATCGCCATTTAGAATATTTGAACAACACAATGATTTAGCTTTGTCAAAATGAACAACTCACTGTATGCAACAACTTTACAATAATATTACATATATCCTTTGCATATTTATACATACATGCGGTAAGTTGATGTTGATGTTGATGGAATAGTCTGCAGTGTGGTTAGGAAATCCATTTGTTCGCGTACAAACGATAATAGGTAAAAGTAGAGACCATTAGTAGAGATCTCGCAAATGTATGATGTATACAATTCTATAATGTAGTGACTTTTGGACTTAACTCATACGAAGTCTTTTAAAAAGTTTCAAAACACTCATTAGAACTTAATTGAACAACAAAATCTGTGTGCTTGTTTTTTTTTTTAAGATTTCTGACGAAATGCACTAAAAATTTGTGGAGGGAACGCGAATTTAATCCGGAGTGAATGCAGAACAGGTGACTGTTTATTCATGTAGTCCCTTCGGAGTGAGATTTACTCCAAAGGGTAGTTTATTTTAGTATTTAAACTCTGGATCGGAGTAAATGCGGATTGAAATAAAATCTAGATCACACCAAAATCACTCCGCTGGAAAAACAATTTTCTTACTTAATCCGTATACGGAGTGACATTTTTCAAAACTTCCGGGTCGAAGAATATCATCTAATTTTAGTCTAACTAGAAACTGTATTTGAACAAATTGGTTTAGTTTTGAATTTTTATAAAAACTTTAGGGCGTTTTTGATTAAGAAAATCAAATATTGGCTTACAAAAATAATAGGCACTCATCTCTGAAACTGAATTAGTGGAAATTAGTGAATATTCACTAATTCAGAGTGATAGTTGCACCACTTACCCCAAAAAAGGATAACTCTGAATTAGTAAATATTCGCTATTTGCTAGTGATTTTCGCTAATTCACTTTTAGAAAGCAGTAAAAGTCTGATTTTTGTTTTATTATAACAAAAAAAGACTGATTTTGAAAAATTATTAAGAACAAGTCTAAAAATAGTTAAAATAAGGGATAGTAAAGGCAAAGTCAATTAATTTTCACGTGTAAATCAAATAGAAGTAAAAAGTAAAGCTGAATAGAAAATAACTTAAAATTTTTATCTGATTCAAAACAGATCAAATTTTTCAACCCGGTAGAACTCCGAGTAACGGAATTAATTCGGGATTGAAATAAAATCCGAATTCACTCCCGATTTTTCACAAAGCAAATTAAAAAACTTACAATAAAGTAAATATAAAAATTTGTTAAGAATTGCAAGTTTGTTAATAATTTAAATATTTAAAGCTCAGAAGATAAATTTTCTGGACGGGATTTAAGTAAGATTTTTAAAGATTGTTTATTTTGCTGATAAATTTAAACGGAAAATTTGGCTTATAATAATCACCGGGGTAACAAGGATGACAAAGTGTCCATTAACTAAAGTAGGATAATCCTCATTGAGTACTCCGTGCTGCTTGACTATACATATATATATATATATATATACATTTATATAGAAACCCAGTTCACAGAGAGAATGATGATGAAGGAGTACATTTTGAAATATTAAAGTTTTTAAATAGGGTTTATTTGCATCATCAAAAAAACACTTGTGTGTTGTATATATTTTGTCTATGTATTAATCTAAAGACTGTAATTGAATCGTGCTGTCATGGGGCTTCTGTTTTGTAGTGTTTCATCAGATGATTTACTCACAGAGAGTAACTAGATGAATAAATGTCCCTTTGATGGAAAATATCGTTGTCGTTATGAAATTTATTAGAAAAGCTTCGGTGAGATACTTTTGATGATATATATATATATATAGATTTATATACATCGCATGCTACTCAAGGAAACCTTGTCAACTAAACGAAAGCAATTTATAAAATATCTATAATATTTACATATAGTTTTTAAAAACAAGTTTTATAAATAATAAACAATTAAATTTATGGTCATACTTTCTAGTATTTCAAAAATTTTTTGTTTGTTAAAAAATAAACGGGAGTAAACATATTTTTAACAAAAATGTTTTGAACAAACAAATGAATTTTTTAACCAAAAGAATTTGTTGTTCTCACGGTATTTTAAAATTTTGGAATTTACATAGACAACATGAATGTACCTGAGCTATAGATGTCTAAATAACGATGAACAAGTGGATGCATAGATGCTTGAACTAAAGAATTCTTAAGGTGTTAGAAAAACATACCACTGAGTTTACTGGAAAAACGGGCTATAGTTAAACTCTGCGAAATTTATAAGGGTTGTTGTTCCTTGTAAGTTTGAAATGAAGAAAAATATATATGCATTGCTGATGGAATTTTTGAACAAATAATGGCCAACCACTCGACATATATCACCTGTCCTTTCTTTTTTACAATTTTTCGTGTATTAAAATAAGTATTTTCTTATGCTTCTTTATCTAGTTATCTAAACTTTTTTTTCGTTTACTACGTTAGTAAGATGCTATTGTTATTTAGAAATTCAAAAATAAAACATGATACAAAAAATGATTTTGAGCTATAAAATGTTCAAAAATATTTAGGAGAACAAAAAAAAAGGAGCAACAGTCAGTTCCATTAATTCCGACGAATTAAATTTCTTTATATGTGTTACTAAAATCAAAATTTTTTATTTAAAAGGGGACTAGGGTTTTGTACTTTTGAAAAATCGATTTTTTTGGTCTTTTCTTATATAGTTAAACATTTTAAGAATATTATCCCAAAATTTGAATCAATCAGAGCCTTCTTGCCCGACCTTCTCTTCAGTTAAAAAAAAAATTTTTAGCTTCTAAAACTTCAAAAGCATTTTTCTCGAAACCATTTTTTCAAAATCCGTGATCACTGCCATATTTGAAAACTACATGACCGATTTATTTCAAACTTGGTACACACTTTCTACATACAAAATACCTCCCCCTGACAGTTAGTTTGAGATTTTTTTTACATTGAGGAGGTTTTCCATTTCCAAAATGGCGAAATTTTACTTTGAATATCATTAAAAAAAACGATTTAACGTATTTGAGTCTCCGAAAACAGTATTCCCTTAAGTAACCCGTTTATCCCCACTCTCTTCCTTGTATAAATTTTCACAAGAAATCGGGAAGTAGATTTTTTGAAGCATAACTAAAGAAAAATTTCCCAATATGAAAAATTATTTATTTTACTTAATATTGATGAGAATATTCAAAATACTTAACGGTTATTTAAAAGCTGCCAAAAACAAAATAAACAAAATTTTTAAATAAAAATTGAAAAGAGAATCTGTATTTTTTACTATAGTTTATAAAAAATGTTTTCATAGCTACTGTAAAAACTAAAAAAGTCTGCTGGTTGTTTTATATTTATATATAATAGAATTTTTTTTCGTAATTTCCTTCAATTTTCCCCTGTAGGAAAACATTTTTGAAGCTCGGATATTTACTTTACTCTAGAGTTATTCATTATTTTGATCTGGGTCATTGCATATAAAGATATATATATAGTATTGATATGAGTAGGTATATATGTATGTATTTACGATTTCCTTCTTGAAAAAGGTAAAAGATGATCGAAAGGTGGGAAAATAAAAAAAACCAAGATAAATAAAATTGAAACATTTGGTGGTAAATATAATGATACCGGAAACTTCTACAAAAAGAAGACCCAGGTTTTATTGGCCAATTTTTAAGTGGAAAAATATATGTCTCAAAAAATGGTCCTCATATGTTCTTTTCAAGAAACTGTCAGCGGTTCTTTTTGGTTAAATGTTCAGGCATTTAGTATTCGTATAATACCTAATATATTTATTATATATATAGTTATGAATATAAATATGAATTGTATTTTTTTTTTTTTATGAAACCTGGCGTTTTTGTGACACAGGATTTAAACGTTAAGAGAGCGCGTGGTAAAGTGGTTCTTTATAAAAATGTTTAGGTATATAGGTAATCCAATAATATCATATATTGCTACTGCAGTATACATATGTATACAATGCGTTTTTTTTTATTCAAATTTATAAAACGATATTATTATAGATTAAATAAACGGAAGTTTTCTCTTTAAGACATGCGTACTAATAAGATTTGTTGAATCTTTTTTAAAAAAATATATAGACTAGTCTATACTTTTTTATAGTACAGCTGTACTATTAATTAGTAAAAAGTATAGTTACCATAAATATAACAGCTCGATAAGATAAAGTATGTAGATATCGATAATAATATTTAAAAGTATATTACATCTCTATTGAAAGTTTGATGGTGACTTTCAAAATCGTAAAGTGTCTCACATTTTTAACTTTAAAATGCCTTTCGGTTAGAAAGGATTTATAATAATAATATGAAGCGAACGTTTCAAAGTTTTCAACACTTCTTTGTAGGAATTAGAGATTAGAAGGATAAAAAAGGATCACTAAATTTGAATAAGATGGTTTCAAAATTGTCTCATATATATTTTTTTACTTCGCCTACATTGAATTTGCGAATTTCAACGCGTTTGTTTAACCAGTCGAAAAAAGCTAATTTTTGACCAATGCGATTTAGAGGATTGAAAATCATGAATCTCCCTTTCTGACTTAATTTCAAATTTCTAAAATTTTTATAGTTTTTCGAACATGAAAGAACAGAAGAATAAAAATATTAGACCTCGTCTTTAATGAATATTTATTTAAAAAATACCAAATAAACATATCGAGAGTATAGTAAAGTTCGTAAATCGCATTTTAGACAACCAATGAATAACTCGAGCAATTATTTTTCCTCAAGACTGCTTCTTGTTCTCTGCTCGAATACCTCGAGGACAATTGACTCATTCGAAAGCAACATTTATGTTTTTTTTTCTTTCTCCATCTCATTCATACTCCCTCTTTTTATTATTTATCGTTTTCTTTCATAGATTCCCGTGGCGATTACAGCTGTTCCGATCTTATACAATATAATATAAATTCATATATATCCAAATATAGTGACGTGCTCAACACACAACACTATATATGTATAACAAATATTACAAATCACTAACAATAACGAATGCAGACAAATTAGCCTGCACGAGCGGCTTCATTGCAATTCATATGTACTAAAGGGGAAACAATTCTTGTGTCGTGTAAAACTACTTCATCAAAAGTTTATAGAACTGTTCAAGTGTAATTTTTAATTTTTTCTTCAGATGCAAGAACTTGTTACTATTCGAATTCATTATCGAGTAATTATTTCCATTACGAAATCATGAAATCCTACTTTTTTTAATTTCCTACTATCCCATACAAAGTCGCCGAGCTTCGAAATTTTTCCATAAATCGGCCGATGCCTGGTTTGCAATGATTGGCCAATAAATGGCTAACTATACTGGCCCTTGCATGGTGAATCATTGGCAGCCGTCTTTTTGCTTATAAAAACGGCGCACAATTAACCGCCGTTCGTTGGCCAACGGTTTGATCGAGTGCTTTTGATACCAAGCTTCGGCCGATTGATTGCCACGATTGGCCAATGCTTGTGACTGCCATGCTTGGCATACCGTTATCATCCGATATTTAGCCGATCTTCGACCGATACTTGAAAAGTGGCAGCCATTCACGACCCAGTAATGGGCCGATTCTTTTTTTTTGTATGGGCATGAAAATTGAAAATTTTCGAACAAAGGGAAGTTATTGGTTTCGATCCGATTTTCGAAAATCGAGTTTTCATTAGATCTCGACATTTTGAGGTCCTAGGAAGCTATTCTGACAATTTTCAGATCGACGTCCTCGCGTGTGTTTGTGTCGACTAATTTTTGTCAAAATTGAAATTTTTTTCTTTTTAGATTTTTTCCATATAACTCGTAAACTACTCGACCGATCGACTTTAAAATCTATCCAGATCTAAGTCTTGCTGAGCTCTTTCGATTGCCGCCAAGCACGTCCAAATCGGTTGATTCGTTCGAGTAAAAGTTTTTTGCGCCAAGAAATCCTTTTTTTCTGTGTACGAAAAAAATTAATTTTCTTTGAGCCTAATGTATTTTTTTTTTGGTTGAACAACAAAATAAATATTGTTTGCAAACATGACTTCGAAGAGCTCAAAAATTTTCAAATGATAACGTTTTTGAGCTTTCTGAGCTCGAAAACAGCGAGAAGTTTTGGGGTTGGCCCGCAGAGTCAACCGTTTTTCAGATTTTTTCTCATTTTTGAATTTAAAAATATTTAATTCAATAAAGTTCACGAAAATTGTCAGTATATCATGTATGTAAATTTGTAGATGCGTATATATACAGAAAAGCCAAATCAATAAATTACATACACTCTCCATGAAAATAGGTATGTTTTATATTTGTCTATATTTTATAAACGTCATCCGCCAGATCGAATTCGAAACGAATATAATATACATCATACACGCAGTAAAACATTCATGATTCATTCGTTGCATTCGTTTCAAATTTCGTGATGTATATTTATATATAAAATCGTCAAAATAACCAAGCCCACGAGATATATATGTGTACATATATACATATTCTACCGAAAACGACATAATGCACATATGTGTCACTACAAAATATTTGCCAACACCAAGCGGCGTCCGTTGCTTCACTTTTCCCTCCCCTATTTGCGGCCATGTCGAGCGTCATTGAAAACTGCGGACGCGCGATGAAAATATGTATCCGTACCCAAAGCAAAAACCCAGAGGTTTTCGTTCGATATATACTACTGTATCCACATATGGAGTTATAAACACAATTATTTGCGTAGCGCATTTTTTATACAGCCCTCTGATGCCGACTCAATTATAAAACAATAATGTCATATATAATTTTAAATTATCTTTATATTTTTTTTGGTAATTTCACCCCGAAAAAATTTTCTTACATCGTCGCTCTTAAGAGTGCGTACTTGACATGGTTAAATTATGTTTCAAAAAAACCACATGCAGGTTTTGTTCAAAAGAAATATGTGTACTCATAAATATATACATAATGTGTGTTATGTGATGGAGATCGAGTTAGAATAAGAGCTACTTGAAAGTGTAACTGAGCACATAATCAAATGTTGTCCTTGTGTGGACGATGAACGACATACTGTACAGTGGGTCTTGGAGGGTTCTTGGTGGTTATAAATAAATTGGAAACAAATTCCAAGATCTCTCGACTTAGCCCACTCGATTGATTCGCTCGTGCGTAAAATTTTCAATCGGATTATCAGGAGGTTGTCCGTGAATTGATCATGTGCTTTTGGTCTTTGGATTTATATATGGTAGCTTATATATTGTCCGTCTTTCTAGTGTAGAGATGAGAACCCTGTGTGAGAATGAAGACAGGTCTGTAGAGGAACCTCTAGACCTCTAGAGGTCTACAGAGGATTTATAGCTGTGTGCTGGAGGTCTTCCTCCTCGATAATGCTCCGAGTTCTGAATTCAAATGCCCTGGTTGTGTGCTATGTTATACGTATATACATTAAGATGACACAGCTAAGGTTGGTACTGAGCCATCAGGTGGCCTGGAGTGTCCATGGATGATTTCCCTTGACACTCCATCGACCAAATTTGATTTACTACTCGCTTACAGTTGTATGCTTAACCGACATCAATTACGTAATACTAGTTCCAGTTCGCTTGCTATTACACAGTTGTCATCGACGATTCTAACAATTCTTAAGAGGGTTTCCTTTTTTTATGGTGACCAAAGAAATATAGTCTAGTTATAACATTCAACTGAACTTAAAAAAAGTTGCGCTGTATTAATTTATTATAAAATATGATATCAATGTTCCAACTTTTGACCCAGGAAAAAATAATTTGGATCTAACGAAATCTGATTAGATCAATGCAAATCTTAGATTTAGTTCACGGTCATAATATCCTTCCATTGTAATCCTCGACATAAAAATCAGAGACAAACGTTGATGTCCTATCAAGATTTTTTGGATCCCCTACAAAAAACTGTGACAATTATTGACGACATCAGAATTTATTCTGTTTTATTGAATTTTTTGTTTAGGGTATTTTTGTAAGGATCAAATTAGCAGGAGTTATTGGCTAGTATTTAATTGTATCGGATATTATGACGACTATAGGTATACCTACGTTTACATGTACACAGAAAAAAAAATTTCTTGATACAAAAAATTTTTTACTCGTCTTAAGAAATTGTTGCATTCTGACTTAAAAACAAATTTCTTAAGCGGATACGCTACCGGACCTCTTTCTCACACTCAGAAAAATAAACAGGACTTTCTTTGTTGCACTCGTAGAGTAAATGAGAATTTTAAAACAATTTTTCTCAGAAACGGATTAGAATTTTTAAAAATACGAAATTTCTAGCCTTCTATCAAGGTTTCAAAAAACGCTCAAGACTCTCTATTTTAGGTTTCCAGTGTTTGCCCGTGAATCAAATTTAATTGAAAATCGGTTACCGTTACCCCTTGATGCAAAAGATCTCTTGCGTTAAGAAATCCTTTTTTTCTGCGTAGATAAAAAAAATGAAAAAATTAGAACTAAGTAGAATATGCGAAATTTAACTCTCTGTAAATCAAAATTATTTTGTTCTTGTGCGAAATATGATCATAATTTAGTAGAAATTCAGATAAACCATTATTAGCACCCCTTAAATTCACGATAATTTATTTCAAAATTTATTTGATAATTAAATAGTAATTAGTAAAGATTTTAAAAAAACAAAAAATTAATAGAATAAATTATTCAGGTGTTGAAGTTAAAAACTTAAATATGAACGTCACGGTTACTTATGTAGTGAATGAAATGGTATATGTGCAGTAGTATCGAGTTGTTTAAGAAAAATGCCGAAATCAGCCCACGTATATTTGTCAAGTCATATAGAGTGGAGCTCGGTGTCTCATGTTGTTTGCAGTTGCGACTCACGGTAGCCACGCTTATGGATATTGAGGTGTCTTCCTCGTGGTTTCTTTGCACACACCAGTTGTTATCTCTTATTCACTCGTTTTTATCTCTATTATAAATACAGCTTTCTCACTTCATCCGGTATATATTACTTAGCTTCCACAGACCATACCACGCACTACTGAAATATATATATGTATATGTAATATACTCATTTGGTCGGCGTTATTTCCTCTTATATTTGTCGTTCTGTCTTTTGCTCCACTCTTGTCGAAAGTTATATGTATACGCGCATAAGAAGCGTTCCTCGACTAATGGAACGCCACTCGAGACCACTTTGGTAGACGCAAACAATCACGACGACGTTTCTGAAAACCCATCTCGCGAGATGATGAGGATATGGTCGCTCTCCTTATTCTTTATCACTGGCGTTGCTACCTGTCTATAACGATTATTTGACTTTAGTCTCTTGACAACAATGATCCCAAGTTATTTTAAGACGTTTTCCTCTTATTTCGATAATATTATTTGAACTGCTTCAATCATCACCATATTAAACGAGTTTATAAGTCTAAAGAGATACTGTTTACTTAAATTTTTTTTTTATTATTATACACGAAAAGAGTAAAAGGCTAAAGTTTATTTTAATTTTGCAAGAAAAATTAACGTCACAAATATTGCTGGTGTTAACACGAGCTAAATCTTTCGACGATACTGCTTGTGCACAATAACGATAGTTTTCATTTAATAGATGCATAGAAAAAAAAATTTTTTGGAACAAAAAATTTTTACTCGTCCCAAGAAATTTTTTGCAGTATCAATTGAAAGCAAAAATCGAAGGGCAAAGGAAAATTTTTTTGGGGTAAAACCAAATTTTTTCTAGTCTTAAGAAAATTTTTGTTTTTAATTCATAATGAAAAATTTTTCTTGCGCCAAAAAATTATTTTGTTCTGTGAGGAAAAAAAAATTTATCATGATAATAACAAAACAGTTTCCTTACTATCGCGATATATTTTTCCGATAATACTCCATCAACTATTTAGACGTTAGTTAATAAGTTAGGAATCCCGTAAAGTGATGACAGCTATCCAACACGCTAAGCGGATCACTACGATATAGCTGAATGTAGGATCACTATCTCAACTAAACGTGTTTCACGAAACGATGATCACGGTAATGGCAATATATGTGTCTATTTATTCCGTGTGTAAATGAATTAAATGTACTTGGCATAAAATTTTCTACTACTGCACGGAAGAAAAAAACAAGTAATTTTCCTATGTAACATACACTGTAAAAAGAGCGGTGTTAAAAATGGACTCATTTTAACTCCGTCCGGTGTTAAAATAAAATTACACCGGTGTAGGAGGAGTAATTCACCGGTGTTAAAAATACCGGTGTTAAATCAGAGTAACCGGTGTAAAAGCGGAGTAAAATCGGTGTAAAAGCGGGGTAACCGGTGTAAAAACGGAGTAATATCGGTGTAAAAGCGGGTTAACCAGTGTAAAAGCGGAGTAATACCGGTGTAAAAGCGGGGTAAATTGCGTCCGCTTGGAGTATTAACTTTAAAGATTATAAAACACAAAAAATGTCAGTTCTTTACACTGAGAAAAAAATTTTCTTCTGACAATTAAATTTTAGTTATGACAAGAAAATGATTTGATTGCCCATTGCCAATCATATATTTGGTTGTTTTCACTGAATATTGTATAATTCACCAACAAAACAAACTATTAGAAACTATAAAATATTTAGTATAGATAATTATGCGTTATGTAGCAAGCATAAAATCAAATTGATTACCTGTAGAGCTTATAAAGTAGTCATAATGAAATATATGAGTGATCATTATAGAGAATGAGTTATTAATAATAATTAAATATTATTTTAAAATGACAGAATATTTATTTAACAGTTAAATAAATCCATAATTAGAAAAATAATTTATTTCCTTCACACGTACTTTTTTTCGTACTATGACAAAAATTGTTCAGGAAAAACATTATTATTAAATATTAATGTCAAAGTGCAATACAGGATACCCGTATATTATTATCAAAAATATTCAGCGAATAACCCATCCCATGAATGCTTCAAGCTGGCGAATATACAAACTCTGAAATAAGTATCTTACCAGGGACACCACAAATGGTGGGCGCGATCTAGTGACGAGCACCGAACTACTCCCGCTGATGCTGCCTAACACCATTACTTTTAAATCAATAATCTTTAGGTTCAAATATATATTTATTAACCTCGAACAAATGTATATATTTATTCTAAATGAATACATTTTCTTGTGTCTAAGTAATATTTATTACAGTTAATATAATAAAACTTTGCTTTAAAATTTGGATTTGTTGGAACTATAAAATAGTTTAGTTGTTCATTAAATAAATATTTTTTTAAATGTACCAAATGATTTTATTATTTTAGAGAGAGAAATATTAATGTCAACCAAATAGAGTCTATTAAATCATTTGTTAAAAATGACAAAATAGATTATATTGACGTAATAAAATTTAGTTGTCCCAAATAAATTTTAGTTTAACAGAATTTAACAAAACCAAATTAATTGTCCGAAGATAAATTTTTTCTCAGTGTAGGAAAATTAATAAAAAATATCATTTATTAACAAGTATAGTGATCGAGTGAGTAAAAAAATATTCACAAAGTAAAATATTTCAACACCGGTAAAGAATATCTACACCGGCGCCGGCGTTATTTTAACACCGGTCTAGAATATTTACACCGGTGGCGGCGTTATTTTAACACCGGTACAGAATATTTACACCGGTGGCGGCGTTATTTTCACACCGCTTTCGGGGGTAAATTTAACACCGATAATTTTAACACCTACACCGATTGGACTTACCCCGGTGATTTTTTACAGTGTATTAATATTTCCTTTGTTCACATAAGAATTTTTTACTATGCCAAAAAAGGAAAATTTCCTATGTTAACACAGAAACAATTCCTACTCTCTAAATCTAAAACAATGATAACCACTGAAAAATAGTGTATATACACAGTAAAAAATATTGTGTAAAATCAACACAGTTTGTGTGTTAAAAACGGTTGACACAAACTTTATGTAACCCCTTTTTAACACAAAGATTATGTTGAAATATCGCCACAAGAGGGCGCAAAGAATTCCACAGTAACACACAAAATGTGTTAACAAAGAGTGTATAACACATTTTTTATGTTACAAAAAGTGACACAAACTTTGTGTTAGTTTAACATAAACCGTTTTCGACACAAATACACAATATTTTTTACTGTGTATACTATTTCACAGCTATAAGTATACCACTTGGTATACTTATGACTGTGGAACAGTGAATAGTCACTGTTTCAGATTTACAGAGTATTTTATACAGGAATTATTTTACACGGAAAAAAATTTTTTGGCTCGAAACCTACCAATTTTTATTATGCTGTCGACCAAACTTGAAACAGGAAGGGAAGCATCCAAAAAATTATTATGCTGTACATTGGGGTGAGCCAAAAAAACCAAGCTATCGAATTTACGTCTTAAAAAGGACCTATATATTGAGAAAAAAATTCTCTCATTGGGCAAAATTTGTAGCCCAATTTTAAAAGGTGTCGGTAGGCATTTGAAATTTCCCATTTAAATAACATGCAAACATTTTTTTTTTTATTAAAAATATTATAACTTTTGAACCATGTGAGACAAAAATTCGGCTCTAGAATATTCTTGTAGGGCATTAAATTTCTTAAAAGAAAGTCCTCGGAGTCAAATTTGTAAACTTAATATTTCGTATACTAACAGGCTATCAAAGTCTAGAGTAAACAGAATCATACAAATTTAAGGTTTTATTTGGATTTTCCAAATATTTTTCTTTTATTATGATCGATAACAAAATATTATTTGTTACAGCGTGGATATTGTTGGTGATTTCATTGCACTACATGTAGACCAAATTTTCTCGTAGTATTGATATTTTTAATAATAAAGCCATAAATTTGTATGATTCTGTTTACTCTAGACTTTGATGGCCTGTTAGTATACGAAATATCAAGTTTACAAATTCGACTCCCAGGACTTTTTTTAATGAAATTTAATGCGATACAAGAATATTCTAGAGCCGAATTTTCATCTCACACGGTTCAAGAATTATAATATTTTTAATAAAAAAAAATTTTTTTCCATGTTATTTAAATGGGAAATTTCAGATGGCTACCGACATCTTTAAAAATTGAGCTAAAAATTTTGCCCAATGGGAGAATTTTTTTCTCGATATATAGGTCCTTTTTAAGACATAAATTCGATAGGTTGGTTTTTTTGGCTCACCCTACTGTACATAATACTTACTAGGCGCGAGACACTTATCGATAAGATTTAATAACAATTACTTCCATACATTATAATAATTGTAGATTATAATAATTGTGATGCGGCACAATAATTTTTCATAAGAGCATAATAAATTTTTGGATGCTTCACTTTCTGTTTCAAGTTTTGGTCGACAGCATAATAAAAATTGGTAGGTTTTGAGCCAACATTTTTCTCCGTGTATTATGTTGACATAGTATAGTATTTCCTATGCTCACATAGGAAAAAATCTTATGTTACATAGGAAAAATTGCTGTGCTAACATAGGAAAAATGACTGTTTTTTTTTTCTCTGTGTGGGATTGAGAAACTCATTTCTTGAAGATGGGAACGGACGAAAAATTTTATTGTTTGAATCAAGAGGTATTAGTTATTTGAGTAAAGACATTTATTATCTTCAGTACATTAACGTCCCAATAAATGAGAATCATATTTGCTTGGTTCGAAAACATTTATCTTGAATCAAGAAACGCTTCCATCAGTTTAAAAATTAATTTTAAAAAACACCGTGTAAAATATAACAATTTGAAATTTTATTGTTTCATAGAACAAGAAGTTTATACGCGCATGCGTAATGACGCAACGTATAACAACCTCAAATCTTAATGTAATGAAAATATTTTAATATTTTTTTATGTTAATAGCGACATTGCATTCGTAGAAAGCAAACAATAAATTTTTCTAATGCACGATTGAAAAATCTTTGAAATAACGATTAAATTTTGCTTCTTTGTCAATGAATCAAAAAAATTTTTTATTTCATAACTTTGAATTAGCTGTTATTGTAATTTTCGCGGTAATTTATAATAATGAAAAATCCTCAATATGAAAGTGGTTTTTTTTTATTTTGTGCAAAAAGAAGACTTAAAATTTTCAATATCAATTTTGATAAAATATTACAATGTAATACGTACGAAAAAAGTATATATCCGGGATATATGTTACGGGCAAATCGAATATATGCGGCATATATTCAGATTTGCCCGAATATATACTTTTTTCGTACGGGTGAATTTTTTGATATTTAATTAAAATTAAAACCATACAAAAAGTAATTAAATTACAATAGAAAATACCACAATAAGTTCTATTAAATAGTTATTTAAACGGGATTTTCTTCATTGTTTCACAAATTTAATTAATCAACAAAACTACATACATCCCGCGTTTTTTATCAAAGACTGCCCAGATAGGATTAGTAGAGTAAGAGATAAAAAGCCCATCGGAAACCATCCTCATTAATAGTCTATGTACTTTTACGAGGTTAGTAGCAGGAAATCGTTCGTCGGGAAAGCTAACGCCTGGCAACAGTAGTTTTATTCATGCATTTCAGTGAGAATCGTCGTCAAAGAGACCAAAAAGAGAAAGGGAGAAAGGTGTATATAGACACAGAGCAAAAGCGAACGAAACGATGAGTGAAAACTCGATCGTCTGATTCCCTGATCCGAGTAGGTTGTATGTGCCGTCACTAGCAATACTCTCATGGGAAGACAACGCCGATTCCCGTCGAAATTTGTTCCATGCATCCCATGGGATCGGAGTCTGTCGACATTTAGCCTGCTAATACAAATATATTGTCATTATATACTTTGTACAGAAAAAAAAGTTTTTTTAGGGTTTCTGTAACTAAACCAATAACCGATAACGCGCAACTTTTTATTATAGTTTTGTTTTGTTTTTTTTATCAATTTCGTGTTATTTTGTAAGAAAAGTTTATCAAACAATACTTTAATTTCGTTTCATTATGATTACGTAAAATACTTTATAATTATAAAATTGTGTGTATGGTGCGTAAGAAAACGAACGGAATCCGATGACTTTATTCAATGCTTCAGTGTCTGTAATTACCCTTAGGCTGTACAAGGGACGAGATACAATCCCCTTGTTCCGGGCGCTACGACGATTAGCGCCCTATCCCTTAGCGATTACCAAGTTAGCCTAAATAGGGTGTAGTGTTTAGGGTTTAGGCTTCAGGGTATACGCTAGTAGTAGAATCCGCTGTCCGCGTGGACCCATTACCAATCACTCGCCTTTTAACGTCATCCAAAAACTACCCCACGTTTAAATACATACATAAATACGTGGATAAATTTTCTTGTATAATTTAATTTCATTACCACCTTTATATGTATATATATCTTATATTATATATATTTTTTCAAAAATATAATTCTAATACTTCGAACTTATATGAGAAAATATTTAATAAAAAAAACATATATGTCAGACTTTATAGCAATAATGTAAAAAACATATATATAAATATAGATATATATAATAGAAAGAGAAGCTGTAGTTTGGTATATCGGTTGTTCAGAAATTCGGTCCACGTGCAAGATGGCGGCTTTAGTTTGCTCTGGGGCCATGCACCGCCCCTCTTTCTCTCCTTTCTCATTCCTCGGTGAATTTCTCGATCTCCTCCCACGTTACTATACTAGTTTATACATAGATATATTTCTCTTCATCACTTGATTCTCCTGTATATCTAGATACACAAGTACACACAAGTATATAGTCTATAGTATATAAGGCTTTCTTTGTCGATGTCGTTCCCCTCACCTTGTTCAACAAGCTCTCATCTTCACCCTGTGATGCTGGATACAGACATGGGAAAGCATCAGAATGGTAAGTAAAGGAACGTGCACGCTGTTAGGCATCCTAACAGTTTGAAGACATACCCATTATACCCGGGTTTTGTTCAAGTTATATATATACTATACTATTCCATATGTACACATACATGCTACGTATAAATATACATGTCTATAAATCATAAAGTGCGTCCCAAAATTATAAAGAAATTTATAATGTTCGATATTCAAAGGGAATAATTCATAGTATACTACCATATATGTATCTATTAATATACTGTAAAAAATTGGGAGTGAGTTCGGAGTGATTACGGATTTTTTTTTCACTCTGAATCCAAATTTAAATCCGAATTCACTCAGTCACTCGGAGTTCCGGAGTTTTTGAAAAAATCACTCCGCAAATATACGGAGTAAATATGAGGGTGACTGTCTCTTTTTGATTGTGCAATAATTTCTCGTGGCTAATTTCTCAGTAATAATTAGGGGTGTGTGAATCCCGTTCGATTCGAATCGAATCGAATGCTTGGACTCGATTCGATATTCGAGTCGAATATCGAATAATTCGAATTATTCGAATAATTCGAGCAATTCGAACTACTCAAAGAATTGAAATTTTAAATAGATTATTCTATTGTAGTAATCATACAAAATAAAATAAAATGAAACTATTATTTAATTAAAATTGATTTTGACATTTAGTAATGATATTTTGAACAATATGAATCATTATAAACTAATAAGCGTTTCTAATTAAAAACTTATTTCGAAGAAATTTGTTTGTTCAAGTTTTTAAATAAAACAACGTTGCGCTATTTAAAATTTCTACATTATAATATTCAATTAAACATAACGAGTTGAATTTTGAATCAAAAATAACAACCGAGCAACATTATCAGGTGATAATAAATAAACGTACATTCATTCAAGTTAAGAAACATTGAAGGTCTAAGAACTACATTGTAATTGAGATCAGTACTACTTATAAGTGATTACTCTGAGATAGAAATCACTTTATGTGTCGATCGATACGTTTGATTAGATTAATCGACCTTATTTAAAAAAGTTAGTCAAGTTATTTGGAACTACTAATTCTATAAAATTAATGATTTCTCAACCAAGTATCAATCACCTTAAGAAAACGTCATGTCAATTTTTCTTTTATTGAACCTAAAATCTTAAAAAAAATGATTAAAAAAAATTTAAGAAGCATGCGATTAGTCAAATATTCAAACTATTCGAAATATTCAAATTGTTCGAACTATTCGAATCGTTCGAACTATTCGAATAGTTTGAATATTGGGATCGAATCTTAAATCGAATAATTCGATTCGATTCGCTCCGAATAATTCGAAATTTCGAATATTCGCACACCCCCTACTAATAATTTCTCGTGCAATATTTTATTGCGGCCATAATTTCTCATGGTAAAAATATCTATATTTTCTCATGCGAAAATTTATTCTGTTTATAGAAATGTTGGAGGAACGGTAAAAATTTTTGAGGGGCCCAAAGGCAGATCGCCTATTAGTGGACGAAGCCTCCCCCCAGTTAGAAAATAAAAAATGTATATTGTACATTATACATCCTTCATAGTAATTGCTTTAATATGAGAACATTATCCCCTCTTAGTGTTTCTACTTCCTTGAGTGTGTGTATAAAAGACATATGATAAAGATCATGATGATGTTGATGATGATGATCATAATGACCATGATGATAATGAAGGAGCGAATTTTACTCCGAACCAGAATTCTAATAGAATTGAACTCCGGATTTAGTCTGCGTTCACTCCGCAAATTTTTTCCATATTTTATGGATTCGCGTAAATTGTGATTGTGAAGCTGTTAGATATATTTGTTAGTTGATGTTACAAAGCAAACAAATATTATCTTTACTAAATTGATCTGGGTCGACGTATAAATTTTGTTTGCTTACTTACTTCGAAACGTGTAGTGACTTTTTTTAGGAACACTTGAGAAAATGCCTCTGAGTATAGAACACGTCTGACCTTTAAGTTTTTGTAAACGATCCCTTTTCACTTGAGACCACATAAATGAGCGGATGCGCCCGCGCGTTGCTTGTCCAGTGTATGCTGGAGAAAGGGAGAATCCAGTTGTATGTATACTAGGGTGCTCCGTTTGAAACGAAGATTTTTTTTTTTTCGTTCCCCATCAAAAATCTTGTTCTACATGTAAAAATAAAAATTCAGTGAAATTTTGAGCTCTTAATAACAATTTTAAGAACTGGAACAACGTCGTTGAAGTTTTCCCATGCTAAAAGCATGTAAATTTTGATTCTTTTCTTTTTATTGAATAAAACTCAGCCCCATATTGACGTATCTTATCGGTTCAAAGTTTTCTTGGAAGAGAATTGTATGCTCTTTGAAAAAGCCTGTATGAGCTTAGCATTACCTTCAACTACAGCCCTCGTGGAAGCCTTGAAAGTCTCATTTCCTACGAAATTAGTGGTTTTTTGTTGTTAACTTGTAAACGGTTGACTTTTGGGAAAAAAAGTACATGACATTTTTTGTAGGAAATTTAGTCTTCTACAAAAAAGTTCTCATAAGTCAAATCTCTAAAATCAATATTTAAAAAGATATATGAACTTTAACTCAGTAAAATTCGAAATTTTAGCTAAATGTCAAGATTAACGGTTTTATAATTCAAAATCATTATATAAAACATATTTTTTTGAACATAATCCATCTGTTAGGTCCCAAGGACATCGAAAATTCGAACGAGATTCTTCAAACCTGTGTTTTAATCATTCAATTTTTGAAAAGAATTGCAAATGAGGTTGGTACTTAATAACAATTTCGATGAATAATTACGGGCATTTTATAATTTATATAAATATATATTAATTGATACTTACCATAAGTTAATAACTGAATATATTGTATAGTATTGAACATTGACATTTAGCTAAAATTTCGAATTTTACTGAGTTAAAGTTCATATATCTTTTTAAATATTGATTTTAGAGATTTGACTTATGAGAACTTTTTTGTAGAAGACTAAATTTCCTACAAAAAATGTCATGTACTTTTTTTCCCAAAAGTCAACCGTTTACAAGTTAACAACAAAAAACCACTAATTTCGTAGGAAATTAGACTTTCAAGGCTTCCACGAGGGCTGTAGTTGAAGGTAATGCTAAGCTCATACAGGCTTTTTCAAAGAGCATACAATTCTTTTCCAAGAAAACTTTGAACCGATAAGATACGTCAATATGGGGCTGAGTTTTATTCGATAAAAAGAAAAGAATCAAAATTTACATGCTTTTAGCATGTGAAAACTTCAACGACGTTGTTCCAGTTCTTAAAATTGTTATTAAGAGCTCAAAATTTCACTGAATTTTTATTTTTACATGTAGAACAAGATTTTTGATGGGGAACGAAAAAAAAAAAATCTTCGTTTCAAACGGAGCACCCTAATGTATACAATACAGAAAGCCAAATAACCAAGCTTCGGAAATTATGAAACAATTGGACCTACAAATATGGCTTTCAATAAACGTCTATATGCTTTTTTCTCTTCTTCAACTTTTTGATTCAAGTTTTTTTTTTACATTACAAAAAAAAAATTAGAATGACGAGCGGTTTAATAACAAATAGGAATAAATATGTTTGTAACGGACCGAGTATATATATAAATTATATTTATTTTTTAGTTCGCCCATATTTAATTATAATAATTTTCTATGCACTTCAATACGAAAAAAATAAATAAATAAAATGAGAATGAGCTGACTAATTGAAAATAAAAATTGTAATTAAAACAACTTTTTGAGGAAGGAAATGTTTAAAAAAATTTTTTTCAAGGAATAGAACCAAAAACTAGGTATGAAAAAAAATGGGTTTTAATGGCATTCATAACTTTTTCTACGCACTAAACTATAATTGATACATATTATTTATATACTAGTAAATAATGAAAAATTGATGTCGTTTAAATGAAAAAAATTTGAAAGTAAAGTAGAGAATTGCAGATTAGATGCAGATAAAAAATACAAGATAAAAAAGTGGACGAAAATGAAATATCGTTGAAACCGGAACGCAAATCTGGCGCTCGTTTTTTGTATGCAGCCGTACATCGGCGCAGTTTTAATCAACGCTGTGTAAATCCCCTCAGCTTCGGGATGCTTTTATGATATCTATATATACATATATATTTTTTTTGTTCTCTTTCATTGACGTTCTTTTTCCGCACTTTCACCCGCCTGTATGTCCGTTATTATTATTTTTTTTCTTCAAATTTCATTAGCGAATAGCAGACAGATTATTCAGATCAAAATCCCTTTTTAGGATTATCATGGAAGCCGAGAAAAAAGCTTACAATAGCGAAAAAAGTATAAATAAATGAGACAAACTGAATATGTATAATAGTAAATCTGAAACCGAATATATATATAGTTCAAAAATTTATGTCATCATTATTACGATAGAATAATTAAGCTTGTAGTCAACAGACAGCGCAATTGAGCAAAAAAATTTGATTTTGAGAAAAAACTTTTAGTATTCGTAAGAATTGTCGACCTAAAATTTTATATTGATTTGAAATCGCAACATATTTGAGAAAACGTGACTCGATATATCATTGGCTTATATTTGTTCACATATCAAACTTATATGTGTATAGATTTAAAAAATTTCAAATTTACATAGCTTTGTATTTTTAAATATCGTGTTTGATGACCTCCACTCTTGTATGCAATAGAAGCGTACAGTTGAAATTATGACGTTTATGTATTTTTTTGTTTTTTACTTTTATTATTTTATTTTTTATCATTTATTCCGAAGGTAGATGTAAATATGGCGGACGAAGTTTCATCCCTGTTCCCGGGAAAGAGTCCCGCCCACTCCGGGCCCCGTGGCTTTTCCCTACTACATCACCACCCGGTGTCTCGGGTTTTTGTTATTTTTATTTTTATTTTTTATATCTTTTTATCTCTTTTTATACCTTTTCCTCTCGTTTCCTCTGGTTCACCGAAAATAAAGAAACAAATGCAGAGCGGCCCGGGCGGCACAATCGCCGAAACATTTTTGACGCTCAGATCCGCGATGCGAGAGGTAGTAGAAATAAAAAAATAAAAAGGGAAAGCGATGAGAGTCAGACAGCAACCAGCAAAAGGGAAGCAACTATACTACTACACGGGGTAGTTGAGTACCGTATATAGTATGAATACGTATATAGTATATAAGAGTAAAAGAGAAATACTAAAGGGAGAACGAGAGTTATATATAACAGGAGCAGGGGTTGGCGATGGGCTCGAACGAACGCAATTTGCATGATTTTGCATGTTTTAGCGCGCTGCTCTCTGGTTCTCTCGACCGCCTGGTTTCAGCTGTCTGTCTACTACGTTTTCTACTTGCTTTTCTCGCAGCTCGCGGCAAAACCAACGATAAAGAGAGTACGAGTTGGTTGGAGGTTGGAAGAATCGAATGAGATGGAATGGGTGCATGCCCGCGTACACCTCACTCACAAACTTCAAGTGAGAGGAAATTATTTTCCTTTAGTTTTTCTTAATGAAGGTGTTGAGCATTCATGCGGAATATCAATAAGTCGAGCTGTTCTTATAGTCAATTCCTTTTTGTTCCTTATTTTTTACAGGAATCACGGCAAGAAAATTATCTCCTATAAATTTTAGCCCATTTGTTTTTGTATTTGCAGTATATTTATTATAGTTCTTAAAGTATTGCCGTTTTTAAATATTGTATTGGGTCAAAAAAGAACAAATCCGTAGATCGTAAAAATATATATCATACAAAATTACATTCAAAATAGTATTTTCCACTTTTTTTAAGTCAATTGATTTCAAGTAAAACGAAGCAATCGAATTTTTTGCTTAACGCACTTACATTAATTCGGATTTTTAGACTTTGTTTAAAAAATAATCTTCAGTAATTTGACTAAATATAACTGCGATCAAAACAAAAAAAACTTTTTCAGACTTTTTTTTACTCTCTAAGAACGAATTAGTGAAAATCACGAGACAATCACTATTTCGCAGTGAATATAGTCACTTATTGTCAGTAAAAAGTATATTACTATAGGTGGATTAGCGAGACTTTACGCTTCGGATATTTCCGTTTTACCCCCACCATCTAAATTTAATACCTAAGACATGCGCGTTGGTGAGGGTAAAAACCGAAAAGATCCGAAACGCAAAGTCTTTCTAGTCCAACTATATTTTGAATTAGTGACACATTTTTCACTAGTAAACAGCGAATAGTCACTATTTTCACTGTTTCAAATTCAAGAGAGTATCAAAATTTTGACATTTCTTCTATATAAGTAATCATCTATACCCGAGTCAAAAAGTGTTGAGGCTAAATTGAGACCTATCGACAAAAACTGCCGAAGGACTACATGAGTCCAAAATCCACCGTTGAGACCAAAACCAGGAATTATTTTTCGTCTCGTATATGTAAATCGGTTCTTTAAAATATGGATTTAGATCTGTATCTCGTCAATAATCAAAATATTTTCAGTTAGATAAATATAATCCTTAAAAATTGATATTAATAACACGAAAATCAAAATTTATCAAAATAGACAAATTATTATTAAACTTTATCGTCAAAAAGGGTCGAAGTATTGAATGACTTAAAATATGAAAAATTAATAATAAATCGCATTGATATTAAACAGGTGATATATAGCATGTATTACAATATTTACATATTTTTAAAAGTATGTAAAATCACGTTAGCTGACCAATGGAAATGTGTGAGGTTATATAATCACGACAAATCACTGACAGTATCAGTTAAGAATATAGACCAAGGGGTAACGAGGAGGTTGGAGAGGGAACAAAGATAATCGGTGTTCGTGTCGAGGTTCGATATATGATATATGTACATAGACATACATATCGGACGGTATAACCGGAACGTCGTTGGGTTCGATGCACGTGATTTTCTGGATCTGGTGTGTTTCCGACGGTGGTATTGACACGAGTAGCACATACAAAATACCATGTATGTATATATGAAACATATATATTTCAATATATGTGTATTTGATATAGCGACGATGGTGGGGTGCATGGAGAACATATGTGTGCATGCGTATGCCGTATATCTGTTGGCTGCTAGTTATATACTACACACGAGAACAGAACAGGGCGCGTGGTTGGGTGGCACTGGTGCGATTACCCGTAATGACGTTCGCTGTGGTCGTGGCCGATTCCCGCGTGTGTGGAGATCCGAAACGACAATGGCCGCTCATTATCGGCTCGACCATTGGTCTATTGTCATCCGGAGAGAGAGCCGGAACAAGGCCTTAAAGCTGGTGAGAAATGATACCGTCAGTCTATACCACAGAGCAGCCTGTGGCTTATTATTGCGACTCACAATGCTTTCTCAGAGTATAGAGTACAGAAATGCATTGCTGAAGATTAAATGCACTGGACATCATTCATTGCAAGCTATGGATTTCGCTATTCTCATGTATATGGCGAAATTTAATTTTGAATTATAAAAATTGAAATTTTTATTTTGTGTAATTTTGTTGGTCATTTAAATCAAACTTTTTTTTATACTGAACGGACAGAAGAAAATTTGAAAAATTACAGTGCACTGTAGTCATATGTGAATAGTAAAAACGACTTTTTCAGACGCAAACTATAAAAATTTTGGCTTCTACTGTAATTTTTAAAAAATATTGTAATAAATTATATTGTAGGCTGCTATTTTTAAATTTTTGCGTTAGAAAAGATTATGTTTATTATTCACACTTTAATTTTTATTTTTTTCCGTGCACTTTAATTTGACATAATTTTTCTACAGAATATTGTTGTGAGTGAAAAGCTATCAGTTACAAATTTCTGCAACTGACTATGATATTATCTTTCTACATGAAAGATTTAAACGTAATTTTTTAATTTTAGGATTTAAAAATCTAAGAAAAAATTTTTTTTAACATTTCCGAGTTCTTTAAAATTTTCATCAAACATTTTTCGAAAACGATTTTCTAATCAAGGCCGTAATTAATACAATATTATGATAGTTTTATTTATAGCTTCAATGAGAAAGAATAACAAATAAAGGAAAAATTGGCCTATACATTGTTAAAAATTGGGAGAGAATTCGGAGTGATACGGAATCCGAATTCACTCCGTTACTCGTAGTTCCGAAGTAAAAAAAATCCCTCTGCATATGGAGTAAATAAGGAGTTTGTTTTTTCAGCTGAGTGATTCCGGAATAATCTGGATTTTATTTCAATCTACATTCACTCCGATTTGGAGTTTTAATATTAAACTAAACACCTTTTAGGAGTGAATTTCACTCCGAAGCGGATTTTCAGTATTAAATTAAACTCCCCTTCAGAGTAAATTTCACTCCGAGGGGATTAAACAAATAAACAGTCATCCGTCCGCATTCACTCTAGATTTACTCCGCGTTAACTCCGCTAATTTTTTACATTGTATATGTAATTCACTTCCCACAAGCAACCACGTATTTTATTAGTCCGAATATTAACCCGACGAAATTCAACGAACCATATATACATATATACAGAGAGAGCTAAGGGCAGGAGATATATTTGTTCAACTGTTTATTGCAATCTGTGACAGGTCAGTCTTCTTGGTTGGGCCTTAAGTCCCCTTGAACTGTGGGGGGTTAGTCTGGTACTGTAATGGACGTGCGGTTGACGTCATAGCCAAGCTATCCAGCAGCTTGGTGTTGCTTGAGGTAAAATTAGGCGCTTATTACAATAGTAAATATTCGAAAAACATCAAAAATATAATTTATCTTATCTATATATTGACTTTTTCAGTAGGAAACCAGGTACTCCAAATTTTTTCATTTTCTGTTGAAAATTGCCGTTGCTGTACACATTTTTGATTAAATGACTTTTATACTAATTTTTAGCTCTCCCGTATAATTTACAAAATGGAGTTTGGCGGTTTTCTGTACCGAGAACGACGATATATTTGACTAACAAAATTGTTATTATTTCTCTTTAAAAAAAAAAAAAAGGAATGTATATACATATTTATTTTTGAGATTTCTTAAATAATAACATCTGTTACAGATTACGTTTGTGTATCCAAGAAATATGGAAAGATTAACTTCACAGTTACAATTATAATTACAAAAATTGATTGTGAGAAAGATAAAAGTAGAAAAGACACATAATCAGCTTTGTTCCAATATTCAGTACTTTTCATCATTGAAAGTGCTTAGTTTGTACACTTAACAGTGAGTATTAATAATAATCATAAAATGGTTATTTGTTTTCAGAATAAAGTGCTCCAGTTCATGAATAGTAGAAAGGAGAAATAGTTCGAAATCCCAGTAAGTATAGGATTAGTGGTTTTTAAAATCAGTAACAACTATAGACTGTGAGAACGATTTGGGTCAAAAAGGTTTTCTCACTTTCTTTCCTTTACTTATATTACCCCTACTTTGGTATTCTATTGAATAGAATAGACTCCGAGTGTTTGTTTAGCAGGTTCGTGTCTTTCAAATTTCACAAGGTGATTGGTCATCATCCCCAAGCTACAATTATAGTACGAAAAGCAGACGAAGTGTACTTCTACTGTCAGCAGGAAAGCCGATTACACCATTCTGAGTAGATTTATTTTCTTTTTTCTAAAGGCGATCAAGCTGTACGGGTATTAGAGACTTATTTAAACCTGACTGCCAATGTCTGCAGGTACTTTTACTACTGCGTGACCTTTCGATGTTTCGACAAGACGCATTACAAGTATTTCGGGCAGTCTTAAATACATTATTGTCAAATCCATTCGACTAGTCGCCAGTGTATAGCCGTCATCAAGACATTCGTGTTTCCAAGACAGGTGTCTTCTCTCAGGAGAGGATGCATCAGAATCTCAGCCTCAAGTCGGAAACCGTCACAAGTTCAACATTTACGTCCACATATTTATTTTATTCTTATACACATCCTTGTATCTCTTTTGTCAAGCGCATAATAAGTTGACAGAAAACTTGGATGATAAATTTTCTCATGTCTTCGTTTTTAGTTTTTACAAATAAAAATATTATTTTTATTTTTGAACTATTTAAAATATATATCATTCGTTTATATATTGATATTTGTTTATTTATGAGAAATTAAAAAAAGATGAGATAAATAACTGATTTAGGGGCGCGAGAATTCATCCCCATACACCATGGAACTGACAATGAGTATCCCAGAATCGACTCTCCATCAAAAAGCTGAAGCTATAGCTGTGTGATGTGGATGATAGAGTCCATCGACCAGCACAAAACGAATGACTTGCACATTGTCGTTTGTAGCAGCGATATAGTATAGCGGTGAACATAGAAGAGTCTAAAATGAGAGGGTCCGCCTGCCGCGTTTATTTATCCTGCCTGTACACTTCACCAAAGGAACGAATCTCTATCTCTTCCAATACAACACTACGATCCAGGTCTAAGGCGTTTTTGTTCTTTCTCTTCCATCCACTACTTGTCTGTCTACTGGCTTTTTTCCTCCGCCTCCGACATTTTTCTCTACATCGTATCTCTATGCTCCTCTTTTTTTTATAGCCTTTCTCTCGCCGGCTTTGATCGCTATCACGGTGAAGCAGTGGATTTGTGTAAGTAAAAAGAAAAAAAATATCCGCGTAGACTTTATGTATTCTTTGATGCTATACAAGCCTCTTGGAACAACTAAGGCGTGTTGTGCACCCGTGACATACCTCACACCTGCGGCCTGTAATCACTAGCGCCGCGATGAGTTAAAAAAAACGTTATGACTATGAGTTGCAATGTTTGATCGATGCTTTATATTATTCTCACATTATATCACCATCATTCGTATACCTATGACTGGCTAATTCAAACAGGAAAAATATTTTTTAAATATATATATATATATATATATGTATGTATATTTATAAAAATAATCTTCGAATGTTATTTCAAGTTTTTAATATTAATTAATATTTATCTACATGAATAAATCGTTTTTAGTTCTATAATTATTATATTGAAACTAGAAGAGGGTCAGATAAAATAGGGGCATTAGAAATTATTAAGCCTAGACCAATTAAAAGAAAAACGAATGAAAAGCAGTTCAATTCTGGCCAGCTTCAAAATTTTCCACTCAAAAAGCTCAATGTGATACAATAATATGTATGTTTTTGAGCTCTCTATCAGATTTTGAAATCAATTGGTCAGGTAGTTTTAATGACATTAAGAAAATAATTTTATTTTTGGAATGATTAAGAATTTACTTGGCCAATTGATTTCAAATTTTAATAAAGTTTAGAATTTTATGGGCATTTTTTAAGGGCGCGCGCAAGTTAGATTTGATTTAATTAACACACTAAAGAAATATATGACATTGGCACATACACAGAAAAGAAAGTTATCTTATTGAGTCAAAAAAATATTTTGGAAGATAAACGTTTTCGGAAACCAAGTCAAGATTTTTGTGAACTGTTAAGAAATCATTTATTAAATAGTCAGAAATATTTATTAAATACAAAAAAATTATGTTTATAAGAAATGATTTCTTGAATACTAAGAAATCTTTTTAAATGCTAAGAAATCCTTCTATCAGTGTAGTGATGAAGAAATTTTTAACTTCCCGCTAAGAAAATCGACGATTTTCGAAAAATTGGCAAGTTATTGTTTTCACCCCGATTTTCGAAAGTCGAGTTTTCATCAGATGTCGACGTTTTGAGGTGCTAGGAAGCTATTCTGACTATTTTCAGAATGATGTCCGAGTGTATGTATGTATGTGTGTGTATGTATGTGTGTGTGTGTGTGTGTGTGTGTAAACTCTTTGTAACTTTTTAACTAATGAATCGATTTGGATGGTTGAGGTGGCAATCGAAAGAGCTTGTTGGTCCTCAACTTTTCTGAAAATTTCAGATCATTTGATCGAGCAGACTCGAAAATATTAGCGAATTACGAAAAAAAAAAAAATTTCTTTTTTTAGTTTTTTAGCGATTTCTTAGAAAAGACTTGAACGATCGACTTCAAAATCAAATCAGCTCTAGAACTTTATAAGCCGCGTCGAATGCCACCTCAATCATCTCAATCGGTTAATTTGTTCGACAGATATCGTTAGCGAAAGAAATGATAAAAAACGGTTTTTTTCGATTATCTTTGAAGTGACTCATCCGATCAATTTTAAAATTTAATCAGCTCTAGAATTCAAGCAAACGCGCCGATTTCCACCTCAAACGTCAAAATCGGTTGATTAGTTCAAAAGATATCGGCGCTGAAAAGTTAAAAAAATAACATTTCATGTTATTTTTTCCGGATAAATCAAAATATAATGTGCGAAAAGGTGTCTGAAATAATACCAACTCTTTCTCTTTATAGTCTCTTCCGATCATCAGATAATGTCATATAACTTGTTCCTTAGTTTTAAACATATTATCGTCAAAAAATTGAAAAACCCAGACTTTAATAATTTTCTCGAATATCCCATTTATTATTGCTCTGATCTAAGTCAAAACTCACTCAAATCTTGATTTTGATCACTGATATTGATTTCTGCCTCAACACATTTATTTCAGAGAACATAATCAATAATAAAAATTTAAAAGCCGCTCCTTCATTAATGATTTTCGATTCTTAACTTTTCAAATTCTAGCATAAAACGTAACTTGTTAGAGCTTGAAAATCTCATAAAAAAATGATTCCATGTAATAGCATTCTCGAGCTCAAAGAGCTCGAAAATATATTCACAGTGATGTTTTCAAGCTCCTTGCGCTCGAAAACGGCGGGAAGTTTTGGGGCTGGCTCACAGGGTCAACCGACGCCCAGATTTCTTTTTACAACACCAAGTGCTGGGTCTATATTTTCTATGGGATTTCTATGGGATTTCTCTGGAATTTCCAGAGAATTCAACTGGCGATAATTCTATTTTTTTCTTAAAACACCGAGTGCTGGGTCTATATTTTTTATGGGATTTCTAGAGAATTCAACTGGCGATGATTCTATTTTTTTTTTACAACATCGAGTACTGGGTCTATATTTTCTATAGGATTTCTATGGGATTTCTCTGGGATTTCCAGAAAATTCAACTTGCGATAATTCTATTTTTTTTTCACAACACCGAATGCTGGGTCTATATTTTCTATGGGATGTCTCCGGGATTTCTAGAGAATTCAACTGGCGATGATACTATTTTTTTCTTACAACATCGAGTGCTGGGTCTATATTTTCTATGGGATTTCTCTGGAATTTCTAGAGAATTCAACTGGCGATGATTCTATTTTTTTCTTACAACACCGAGTGCTGGGTCTATATTTTCTATGGGATTTCTATGGGATTTCTCTGACATTTCCAGAGAATTCAACTGGCGATAATTCTATTTTTTTCTTACAACACCGAGTGCTGGGTCTATATTTTCTCTGGGATTTCTATGGGATTTCTCTAGGATTTCTAGAGAATTCAACTGGCGATGATTCTATTTTTTTCTTACAACATCGAGTGCTGGGTCTATATTTTCTATGAGATTTCTATGGGATTTCTATGGGATTTCCAGAGAATTTTACTGGCGATAATTCTATCTTTCGAAGAGCTCGAAAATGTATCTACGACTAAATTTTCGAGCTCAAGGAGCTCGAAACCAGCGGGAAGTTTTAGGGCTGGCCCGCAGGGTCAACCGACGCCCAGATTTTTTTTTCTAGAATTTGAATTTTTTTCAAATTTTGCAATTTTACTATACTGACAAAAAAAATTGGTACATGAAACGTGTTCCTTATCCCATTGATTCCACAGAAAAAATCCTGTTCCTGCAACAGGATTTTGTCCTTTTGCAGGAGCTATTTTTCTTTTCCTTGTACTCTATAGATTCCATTGCCATCTATGGTAGATTACACTTACTAAAGCTTCCACTTCATTAGTAAATAGCATCGATACAGTTACCAAACATTTTTTCCGTGTAAACCCAGAGTGTACGTTTCTCGTATACCCTAATTTTGCCAAGCCCTCCTCTACATTAAACAAGATGTGTATTTCAAATTATTTTAAGGATCAGTCAATATCTAACTGAAAGTAGTGAAAATGTTTCATTTTCCGAAGTAGCATTAAAAAAAAATTTTTACAATGAATTATTTACGTTTCAATAATTGACTAATTATAGTCCTTTCAATGATAATAATTAACTGAATAAGTTCATTAGTTCTGTACCATCTTATATTCTACTGTCATAATAAATAATTAAAAAAAAAAAAAAGTAATAACTAAATACAGAGCTCTATATATCGCATTAATACTAATATACTTTTGTCATAATTAAAATTTTTTCCTAGTACATTTTACAATGGAAAAAAAAAATAAATAAAAAGCTCTCGGTATGCTACAGTAGCTTTTAATTAAAACAATCCCTTAATGCCTCCAATAGCAGCCAGTACTCGATCTCTATTCTCCCGTTATTCTATACCCCCACTGGGTTCCGTTAGTTCGATGCAGTTGAATATCGAACAGAAGAGAGACTGAAATAATAGAGCGAGAGAATACGAGAATTGAGATTGCAGAGAGGATTGTCGACCAATTATCTGCTCTGATATGATCTTCCAGTACATATTTCTCTTGACTCTGTTACACTTTTTCTCTTTCTCTCTCTCTCTCTTCCTCTCTCTTTATCTCTCTTGCTCTTTGCAGCTTGGCGATGAAGTGAAGAAGCATTTTGCTGATACTAGTAAGCAATGAAAAGCTCAGGCGGGTAAGGGATGGTTTGGAAGCTAAGCTCTCAAGGCCCCGGGGAAATATACCACATCAGGCTTCTTCTCGTTATTATATACAGTTGCGATGATGCTGTGTGGCTTGCAAGAAACCGTAGAAGCTAACCAACCTCGTTGCTAAATCTCCTTGTCGTAGCCCAGATATGTGTAAACCACATACACATACATATACATATGTATATATACATACTATACTCACTTACAACGCACCTTATTCAAATCTATGAAGAATATATTCACTCAACTACTACACGGATTATGTACGAATGATCTCACGCTTTATTTTTTTTTAAATAATATGAAATCAATAGAGACTACACTGCAAAAATTTTTGGACTCGGTGTAAAAATTTTGATGTGAAAATTACACCAAATATCGTGTTAAATTTAGGCGGTGTGATTTAATAGTATATTACACACCTAGGGATGAAAGTAGGACATTTCAAGCCACGTGTATAATTGCCTACCTGAGCCGGAATCCAGGGTGGCAAATACGCGAATTGAGACGTCCTACCTGCCTGCGTGGTGTATTTATAATTTTTGGTGACCGACTTAATGAACTTAACCAATTTGAACTTGACAATTTGAACTTTCGCAATTTGAACTTTGGTAAATTTGAACTTTTATGAATGTTCTTGAATGATATGATGATATGAATGAACTTCCGTGGTGTATATACAATTTTTCACCAGATCTGTACCTGAAAGTTTAAATTTTTGCCTCTGTTTGTGAGAAGAATAAAAGAAGACTTTCTTCTCTCTAAACCGGGCAGGAATTTGAACTTTCGACACAGGTATGGTGAAAAAATAACCAAATAATATAGAGGTTGTAACACTACTATATCATTTTTGTCATTGATGTAGATTTACTTTAAAATAAAAACTAAATACCTAGTGTCGAAGTAATCGAGAGTTTTAAATAAAGAACTTATACATTTACACCATTGGTGGTATGAACGTTCTAATTCACACGGCCCAAAATTTGACACCGTGCGTCATGTAACTTTCACACCGGCAGTGTTGGAAATTTTCAACACCAAATCATTGACACCGCATCGCGGACTCAAAATTTTTGACAGTCTATAGATGTTTTTATTGAATTCGAATACAATACGTAATTGTTTTATTATGTTTTCGTGAGTATAGATGAGGTATTTTAGTTTATGTTAAGTATATCTCAAGTTATATCTATGTATAATGTATAATGTTTAGTATCTGATGATTTAAGTTGAATCATCGTTCGCAACTCTGATTGAGTGACGTTGAGTACTCAAAGCGGTGGAGGTGTTTCAATGGCTACAATGACTCTCAAAATAATAACCGACCTGCATCATTGAAAGTCAACTAAGAAAAGCAGACAAAAATACTTGAGTTAAAAATCCATCAGTGTAACCATATGTTTATTCAATTCCGTGATGTGTGGTTTATATTTTATTTCATCAAAATTATAAATAATAATTTATTATCAGATTATAGTATAAATGAGTCGAGTAAGAGTCTAGTTGTTTGTTTTCACTTGAGATCATATCATTTTTTGTGAGGACCTTTTTTGCTGGTATTTTTATAACCGAGTCGACGAAATGCGAATTATTTTTACAAAGAAGTTGTATGTAATTATAATATTAAAAAAAATTTGTGGATAAAAAAGTTTGAATTTATAAATATTGAAGTATATCTATAAGAATTTCGTAAAAAGTAATTTTTCGTTGAAAAATATATACAGGTCGTAAATATATTTTAAGCTTTAGAATTTACTTTCTTTCTTTTGATGTGTAAACACTTTTGATTCTTAAGATAACTTACAAGAACTATAAATTTAAATAAAAAATAAAGTTTTTTTGTAAAATAATTTTTTTTTTGCAATAATAAGGACTCTCTGATTGCAATTTTCTATTTCCCATTTAAAAAACAAGGGGGAAGAAATTTTCAAGTTCCGAATTTTATACCTCGGCTGGTACAAATAAACATAGGACGTACTATCGTAGAAAATTGAATGCTCTACAAAAATAGCCTTATGTGATTTTTTGATAAATCCATCTGTTCAAAAATTATTTGAGCTTTAAGGATGTAGTCTAGTTCAAAGGCTAAAAAAATAGTTTATTTTTGGGAATTTCTTGCGAGCTTGCTATGAGAGATAAGTTTACAAACACTGTTAGGGATGATAAATGAAGTCTTGGATTATAAAAAAAAAATTTTCTTTATTCATTTTTATAAGTATGTTCATACAAAAAGTGTACTCTAACCGAGCGCCATAATTGAAAGGCAAGTCGGCTCAATCACGATATTTCAGCTACGGCTTATGTGAAAATAAAAAAATCGAAGTGTTAACACACACATCTAAAATTTTAGATTCGTTATATGACAGTAGCTACGAGATAGACTAGTGATATTAATTTTGGACCATTTTTACTAATTTTAACTAACGAAAATAAAAAAAAATGAGTGTTTTTTTTCGCTGTTATTTGTAAAAAAAATTAGTTAAAATCAAAATTTTAATATGAATTTAGTCTATCATGTAAGTACTTATGTGTATAGAATATGTGGTTAAAATTTCCGAAGGATCAGCTCACGGGTTCCGGAGAAACCGTGATTGGCGTCGGCGAAAACGTAGTTTCGAGACAAACGCGTTTAAAGTGTTTTTGAATAAAAAAAAAAATTACCAAAATTTAATCTGCGATGCCTGCACCGTACAAAGTGTTTTTTTCTTGTTCAAAACTTTCGTTTGCTTCTAATTTGACCTTCTTTTTTTCCGTTCTGCTCTCTCTTGATGCGCCCAAGCTATGGCGGTTCACATATTCGATACGCGTAAAATCGTGTTTGTCGACCTTTAGATTCGGAAAAATACACTTACACTGCTCGGATCTCCAAGAAAATTTGGCACAATATGCTCGGATACATATACATTTAAAAAATGTAAAAAAACAAAAACGATTTTTCAAAAATGACCAACTAGACTACACCCTTAAGTCAAATCTATTTTAAATTCCGAGGTCTTTTTACTTTTCCAGCGAAACTATGAGACTTATCACAAAATGTCATAGACACTTTTTTGCAGACAATTTTGTTTCCTACAAATTATTTTTTATAAAGTTTTTTCAAATTCCGCATAACTTTCTAGTTATTTTCATTTTAATGTCAAGCTTTTGAAATCGATCAAGACGTTTGTTTTCAAGAGCTTGACATTATAATGGAAATTACTAGAAAGTAATGCGGAATTTGAAAAAACTTTATCAGAGATAATTTGTAGGGAACAAAATTGCCTACAAAAAAGATTATATGGTATTTTGTGATAAGTCCGATAATTTCGCTGGAAAAGTGAAAAGATCTCGAAATTTGCTATATAAATTTGACTTCAAGCTCAAATAATTTTTGAACACATGGATCTATGGATTAAACAGGCGTCTTTTTTTATCCTACTGAAACTTTCGAGGGTATTCTTAAAAAAAAAATAGCCGATATTTTGGAATCGGTCTGATATAGTGATGATTTTAAGAATCAAATGAAAAATAAACGCATCCTAATATATGCCCACTAGCGTTATTAGCTAAAGTTATTAGGGACAATTGAAAGTACATACAAAATATGTTGTAATGCCTACATATATGATAATAATAAATAAAAATCATCCAGATTGAATGATGAGAGTTGATGAGTGGAAGAAGGAAAGGAAATGCGTGGCTAACTCGGTATGTATACGTGGGAAAAGTGAGTAAGGGAGAGATGGAGCGAGGCGTAAAGACTCGTGAAAGCTTCCGGAGAGACAAATTGGCGTGAAAACGCATTTCTGGATGCTAAAACTGGAGGATGAGTGAAGAATATAGAGTACGAAGGAAGGAGAGAAGTTGCGCAATAGCATTCGGTTATATCAAACATTTAGGTTCTGTGCGTCGGGGAATATAACTAAATACACTCACTCGAGGGGGTTATATCATTCCGTACGATTTCCCGAGAAGAATGGCATGATAATGAAAGCACCATTAACGGGATGTAGACTTTAATGTAGATGTAATGCGTAAACTATTGATGCTCGTGAGAAAATTATGTTGCTTTTAAAACTATGACACTATTCAATAAGATTGATAAACAATTTTGCCACAATTAAGTGCTAACATTTTGATATATATATATATATATAGAAAAAAAGGAATTCTTGACGTAAAAAATTATTGCTTGCCCCAAGAAATTTTTTTTTCATTCTGAAATGAAAACGAAATTTTCTTGAGGCGAGAAAAAATTTCTTGCGCCGAAAAATCCTTTTTTGCTGTGTATTTATTATTATTAAATATTTATCATATTTGTAAATTGTATAGGAAGAAGTACGGAACGATGAGATGTCTGAGGCGCGATAGGGTCCGGCAAATTTAAAATCACCTAGTATCATTTTTTAATAATTTTAAGACAATATATATGGGCGCATTTATGACCCCGAAAATCTAAATTTCGACAAAATACAAGCGGATTCTAGATGAAAAAAAAAAAAATATTGTATTGCTACATCATTTCAAGATACCAAGCTTTGGCCGATGATTGATCGCCACGACTGGCGAATGCTTGCGACTGCCATGCTAGGCATACCGTTATCATCCGATATTTAGCCGATCTTCGGCCGATGCTTGAAAATTGGCAGCCATTCACGACCCAGTAATGGGCCGATTTTTTTTTTTTTGTATGGGCATTATCAGATTTTTATTTATAATGAAAAAAAAATTAGCAGTATAATTATTGTTGTGTCCATGTCAGCATAAGCAAATCAATTAAAAGTTATATTGAAATAATATATACAAAGGCATTATATTAGTTTATATATAAACAAATTAACTATAACACATGGACTTTAATTGAATAATATTTTTTGTAACGCACAATTCAAGTGCAGTATAAATATAGACCTGTCACTATAAAGTCGACTTTGAAGACACAATAGAGCAACAAACGTGTGGCGTTAAATATGTTCGTCGTATGCTTTCTATATACAGAGTTCAACTATGTCCTATTGGTATACTGGTGCAGTCTCTACCCGACAGCCATTAGTCGCACCCGGTAAATTGAGTGGCGCCTATACTACACTACACTACACTAGGTACGCGCTTGATTCTATTAAAGACATCAAACGAGCAAAAATTATATCAGCCATCCTCTTGCTTTCCCCATACCTCCACTCATTTGCTCCATCACAACGCGCTAGCTATTATATCGCCTGCTATGGACGCTCAAGTCATTAATGAAAATAATCATTAACAATATTCCTCTATATTGTAGCATTCAATTAACATCTATTTCAATATCAAAACTTTAAATAAAAATTATTGTCACTAAAAAGTTATTTCGGATTTAAATCCAAATTTATATTTTCTGATTCATCCAAAAAATCCTTTTATTTACACAGAGAAATAGAATTTTTTGGCGAAAAAATTTTCACTTGCCTCAAAAATTTTTTTCATAAATTGAAAATAAAAATTTTCTTGGGGAAAAAAGAAATTTCTTGCATCAAGAGATTTATTCTACTCCTAAAAAAATTTTTGTCTTTAATTCATGATAAAAAATATTTCTTACGCTAAGAAATCCGTTTTTTTCTGTAAAGATATTTATATATGTATAATTAATAATAACTAAATTTAGTCAGTCAACAAAATCGATGAAAATTAAAAATTTAACCGATAGAAAAGAAAATTAATTATAAATTTTTACCCCTGAATTTTAATTTAAAAAAACTACAAAAAAGTTTTAGTTTAATCTAAAAATAGGTCAGATTGTTTTTTATAGGATTAAAAAGTTATTTTAACAATTCACGTTCAATTTCCACTATATTATGATCATAATCTCGATGATAATTATATATACATGATATTGAAATAAATACGACGTATATTGTGACCTAGTTACTGCTAGTTAGTAAAACGGTGCGGTCCTAATTCATAAATTTTTCTTATCAATAAATATCGTTCTATTATTAATTATTTGAAATGAATAAAATAAAACGATTTCTTTGTTTTTCAGTTAAACATTAAATATTAATAATCGTATTGCATAAAATTCCATTTTCTAAAAATCCAAAGCTCTGCAAAATTGAAAAATAACAAAATGGCGGGAAAAAAAGTAACACAAAATTGCTTTACTTTTTTTTGCCGCCATTTTGTTATTTTTGCATGCAAATTAAAAATTCTAATTCAACCGGTTGCTAGTGATAAATTGAATCTAAAAGTTCAAAAATTTTCTGTTTCAGATTGTCCATTTTTGAAATTTTAACACCAAGCGCAGACCCACTTGCTAATCGAGGCATTGTATTCGAATGATGTTTTTGTATGTTAGAAGTGTATGAAATATATAATAAATTTTTTTAAAATGTATTTCAATAGAGTATTTATGAAGCCTAACAAACCCTACATCTATATCTTTATTCATAATCTCATTAAAAATAGTCTTTTTTTGAAGCGCTCAAAGTAGAATACTCCCTTAAACGTTGCCAAGTTCTGATTACTGTACCCCGCCACTCGTCAAGTGTTTTAAAATTATTTATATTTTAAAAATAAATATTTTTTAAACAAATCGGTCAAAAAATTCCGAGTTTTACTTGAAAACAATTCTAATTTTTTTATTCGCCAGTGTATAAGTTTTTCAAAAAAATGGTAAGAACCGTTTTCAAGATATTCAGGAAACTATACGTTTTTTTTTTTTATACTTGGTAGATCTCTAGCATGTTAACTATGCATTTTTTGATTGTTAATATCTCGTTTTACAACCCGGGTCATAATATCTAGCCTCAATCTAGCCTCATCGAACCCAAGTAAGCCTAAATCCAGCCTCACTGTGTAAAAAAAGCATTTTGAGCCTCAAATGATGTTCAAAAAGTCTCAATGAGACTCATATAATGCTCAAAGAGCCTTAATTAACGAGCCTCAAATGGTGATCAAAGAGCCTCAAATAATACTAATCGAATTCGAATTATATAGTCGAGACTAGGTTCATTTGAGGCTCATTGAGGCTTTTTGAACATCATTTGAGGCTCAAAATGATTTTTTTACTCAGTGAGGCTGGATTGAGGCTTACTTGGGTTCGACGAGGCTAGATATTATGACCCGGGAAGCGGTGAAAAAATTTCGTTTTTTTTTTTCATTAAATATTAGACATTTTTGTTGATCTCATGTTTTAATTTCATCGCATTCCTAAGAAAAGTCGTTTTGCGAGTGAACTTCCTTAAATGAAAGACACAAATGTAAGAAGACGCTACAGGGAAAATGAACTATATACTATAATTAATAATAATAATAGTAAATATTCACTATTTTGATTGAATTTATAGTAATTTACTTCAAGAGAACCTTTTCGGAGAGTCATAATTTTGAAAAATTTTTGTCGAGGTATAAGCAGTTGAGCAATTACTTAAAAGCTATTAAAAAATAGCGCAATATGTATTCTATATAATTTATGACAAATTAAAAAATATATATATATAAATAGTTATTTAACATACAGTTAAAAAACTTTTTATGTCGACTTTAATTAAATAAAAAAAAAGTTTTTCAATGTACAAGCATTGTGAAAATGTATTTTTATACGTAATAGATGCACACAAAAGCGTATATGGCAGAGGATAATATTAGTGAGAACGTTTTCACACGATTTTTCAGTATATATTATTAGAGAGGTGAGACTCGAGAGGTAGAGCTTGTTGGGTATATAGAGACAGAGGGAAAGAGCTGCTTGCTAAATCTAATTTCGCCCGTCGCTTTATTTGATCATATTTTACATCGGCTTTGACGCTGCCCTAAAAGGGAATGCTTTTAAAATACATTACACGTACCGCGCCCAGTGGAACGTGCAGAGACGAAAGAAAAAGATGGACCGACTAAATCCCTGAAGTTAAGTTCATATCGGATAAAATTAATATCAGTGTTTTTTTTTTTCATCAAAATTTTCCGCTATCTTGTTTTAAAATAACGTCATTATAAATCGTTTAAATTTAATTTATTATATTTACTAGAAAATTTAATATCTAGAGGCTTTTTTTTTTAATAAACAAAATTAAAATGTTGGCTTTTTACTTCAGCAAAAAATTTTAAATTCAGGCTTCACTTGAGTCAAGAAAAGATAAAAAAAGTCTTGTCTTGATCTCGTAAATTTTCGTTCGTCTGGATTCGGTATAATTCTCGATTGCGGTATCGACAATTTATGGAATCGTTTAAATTTTTTAACGTTTAAAAGTAAGCTATTGTTATTTATAGTAAATTTACAGTTAAAATAATATTTAAATGATGAAAATATTCTCATTATATTGCATAAAACTTGACAACTATTCATTGAAGCACATAGGTAGCTATTTTCAGAAGATTCAGGAACTGTCTAACGAGAGAGTCGTTCGCAAAAGTATATATACTAAGTAATATAGAGTATGACAAGGGAATCAAGACCGGATACAATTAAATGCTTGTGCCCGAGTGGTTGCATTGTTTAGGGTGGGTGCCCGCTGTACCCGTGGTTGGTGTATACGATCCGTCGCGCATGAGGTGGTCCCCCACATTCTTGATATCTATCGGCATTGAACTACCGAGTTATATTTGGTTGAGATTCAGTTGACTCGACATGTCACGTCGTTTGTATTGAACATATTTATTGAACCGACATATAGCATTTGATGTAATAATACATTATATGGCTGCGATTGGTTCAATATCTCAATAAGAAGAACACGGAAAATAAAATAGTGGAAAAATTAAACGATATCCAGGATTTATAACAGTTTCAAAAATGAGCCAAGTCTTTCTACTTCGAAACTGTAAAAATTTCATTGTTTCTGAGACGTAACAATTATTAGAATTTCGCATAGGACTTTTTTTGGTCCTTAAGAGCAAACAGGGTTCCTTATACGTTAGAAAGTTAAAATTGGTGTCGATAATTGTAAATACTTTTTTATACAAGTGATTTGTTTTTGCACTAAAGACTGTAATTTTTCCGATGCTATTTTTTCTATGAATGTTGCACGCGCAAAAGCGAAACAAATTCATATTACCTTTGTTTATATGTATGTATAAATACCTTGAAATTTCGCTGGTGAAACGAATCAGAAATGTTATTTAGTTGATTTACCCGCAACGATCCATCGACGAGTTGAGATCATCTTCTTTTTATTCACCGTGAAAACACGTGCCGTTTGGTTACTCATCCGTAACAGTTGTAGGGTTAGCCAATTACGTTGTATGAGTAATTTATCGCTCTGTATCTTTTCCACTTAAAATGTATCACAATATCCTTTACCTGAATGGTTCCCACGTTTTTATTGCCTACAATCATATTTTGTGTAAAATTTGTAATTTTTTTTTTTTTTTCAAGTTTAAAAAATTATGCAACTAAAAGAAACAAAATAATATTATGCAACTAAAATAAACAAAATAATCCACTATTTCTAGTAATTTAGAATCTTTTTAACGTCGACAGTTTGATCAATTCGTTTCCGAATATTTTTTGTTTCTTTTAATAGAATATATAAATATATATTTTTGTTCTACAAAATTAAGACTAGAAATCTTAATTCCCAAACAACAATCTTGTACAAGGCTTGAGCAAGCCTGGTCTCAAGTTCGATAGACGTTAGTGTCTTTTCCTACCTATGTGTCTTGCTGCAGATACTTATTGTGGCTAGATTTCAATAGCAAGTCTAGTACAAGCCTTACACAATAAATTCGTGCCAGATGATAACTCAATTCTGGAGGAAGACTATAGTTGAAAATAGTTGCGCATGGCTTGCTCAAGATCTGCTCAAGGCTCAAAATTGACCTTCAGCTTTGAGCAGATCTTGAGCAAGCCATGCGTGAGTACCTGCCGTAAGTTACTGGTGCAAGAAATGCGCCAGAAACTTTTAAACTGCACCGCATCTAAGATATCTTCAATATTCTTGTGTACAATGCCTTGAGCAAGTCATGCACAAGTCTTGATGACGATTTCTTGCTACATGATCTTGCGCAAGACCCATACGTAGAAAAAGACACTAGTGACTAAGGGTTTTGCTCAAGACACTGGCACCAGAATCTTGCTCAAGCATGTGTTACTTGTGGGTTTAATTATTAAATAAATTACCTGTAGAATGCCCCATAAAATCCAACAATATGAACAAAATTACAATCATGAAGTACTTTAAGCTCACGAATAATTTGTTTTTTAATCGCAGGTTTAACTTCTTCAATATTCTTGTATACAATGCCTTGAGCAAGTTATGCACAAGTCTTGATGACGATTTCTTGCTACATAATCTTGCGCAAGACCCATACGTAGAAAAAGGCACTAGTGACTAGGGGTTTTGCTCCAGAATCTTGCTGAAGAATGTGTTACTTGGGTTGTGGTAATAACGATTATTTTGTGAAATCTTAGAAAGACCGACGGTAATGACTTTTTCAATGTAAGCCTCTGGTTTTTTATGTACAGAGTGTTCGATTGTCGGTATTATGCACTGTTTTCCTTCAATTACTTCAGTAAAACTAAATGTTAATTTCAAAAAGTTATGAATTTTCGTATAAAATTCTTAAACTTCAAATATACTAATGCATTTTTGAAAAACCAATATTGCAAACAAGTATCGTTTAAATATTGATAAGTTTTAGATAATTCAGACTGTACAGTTTGAAAATAAGAACATTAGTTCCTACGCAATTATCCAAGCAAATATACAATATTACTTCACTAATCGTTTAATATAATTATACCTGGGACTATTTATAATTATGATTATGGCTGTTATTAAATAATCAAGAACCCGGATATGTTATTTGTTGTTACGTTCTATCCATTTCCATTTCGTTAATTGCAACCATCCAAGACTCAAAAAAAATTAAATTTCGTTTTTTTGCTCATAAAATAAAACTAGAATTGTTCTTTTTTTTATGTACCTGAAGATCGGAACATTTTTCGCGTAACGAATATAAAAAACGAAATGAAAAGAAAAAAATCTACTGGATCCATAGTAATGATCCAGTATCTAGATCGATCTAGATTTCTGAAATGTTTCGCATAAGTGCTAATGTGTCAGCCGAAAATTACAGGGCAATTCCAAAGCTACATTTTTCTTTGATAACTGAGATGTTTGCAATCTTTAGCTAGAGCTAGAAATTTATTAAATTTTTTTTCTTATAAAAAATTTGTATTGAACTTAATGAAAAGATCTGTTGGTAAAGAGGCTTATCTATAAAGAAATATAAGATATATACATATGATATTATATTCCCATGAGATGAGATAGGTGTAACACTATTGATCCCTAAAGAATATAAACGGGTGCGGTAATACGTAAGCTCAGAGTCTCTCGTGTATGGTTTAAGCGTCTTGACGGCGATAAGAACGTTCTGATTTCATTGCCGTCAAGATAAAGAATAATATATTAGAAATATATATAAAAGCTCAATACAAGTAGAGAGTGTAGAGTTAGAGTATACGAACCGCAGTAAACGGCTAAGTCTTTACCGAGCTTCTCCGGGATACACAGGATGGCTTCTTATTGCTCTGGTAATCGAATATCTTTCTCCCTCTCTTATATATTTCTCTCATTCTTCTTCCTAATCTCTTGCCATCTTCCAATCCTCCTCTTTGCTTTGCTTCTCATGATCTATCTTTCGCAAGCCGTCAGTCGACGCAAGCGCAATCTCAAATAATTCATAGCACATGACATAGTACTGTAATCCCTGGATTATGCTTCATTTTGTGTTTCTCTGGCGCAATTCACTGCTATACTAGATTTACAGTGTTAAGAGTTAAGTGTATATGTACATCATCCATTATGTTACATTATTTGAAAGTAATGGACCATTTATCCTTTATCTCAATCTCTTTCTTCTCTATACAATTTATATATATATTGGAGTATATTAGTACCAGACCATTTTAACTCAAAGTTTTTGATGACCAACATTTACAAAATGTATACCTGCGTATTTTAATAATACCTTTATAAAATCTTCAATAATAGTTCTGATGTATCCAAATAATGTTTCATTATTTTTTAAATAAAAGCTTTCGACAATATTTATCAATTTAAAAACTAGCTACTCTCTAAACATGAATTAGTGAAAATAAGTGAATATTCACTAATTCCAAGGGCAAACCGAACCACTAATTTCAAAAAGTGATTTGATTGGCACTCAGAATTAGTGAATATTCACTTATTTATGTTTAGAGAGTAAGAAAGTCTAGATCCCAAACCGTCTAAAGTTGAGCTTTTTTTGTTTTGCATTAGTTTTGAAAATCTCAATTTTATGCATCTTTGAAAAATAAGAATTTTTCGCCTTCTAATTAAAAAAAATATGATTAATTAGAGCCATGTAAAAATACGTGCATGAGCTCTTAGGGATGTCTTCATCCAATTTTTATCGGAAGCTAAAATTGGTGAAATTCTTTTATGAAAAAAATTTTCAAATAATCTTTTATTATCTCAAATCTTTTCATTTGCTCTGTTTTTTAAAAATCGTCTTTATTATTTATGCCGAATCATACAAATTACCAAAGTCGGGTATTGTACACGGAGAAAAATGGGCTTAAGAAATCTACGAAGTTTTATTATGCTGTCGACGAAACTTGAAACAGGAAGTTGAGTTGCCAAAAAATTATTATACTAAACTACAAAAAATATTATACATTTAAAAATTGTAATGAATATTATTTGTCTCAATAAGGAATTACAGTAGAAAATACAACATTTTTTGAGGCTCACAATAATTATAGTGCAGCATAATAATTTTTTGACCACTCAACTTCCTGTTCCAAATTTGGTAGACAGCATAATAAAAATTCGTACATTTTTTGCCTTCGTTTTTCTCCGTGTATTTAATCCTGGCCAGGTGACACATCAGGCTGAAAATTGGAGCTTGCCCTGATCGGGTCTCTCATAAAGCCCACGTATGTAATCGGGGTTTTTTATCCCTCCCCTATCGGGTACTGTTTGAAAATCAGACAGATAATTTTTCTCCTGACTAATCCTGAAACTGGTTCCTAAAAATCGAATTCTCTACTTTTATTATGAGACTATACTTGAAATAAAATTCAAAACTCGATAGAGAAAAAAAAAAAATATGAGAGTTAAATTCCAATTACGAATGATATTTTGATCATCAAAAAACTTGACTTATCTGTAATCATCATGAATTATTAACAGTATTAATATCATTATTTATCTATAATCTCGAGTCACCAAAAGTATTAACGAAAAAACACGATCCGATATCTATATATCTAAAGATTATTTAATATATAAATATATACTATCCGAGATAGGTAAAAGAAATAGCCACAACAATATACAAGTTGAGTGTACAGTAACGCCATAAAAACTAAAGGTATATAGACTGATGTATCCTCATAACGAGCTTCGTGACTTGCATCTTCAACCCAGAATGCATTAGCTATATTTGCATTTAATTGCTGGTTGTTTGTTTGACGTTCGCGCGACGACGACGAACAACGACCAACGACAACTACACAACGACAAAGAAGATGTAATGATGATTACAATACAACTATATAACTGTATAACTATATATTATAAGTATTACGCTACATACATAAGACCATAGAGGCCTGATGGTACTGGTACTGTCGACATTTCCGCTGTTTCAGGTCATTTGCAATTGTATTTATATAATAAACTCAAAAAAGTCACACCATATGTCGATGACTTTTAGTAAAACGCCGGGAATAAAAAAAAAAAATAATAATAAATAAATATATAAAAATAACTTTTTAAAACACGATTGGGAAGTGACTGATTCTTATCTTATGCGGGCTAATAACAATGAAAATTAAAATAAAAAGTAAAAGATAATAGTAAATAATTATAACTTACTGTAAAACAAAAATATATAATATATATCATGAAATCTTGAATAGTCATACCTCATAACGTTGATGTAAACCATGAGAAATACATTTCAACTGTTGGTTTAGTAACTTTTTTTTTTACCAAAGTACTAATTGTGGCCACTGCTCTATTTTTGGACATTTAATATTTTGTTCTAATCAGTAAAAAATTATAAAATAAAGTTCTATTATAATGTAGTAATTAAATTTTCTTTGAACGAATTGAAAAAATTAATCATGTCATTGCGTACAGTACAAATTATTTTATTAAAATTTTTTAAGTGGCCAAAACTGGTCCTAAAGTGGCACAAGACGTATCTCTACCCTATCTTGGAGAAATTGTTATTTTTTCAATTGATGCTACAATTTTTTATTAATTAATTGATAAAACTTTGATCGGTTATGAAAGTTCGAGGTCATTTAGTGTTTTTTAAAAGTGAGGAAAGTTGTGTAAGAATGTCCTTAAGGTTGGGCAGCACTAACCGAATTTTCAAATTTTACTTTTCTAATTACGTCACCGAAATAATGAAAATCTTACGGAAAAATTGATCTTGCACATTTTTTTGGAGGCTTTAAAATTTGCTGTCATACCAATTGATCAATAAATTAAAAGAAAAGTAAAAATGTACCTGAAGATCGGAACGTTTTTCGAACAACGAAAATGAAAAAAGTTGATGAAATTTGACTGCTTAAGGAGTAGTTTCGGAGTTAAGGGTTGGCTTAAGATTTTCGGCTGACATATTAGCATCTAAGTGCGAAATATTTTAGAAATCTAGTCATCCAGTAGATTTTTTACTATCCAAATTTTTTTTTCGTAGGGCGAAAAACGTTACGATCTTCAGGTACATAAGTAAAATTCAAAAACTCGGTTCGTACCAGCTTTCAAAATTATCTGCGCTTGAATAAATTTATGACAAGTTCGTCAATGTATATTTAATGTAATTATAATTTTAGGTCGACTCCAAGTAATACATATTTTAAAAAATTATTAAACCAACAGTTGAAACTTCAAGGTATTTGAAAATTTAAAAAAGGTGGGGGGTATTGTCTAAGAATGTCCTTAACAGGGGTTATCAGATATTTTCGGCTGGGTTTTTTTTCGGAAACAAAACCTCTAAACACAAAACACAGACCGCACATTGATGCCCTACTGTCTAATCTAGCGAAGTTCGCTCTAATTGTTTCATAATATTCGTTTGTTTAAGAGAAAAACTCGGCCAAAGTTTTCATTTACTGCACAAGTGCAACAAAGATAGTATCGTTCGTGGGCTTGAGTGTAATAGAGAGAAAAGTGCGAACCCTTCTTAAGTAAAAATATCTCAAAAATTTTTTCACTCAAGAACATCTGGCCAGTATCTACATTTTTATCATATTCCTATTAAAAATGACACATACCGAGAAAAAAAATTACTCTTATCAAAAGAAGCATTTTTGATTCAACAGTTTACGACTTTCGTTATAATTGTAATTGTACTTATGATTAAAGTTAAAATTTCTTGATATTCAAAAGATAAACTGTAAAAATTTAATGAGTGTGAATGTAGCAGACATCAGACAAATTTAAAACTATAAATAAATAGAGTAAATAATTAAAAAAAATATAAACAAGAAATGCACTTACCAATTTGAAAATTTTTTAAATGTGCATTTTTTTTAAATTTTGTTTTATTCATTATTTACTCTATTTATTAATAATTTTTAATTTTTCAGATGTCTGCTGCATTCACACTCATAAAATTTATCTTAATAATCGATGATACCGAAGTTAGCCGACGTCTAATAATTTTTGGACTTTTTTAGACACGATAAATTATTAAAAAAAAAATATTGGAAAAAATTGCACCTACAGTTTTTTTAATTTTCTAAATATGCACATACTTAGTTTTTTTTTTTTTTAAATTAAATTAAATTGTTGAAAAAAAAAAATCCGAAAATCGTTAATTGTCTGTTAACTTACGATCCTGAAGTCAGTAGACAATTAAAAATTTTTGGGTTTTTTTTAACAATTAAATTTGAAGAAAAAAAAAATAAAAAATATGCACATGTAGAAAATTTAAAAGACTAGAAGTGCAATTTTTTAAAATATTTTTTTTTTTAATAATTTGTCGTTTCTAAAAAAGTCCAAAAATTATCAAACGTCGGCTAACTTGAGTATCATGTTAACTTTTGGATCATAATAATTGATATTACTATAAAAAATATGATAGAAACTTACGCGTTGATGTCGGCAGTTGGGATGAAATCGTTGAAATTTCTTTTGTTGCTTTTTTTTATATAGATAGATATATTTATATTAGATATATAATATATAGAGATATCCCTGACCTAAGAAAAACCTTTTTACGATTGATCCGTTATCTTTTATCTGAAATTCTCAAGACTTAGGATCCTTTAGTTCTCTATAGCGGATTCTTGCTCTTTTACTTTATTACCCAAACCCACCATCATCCCTTGGGCTACCAATCCTGAGTAAAGTTTGTTATACAACTTGGTACGAACATACGAACTTCCGAAAATGTCTGTCTTTATCAGTTACTAGTTACACTAGTACTAGTTGCTAAGGTAAGCTCTTGGTGACGATTTTCTTTACAAGTTTGAGTTGATTTTGGTGCTGATGCTTTACTTGGTGACTTTGTGTGCTTCTCAACTTAACGAAAAACTTAGTTATCATTGTCGCATGGGAATTGCCAATGAAACCACCGTAGTTTAACTTTTGTGTCTGTCAGTACTAAGAAGACAATAGATATCCTTGATGAATCAACAAATAATTCATTATGTTGCGGTCTAGTCATCTTTTACTTTTTTATTGATGTTGGAATTTTTAACCTATTAATTTATTTTTATTTTACTGAGTAATGAAGAGTAGATACTCAAGAATACTTTTTTTTTGTTACTGTAAGCGTATTGATACAAAGGAACGAGTTGAATTGAAGAGGATAATCGAGTATCAATTGTCGTAATTTTCAATGAGCTGAGGAAAAATGTGAGACTGTAGCGACATCTAGACAAATAAGGGTCAAAATTACTTTGTTGCTGTCGATCGGTAAATTTGAATATTTGAAAAATTATTAGAAATGGGAGAAAAATAAAAAATGATACTGAAGTTAGCCGACGTCCAATAATTTTTGGATTTTTTTTTTAAACAATGAATTATTAAAAAAAAAATATTTGAAAACTGCATCTATAGTTTATTAAATTTTCTACATGTGCATATTTTTATATTTATTGTTTTTTTAAATTAAGTCGTTGAAACAAAAATTCGAAAATTTTTAACTGCCTGCTAACTTCAGGATTATAAATAAAAATCGTGTGTCAAAACAAAATGGCGGCAGAAAATGATAAAAAATATTTAAAAAATTAAAAAAAAAAACACTTGAGTGTTTGAACAAACCTTGGTGGAGAAATAATATGCAGAAGGGTGTCCTAATACACTTGGAGATTTATTTTAAATTGCTCCAAGTGCATTGCAGCCAAAAAAACGTCACTTAACTGCTATTTCCCACCAGACGATGCCAGATGATTTTGCTCAGGAACTTGGAAGTTATCAGCATCAGGAATTCGCAACACTTTACACTGGCACTGAACACTCAACACTTAACGACACCACAGACACTTTGCACAGTTTAAATTTTACAAACACTGGACATTTTAATTAAACAATTACTATGAGCAATAAATTTTATGGATAATTCCGCGAATTAACTGCAATACTGTTTCAATTCAAACGTAAAGAAAGATATGGACTACTACTGCCGTTGTTGATGATACTGACTGCTGCTATTGGACCGCCAGTAGATACAAAGCAATCGATTTTGCGACTATTCGACCGCCCCCTACTTTCGCAAACATTTGAACGTTGAATACAGTTTGGCGCAAAATTTCAAAATTGAAATTTAACAATTTTATTAAAATTTATTTGTGTCAATCAGGAGACACGTAAATATATTAATTAGATAAAAAAATATACTCAGAAATTTTGTAGTCGAATTAATATTATTGAGACAAATAAATTTTAATAAAATTATTAAATTTCCATTGTGAAATTTCGCGCCAAGTTGTATTCAACGTTCAAATTTTTGCTAAAGTGGGGGCGGTCGAATGAGTCGCAAAATCGAATGCTTTGTATCAACTGGCGGTTCGATAGCGACAGTCAGTATCATCAACAATGGCAGTAGTCGTCCAGATCCTTCTTCACATTTAATTTGAAACAGTATTGCAGTTAATTCGCGAAATTATACATAAAATTTATTGCTCATAGTAATTGTTTAATTAAAATGTGCACTGTTTGTAAAATTCAAACTGTGCAAAGTGTCTGTGGTGTCGTTAAGTGTTGAGTGTTCAGTGCTAGTGTAAAGTGTTGCGAATTGATGATCCTGAAGTTAGCAGACAATTCAAAATTTTTGGATTTTTTTTTGAACAATTAAAGTTGAAGAAAAAAAAACTAAAAATATGCACATGTAGAAAATTTAAAAAACTACAGGTGCAATTTTTTTTCTTCTGGGTTATCGTCTAAAAAAAAATCAAAAAATTATTAGACGTCTGCTATCTTCAGTATCATTGCGAATTGCTGGTGCTGATAACTTCCAAGCTCCTGAGCAAACTCATCAGGCATCGTCTGGTAGGGAAATAGCAGTTAAGTGACGTTTTTAGCTGCAATGCACTTGGAGCACTTAAATTAAATCTTCAAGTGTATTAGGACACCCTTCTGCATATTATTTCTCCATCAAGGTTTGTTAAAACCCTCAAGTGTTTTTTTTTTAATTTTTTAAATATTTTTTTATCACATTCTGCCGCCATTTTTTATTGACATACGATTTTTGTCTTTCTCCAATTTCTTATAATTTATTTTTCAAATGTTTAAATTTACCGCGCAAATAATAAGAATAATTAATAAGGGTGCATTCCCAGCGTCATCAAAATGAATAGTTCAAAATAAATTTTAAAAATCATACATATATAATTGATTATATTTATATTTATTTATAACATATGATAAACCAATACATATTATCATATAATTTGTAATGCAATTAACGAGTAATTAAGTATTACACATTAATTAGAATTAATAATAATAATAATTACAATTGCAATTAATTAATTACACATGAGAACGTATGGCTCTTTGGAATCAAAGATTAACAATTTAATAATATAATTAATCATAAATTTACTAACTAACTCAATGATTACTTAAATAATAATCAATAAAAACATACATCATGATTTGTTTTTTTCTTTTTTTTTTTTTTTTTTTATAATATACTGGAATAAAAGAGCATTAGTAAAAGAAAAAATATAAAAAATCAGTTCTTGGCGTTTCACGCATTTAATTAACAAATTTTTTTATTTATTTTATTTATATTTAATATTATCATATTTTTTATTTAAATCCAGTTTCATTACGACCCTTACAGAACCGTAATTTGAAACCTATTCAATATATAATTACTTTAATTAACTAATTATTTTTATTGTATTATTTATACATTCATTTATGTTAATATTTTTTTTAGGCATCGATTATTTTTTTTTTTTAATTTTTAACAAAGTGCGTTAAGATTTTTTACATCGTTCTACGATGTCTAACAGAAAACATTCAAGTTTTTTTTAAAAATAATTAATTACTTTACGTATTTTGTGAAAAATCACTTTTTGTTTTTTTTTTTTCAACTCAAATAATTAATTATTTATTACATTTAAATATTCATTTTTTTCTACTTGAGAGCCATAGTATTTTTAAATAAATTTTCATACTTTTCATCCATTTATTTTTAATATTTTAAATAATATGTCAATCATCATTAATAATTAACATTTTTATACTCATTGTTATATATATTATTTAAAAAAAACAATAATTAATTATTAAACCTTTTTCTAATTAACAATCTATTTATATTTATTATCTAAACTTATTAACTTTTTTTCAATGATCCTGAAGTTAGCAGACAATTGACAATTTTCGAATTTTCTTTTCAACAATTTGATTAAACAAATAAATAAAAATAAAAATATGCGCATGTAGAAAATTAAGAAGACTATAGGTGCAATTTTTTCAAATATTTTTTTTTTATAATTTACCGTTTTTAAAAGAATTCAAAAATTATTAGACGTCGGCTAACTTCAGTACCATTTTTTTCAACGATATTGTAAATAAATAATTTTAAATAACATGAATAAAAAAATAATAAAATACTATAGCTTCCATGTAAAAATTTACGGTAATTGTTTAGATGTGTAGCTCTGGTGATTTGGTGTCAAAATATTTTTTTTTTTATTATTCTACTCTTTGGATGAATGGTAAAAAATAAACAAATATATAAGTCATTAATTTTTTGCGTTTTATAGAAAAAATTTTTTTTTATAAATTCAATAGAAAAAAGTTTAGTTAAGATTTCAAAGTTTACTTTCATTCTTATGTAGATCATTAAAAAAAATTTACGCAGATATGATTATATATAATTCATGGTCAGATAGTTTCATTTTTTAAATCTGATCAGATGTGAGTATTTATGAGGGTGGGCCAAAAAGAACTAATTTTTTTTTCTGACTTTTTTTGGCCCACGCTACTGTAAAAAATTTGAGGAGGGAATGCGGGTTAAATTCGGAGTGAAATTTATCGCAATCACTCCGAATTCACTCCCGATTTTTGATTCATGTATTTATGTATGATCATATCTAAGTATTTTTTTTCCCAAGATAATTTTCTTAGAAAAACATTAAAAATAATTATTTTTCCACGATATAAATGCAGAAGACTATAAAATTTATTTATTTCCATCAATCCGCCAGAGTATAGAAAAAAAAAGTTATCATACACGGAAAGAACAAAATGATACTAGCTACCATTTCAGACTATACTCAGTTACATCTGAGGTAAAAAAAAATTTCAGATAGTATCCAGTATAATCTAGATTATACTGAGTTGCATCTAGATTATACTCAGTTTCATCCTAGATATTACTCTGTAACATTTCAGATTATACAGCGCTAGATTATACTGGTTTTCATCCTAGATGGTAACCACATAAAGTGGTCCCAGTAAGAGAATACACCTCGGAAATTGTCCCCACCACCAAACATTTATGAACTGCGCATGCGCACAGAAAAGTGGGAGAACATTTAGCACATAAAACATCTAGAGTGGGAGTAAAAACCGACGATACCCGAGGGGCATTCTCTTCGTGGGATGACAATACATCTGGATTATACTCAGTACCATCTCGGATTATACTCAGTACTATCTGAGATTTAACTCAGTTATACTGGAGCTACTGAGAGCGTTCCCTTCAGTTAGCATGCAATTCCCATACCCCCACCATTAAATGATGAGCAAGCTCTCAGTAGTCTCACTATACATCTCAGCTATTTTTGCAGCGCATGCGCGTTTAGTATACTAGATACGCATACGAGCTAGAAAAAAATGGCTGAGATGTAACTGAGTTAAATTTCAGATAGTACTGAGTATAATCTGAGATGGTACTGAGTATAATCCAGATGTATGTGGTTACAATCTAGGATGAAAATTAGTATAATCTAGCGCTGTGAAATCTGAGGTGTAACTGAGTAACATCTGGGATGAAACTGAGTATAATCTAGATGCAACTCAGTACAATCTAGATTATACTGGGTACTATCTGAAATTTTTTTTAACCTCAGATGTAACTGAATATAATCTGAGATGGTAGCCAGTATCATCTTGTTCTTTCCGTGTACGTTACATAATTTTGTGATTTCGTATCACGAAGAAAAAAAAAAAAAAAAAAAAATAGGCAGAGCCACAAATCCAAATAATTACCAAATTTATTTAAAACATTCTAGCTAATTAATTTAGAATAGTGTCTTTCAAAAATTCATGCCCATATACATACATATATATATTTTTTATTTATTTAAGTATTTAATTATACTGTTACTATAACTATTGTTTAATATTTATAACTGTTTTTAATGAAGATTTTTATTTATCTATTTATCGGATTTGAATTCTTATCACAGTAAACATACAGCGATGCTCATGAGAGTAACGATACTAAAATGGATACTATTAATTGTTTCTTACATACTTTTATAAGGTAACTAAATATAAATAAAAAAAAAATCAATACCCAGTATTAAGTAAATAACTAATTAATAATAAAATAAAAATAAACTATGAATTTATCGAAGCACAGTGGCAGTAATGCACGATTTCAAGCGATTATTATTTTTTTTTTTAATGAGTACATAATTATTTTCATTATAGTCAATTGATTAATTAATTAAATTATATTTTATTTATTAATCTATTTGTTTATTTTAATATTTATCGACAAATTAATAAATTATCCGATGACAATTTTAAAATTGATTAATTTTTATAGAATATTATTATCTGATTAATTAACATTTAGTAATTATTTATATGATCCGTGAAGTGAAGATCTGAATTTAGTGCCACTGTTCAAATCTTTCAAATCAGGGTAATTGATTTTTTTCAAAATGATAATAATTATAATGATAATAATAATAATAATTATTGACTTAGGAGTACTGAACGTGTATGTATGTTGTCAAGTATGTAAGAGTGACATTTATTCAAGACTGTACGTTTGCTAAACGAGTTGGAGTTGTTGGTTGGAGATCCATTGTTCGACATACCCAACCAGCAATATCGACATTCTCTGATTCAGCTTTTTTTATCCATTCATGACTCTATAATAATATAAATTTATTTATTTATTACACTTGTTAAAAAGTTTTTTAGATTTTAAAATATAATTGTCATCGAAATTTAAAGGCATTCTCACCCAAGCAGCACACTTGTCTTTGTGACATCTATAAGATATCAGTTTTTAGGCAACTCTTTGACATATCGATAAGGCACCAATGTGTTGACAAAACGATCAGAAATTTGTGTACCTGAAGATCGGAAAGTTTTCCGCACAACGAAAAAAAAAATTGGAAAGTAAAAAATCAACTGGAGGACTAAATTTCAGAAATTTTTCGCATATAGATGCTGGTATGTCAGCCGAAAAATTTCGGCCAACCCCAACTTCTGGAACTACTCCTCAAGCAGTCAAATTACATGAATTTTTTTCATTTTCGTTGCGCGATAATCGTTCTGATCTTCAGGTACTTAAATTTATGCCACCGAAAAAATATCTGCTTAAAAGACTGAACACAAGTGACGACAAAAAGTAAATTACAAATAGTGGTAATTGGCATAAGACAGGAAAAACAACACAAATTTTCTCTGTCTCCGGAACCAACATTTGGATGTCGTATTTATACCAAAAAGGTGACTTTGAAACAAAAAAAAATTTGTCTTATCCTTTTAAAAGACATCCTAAAGTTGTCTCTGTGCTACTTGGGTAGATAGTCCCCCCCCACTTTTTAAAAATATACAATCACTTTTAACTGCCGTAACCGTATTCAATTTTTATTAATTACTAGAAAAAAAATTGAAGCATTAATTGAAAAAAAGACAACGTAGAAGTAATTTCGTCGGGATATAGATACAAAAAAAAATACCTACAGTTGTTATCAATGAGGAGTTAAACGAAATTTTAATTACAAAATTTACATGAAGATTTTACTACCAATTGATATCAAGTGTAAGCAATTTTTATTAAATTATATATATCGGCAAAACAAAACGTTTAATACCGAGTTGTAAAATTTTCAAAAAGAAATCATTTATTTAAGTTTTATTTAAAAAAATTTAATTTACAACAAATTTGAATTTTTTTAATAAGAAAATAAACTGACTAGTTTGTTAATTTTAATATTTTCGCGCTTGTTATATTCAGCTAGAGTTAGATCTAGAGCATTCCCATACACACTCTAGCTGTCTAGCTATATAATAATAATGATCAATCAAGAATAATTATTTAAACATTACATTTAAAATATCATGAGTTAAATAATCATTTTATAAAAAAAATGAGATTAATATTAATAAAATATATATTTACCATAAGTGTTTTTAAATCAGCCCGTTCAGCTGGATTTTTTTTTAAACAACGATCAACAAAATCAGTAAATGAATCCGTAAATATTCCCGGTGGTAGTTTTGGCGGTGGTTCATTAACAATGTAATCAAGTAATTCAAATATTGCCATCGGCCTTGGACTGCTTGCACCTGAAGACAATGAAAAAAAATATTAATACACCAACTAAATTGATTGTTAACAAAAAAATAATTATTATTTACTATGTGCTGGTGATTGCGTAGGTGTCGACTTATTATTAGTGGTAGTATTTTCTAAATGTTGAACTACTTGTTGTCCAAATATTGAGATCAATGTCTTGGTATCTGGAGGTGGAATTGGATACATTCCAATAGCCATTTCAACAAGTGACAGACCCAATGACCAGATATCGCTCTGTACTGAGTAATGAGTTCCTTGCAATCTTTCAGGCTATTAAATAAATAAAATGTTAAAAACTTATATTGATGCTTCATTTAAAATAATTATCTTTAATAATAAATAAAATAAATAAACAAACATACCGACATATAACTTCTAGTACCAACAAATGAATTAGCCATTGAATCAATCAATTGTCCTGATACTCCAAAATCACATATTTTTATTTCACCAGCACTATTTACTAATATATTACTTGGCTTGACATCCCGATGCATTATCGCATGTTTATCTCTCAAATAACTCAGTCCTTTAAGTACCTACAAAAAAAAAATTTATGTAATATATGTATATTAGGGTGTCCCAAAAAAAACTAATGTTTTTTTTATAACGTCTTATGGGCTCAAAAGTTACTTTATATTATAAATAAAATCATCACCATATTTCAACCAGATATCTTTAAAATTGAACTATCACAGAGGGGAGACATGGTCTGGGTTCGATTCCCAGTTCGGGCTATCTATATTTTTTTCAATTTATCTATAAATTGTCTTATTGAGAAGGTTTGCATGTTTAAGTTCCACTATATTTAAAAATTGGAGTCCCCTTTACCATTTAAAATACCCGCGAAAATTTTTAATTGTAGTTTTTCGTTATTAAGACTATGATAAAAATTTTTTTCAAATTCCGCCTAGCATAAGTTCGTAGGGAATAAAATTCTCTACAAAAAAGTGCTGAAGCATTATGTACGTCAAACGAACTGAGAAAAAGTTACGGGGCTTCAAAGATCAACAAAAATTTAATTTCCTCAGTGTTAAATTTTTTTTTATTATTTTTCATTTTTTATTCTATCAAAAAATATTTTTTTTTTAATTTTGACGAGCACGTTCTTGTAGGAAATTTAATTTCCTACAAAAAGTATCTGATGTCATATAAACGTCAAATGAATGAGAAAAAAGTTACAGGGCTTTAAATGTCAACGAAAAATGAAGTTCACTAGCCGTTGACATTTAAGTTCAAAAAATTAATATTTTTTGAACTTCACTTTTCGTTGATATATTCACGACATCTGATGAAAACTCGACTTTCAAAAATCGAACCGAAACCAATAACTTCTTTTTTTTTTGAAAATTTTTAATTTCCACAGCAGAAAGTTAATAAAAAAAAAATCGAGTCTGTCATTTTACAAAATATTATAATACTCTAGACTCTAGTAATATTTTAATTCACATTTAATAATAAATTACTCTGGTTCAAATTCTTTAAAACACAAGCACTCTAGACTTCTCATAATATTCTAAGTTAAGAAACAAATATCTATTTATTTATCAGTCCAATGCAAATAATTATAATTAAAACAACCAAAAATAATTTCAAATAAACAAAATAATTTGGACCCAATTAAAAAAATTAATTTCCCGCGGAAACATGAAAATTTCCAATATCAAATATTAATTTTATAAATAATATAATATATAAACATTTTAAACTTAACCCCGAAAATTTATTATTATCAACAAAAAACAAAATGCATCAATATTCAAGTGTTAGTAAAATCAAACCTCAATACTCAGTATTTACAATGCAAGTAATTAATTAATTATAAGTAATAAGTCATTAAAGTTAAAATAATGGCATTACCAGGACCGTCATTACTTTCAACAAAAAAAAGTTCGACTCCTCAATTACAAAAGAAAAAATTAACCGACGATGAAATAATTGATCTGCATCAAGAATTGCAAACAGATGATCATATAATTCCGCTGGACGAACTCTGTATCAAATTAAATACTAATATCGACACTGGATTGACTGGTGATGAAGCTAAATTACGTCTCGCTCAATCACCAAATGCTTTGACTCCACCGAAAGTAACTCCCGAGTATATAAAACTATTAAAGTCCATGTTTTCCGGATTCGCAACACTATTGTGGATATGCGCAGGGCTCTGTTTTCTAATTTACTTGATAAATTACCTGCTGGGTCACGACAGCAACGCGGATGAGGGCATCGAGTGGTTCGGAGTGATGATCATAGTAATTTGTTTAATATCCGGAATGTTTTCTTACATCCAAGAAGGAAAAAATTCACGTGTGATGGAGTCTTTTACTCGCATGGTTCCAACTTTCGCACTAGTAATAAGAGACGGTGAAAAAATTTTAATTCCCACTGAAGAAATAGTGCTAGGGGATATCGTCGAGATAAGACTGGGTGACAAAATACCCGCTGACATACGAATAATTCGCTGTGTCGGTTTAAGAGTCGAGAACTCGAGCATCACCGGGGAGAGCGAACCAATAGCGCGGTCTGATTATCCGACTGATCCAAATCCCTTGGAATCACAGAACATGGCCTTTTTTTCGTCGTACGCAGTTGCAGGCGAGGGTACGGGAATCGTAATAGCAACTGGAGATCAAACAATGATCGGACGCTTAGCCGGACTGACAACTCAAGTAATAAAAGACGAAACTCCGATAGCCAAAGAAATAAACAATTTTGTTCAAATTATAACTGTCGTGTCCCTCGTATTTGGCGGGTTATTTTTTATAATATCACTGATTATTGAGCCCAATATTATTAAAAGTTTCATTTATTTACTCAGTATCGTGATATCGAATATACCGGAAGTATTATTGGTCACAGTGACAACAAGTTTAACATTGACGGCTAAAAAAATGGCCAACAAAAATTGTCTGGTGCGTAATCTGGAAGCCGTTGAAACCTTGGGTTCAACATCGACGATATGCTCTGACAAAACAGGAACGTTGACGCAAAATAAGATGACGGTATCCAATATGTGGTTTGGAAACATCCGTCACCATGTATCAGCAGTTATAGGAAACCTGGGGGTCGAACGTGACCTATTGCTTGAAAAACCGGCATTCAATTCCGTAATAAAAGCTGCGACTTTGTGTCTAAGAGCTGAGTTTCGTGTTGACTCGGATTTGTTCACACGAATAGAAGACCGCGACGTTATTGGAGACGCATCGGAAACAGGAATTCTCAAATTTTGCGAGCATATTCATTCGACAAAACGTTATCGGGCAAATTATCCTAAAATTACTGAGGTACCGTTTTCTTCAGTGACAAAATATCAGTTGTCGATACACCGGGATGACGAAGGTTACAATATTTTCATGAAAGGAGCACCCGAAATAGTCATCGATTTCTGCATAAACATTTTGTCAATGGACGGCACAACAAGATCATTAACTGCGGAGGATATTTTCCAAGCAAAACGGGCTTGCACTGAATTAGGATTTTTAGGCGAACGTGTACTGGCTTACTGTGACTTATTTTTACCTTACAAAGACTATAGTGACAACTATGAATTCAATACTTCTTCAATAAAAAATTACAATTTTCCAATGAGCGGCTACAGATTTCTGGGACTGATAAGTTTACTAGATCCTCCAAGAGCTTCAGTTCCAGATGCTGTCCACACATGTCGCGCCGCGGGAATAAAAGTAATAATGGTCACTGGTGACCATCCAGTGACTGCGATGGCCATTGCAAAGACGATAGGAATCATCGGCGAAGGCCACGAGACGCGTTATGAAAAGTTGCTGCATTTAGACAATAAACTGTTTAATAACAGCAACAATAAATTATCAACAGTAACTTCAACTTCGGAGAATAATGATGATAATTACAAAGCGATCATTGTAACTGGTACAGAGTTACGTTTTATGACTGACAATGAACTGGATAATGTTATTAAAAATTATGAAGAAATAGTCTTCGCTCGTACATCACCTCAGCAAAAATTAATAATTGTCGAAAGCTGTCAACGTATTGGTGAAATAGTTGCGGTTACTGGAGACGGAGTTAATGATTCTCCGGCATTGCGTAAAGCTGACATCGGTATTGCAATGGGTATAACTGGGTCAGATGTTGCTAAAAGTGCTGCAGATATGGTACTAATGGATGACAATTTTTCGTCGATTGTTACGGGAATAGAAGAAGGTCGACTGATATTTGATAATTTAAAAAAATCAATTGTTTATACTCTAACCTCGGGAATGCCTGAAATGATACCAATGTTGAGTAGCCTAATTTTGTCGATACCTTTACCCCTTGTTATTGAATTAGTACTGTGTATTGATATTGGCACCGATTTATTACCAGCAATTGCGTTGGCTTATGAAAAACCCGAGTCAGATATCATGAAACGACCGCCGCGAAATCCTCAGTATGATAAACTGGTTAACAAACGATTAATTTCAATGGCTTATGGGCAAATTGGTATGACCCAGGCACTCGCGGGTTTTATGAATTACTTTTTAATTCTCGGTTACCATGGATTCTTACCGGGTGACTTGTTTGGACTGAGGCAAGACTGGGAAAATAAAAATATTGTTGATTTAAAAGACTCTTATGGGCAGACATGGAACTACGAGAGCCGGATGGTTCTGCTGAGTGAAGCGAGAACTGGATACTTTGTTGCGATAGTTATCACGCAGATGATGGACTTGCTGATGTGTAAAACGCGAAGAAATTCGCTGTTCCAACAGGGAATGGACAACTGGTTCTTAAATGTATCAATTGCTTTTGAAATATTACTGACCGCTGTTATTTTATATACTCCTGGTGCTGATAAAATATTTAAAACTTTTCCTATTGATCCGTATTGGCTGCTGCCTTGTTTACCACTCGGTTTGTTTTTGTGGGCATATGACGAAGTGAGAAGATATTTTATCAGAAAGTATCCTAAGAGTATTATTTATCGCGAAACTTATTATTAAATAAATGTTACTTAATTAATTAAGAAATTAGTTATAAAAAAATATATGTAAATCTTTTAATTATCAACTAATAAAATTATTATATAAATATTAAACTTACTGCTGATGTTATTGTTCCTAATATCGGCTCAGGTATACGACCAGCTTTTTTTAAAATTAGATCTAATGATCCGCCGTCCATGTATTCCATACATATACTTATTTCTCCATCACTATAATCACAGTAAATAATTATTATAAAAATAATAATGTGCATAAAATAACATTTTTTATTTTAAATAATAAATTAAGTGATAAATTTTTTACTTAAATTTATTTTTGTGACTAAAAATCTATCAAAGTTCAATAATATGATTTTTTTTAATGGAAAATTATATTATAAATTTTGATATAAATGATTTATTTTTAATTATTAACAGGACCAGGATTTTTGCTTTTATTTAAAAATAACAATTAATAATTAATAGTGTCAAATTTTGGAATTACAGTGGAAATATTGACCGTATAAAAAAATTTTTCAAATAAAAGTTGTAGGAAATTTTATTTTCTAGAGAAATTGTCTCTTATGATTTTTTTATACGGCCAATATTTTCACCGTAATTTTAAGATTAAGATTTTCACAATTAACAAAAATTTTGATAATTCATTATGAATCTCAATTTTGGAATTACAGTGGAAATATTGACCGTATAAAAAAATGTTTCAAATAAAAGTTGTAGGAAATTTTATTTTCTAGAGAAAATGTCTTATGATTTTTTTATACGACCAATATTTTCACTGTAATTTTAAGATTAAGATTTTCACAATTAACAAAAATTTTGATAATTCATTATGAATCTCAATTTTGGAATTACGGTGAAAATGTTGGTCGTATAAAAAAATCATAAGAGACATTTTCTCTAGAAAATAAAATTTCCTACAACTTTTATTTGAAAAATTTTTTTATAAGACTAATATTTCCGCCGTAATATTAAACATTTGAACCATTTATTTTGAAGTTAAGGCAAAAATCTTGTCCCTTATTATTAATTATTGACCCATATAACAATCTTGTTCAAGGCTTGAGCAAGCCTGGTCTCAAGTTCGATAGACGTTAGTGTCCTTTCCTACATATGTGTCTTGCTGCAGATACTTGTGGCCAGATTTCAATAGCAAGTCTAGTGCAAGCGTTACACAAGAAATTCGTGCCAAATTAGAACTAAATTCTGGAGGAAGACTATAGTTGACAGTAGCTGCGCATGGCTTGCTCAAGGCTCAAAATTGACCTTGTGCCTTGAGCAGATCTTGAGCAAGCCATGCGTGAGTACCTGCCGTAAGTTACTGGTGCAAGAAATGCGCAAGAAACTTTTAAACTGCACCGTATCTAAGATATCTTCAATAATCTTGTATACAATGCCTTGAGCAAGTCATGCACAAGTCTTAATGACGATTTCTTGCTACATAATCTTGCGCAAGACCCATACGTAGAAAAAGACACTAGTGACCAGGGGTTTTGCTCAAGACACTGGCACCAGAATCTTGCTCAAGCATGTGTTACTTGGGTTGAATTATTAAATAAATTACCTGTAGAATGCCCCATAAAATCCAACAATATGAGCAAAATTACATTCATGAAGTACTTTAAGCTCACGAATAATTTGTTTTTTGATTGCAGGTTTAACTTCTAAATGTATCAACTGAAAATTCATAAATAATTAATAATCTAATAATCTCAAAAATATTCCCTAATTATTAACAAAAATTTGATTACCTTTCGTGCCATAATCAGTCCATATTTTTTATGTCTTACTTTCATGACAACTCCACCATTACCAGCTCCCAATTCGCCTAATTTTTCAAAATCATCATCACAGAGCTCACCCACCTGCTCCTTTTGTCCCAAGAAACTTTCCAACCGTTTTCTCTGCTCCTCGTCCATTTCTAATTCTTCTAGTCTCTCTTGAATAGCATCAATACTTATTTTACCCATTACACCACTGAAAAATTTATAAATTTATTCATTCATTTATTTAGCAGATATTTTATCTCTCAATAAAATCATTGTGATAATTATCAATACCCTATCAAAAAAATCCATGGGTATCTGGATTCCCATATAAGAAATTGTGGGATTCCCATGTAGGAACTTCATATAGGATACTGTGGGTACCAGGATTCCTGTATAGGTATTTGACATAGGAACTAGAATATATGAATTTCTTTGTGGGAAATTCGTATAGGAATCGGCAGTGTTACAATTCTACTCATATCTCTACTCAAGGGAAGTAGCTACAACTCTACTCACTTACTTTACTCAGCCTCAACTCTACTTACATTTTTTTTTACTCAGGTTTAACTCTACTCAGTTATATCTTTACTCAGCTTCAACTAGACTCAGCTACAACTCTACTCACAAAGAATTGCTATTTTATCGATAGGCTTAAGTACGTGAGTAGAGTTGTAGCTGAGTCTAGTTGAAGCTGAGTAAAAATATAACTGAGTAGAATTAAACTTGATTAAAAAAACTGTAAGAGTTGAGGCTGAGTAAAGTTGTAGCTACTTCCCTTGAGTAGAGATATGAGTAAAATTGTAATACTGCCTAGGAATCTAGGTTTCTATGTAAGTAATTTCTATAGAATCCTGTACCTGGATTTTCATGTAGGAAACCCACATAAAAAGCTGTGGGTATCTAGATTCCCATATAGGAAATTAACATAGGAACTAGGATATATGGATTTCCTTGTAGAAAATTCATATAGGAATCTGGGTTTCTATATAAGTAATTTCTTGATACTGAAGTTAGCCGACGTTTGATAATCTTGAGATTTTTTTTAAATCAGCAAATCATAAAAAAAAAATATTCAAAAAAATTGCACTTATAGTTTTCAGAATTTTCTACATGTGCAAATTTTTAGTTTTTTTTTTGTGGTAAGTGACTTGTCGAAATTAAAAATCTAAAAATTGCTGATTGTCTGTTAACTTCAGGATCATGTAATTTCTAATGATACTAAAGTTAGCCGATGTCTAATAATTTTTGGATTTTTTTTAACCAATAAATTACAAAAAAAAAAATATTTCAAAAAATTGCACTTATAGTTTTTTTAATTTTCTACATGTGTATATTTTTAGTTTTTTTTTTTCTTCAAATTTAATTGTTCAAAAAAATCAGAAAATTTTTAATTGTCTGCTAGCTTCAGGATCGTAATTTCTATAGAATCAAAGGTATCTGGATTTCTGTGTCTATCGTCTATTGATACGCACATATGAATAAAAGAACAAATTAATATTTTATTTGCCGAAAATTGTTTTCTTTCATCAATTTGTTTACATCAATACCGAGATACTTTTTATTAATTTTCCTCATTCCCAATCCGTACAAAATTCCCATACATATTTTGACATGGCGCAGATTCCCATGGAGTTTTTTGATAGGCCAATTACTTGATAACTGAAAATAAATAAAAATAACTTACTCAGGTATTACAGGTGGTTCTGGATAACTTGGAAGTGGTGGTACTGGTGGTGATGGTGATACTACTGGTACTGGTTCAATAGAACCAGCTGGTAATGTCAGATTTAATTTATTCTTTGACATTATTATAATTTTATTTGTTTATTTATTTATAATTAACTAATTATTTAGACTTTTTTTAAAGAAATACCCTAATTGCTCGACTTGCAATAACAGTTTTATTTCCACTTTTCAATTAAATATTTAATCTATCAACTAATTACAATTATTTGCCTTCAATTAAAATGACAATTAAAATTAATGAATTTTAAATGTCTAAGAAAAAAACATGATCTTGCAAACAGATAATTATTAAAATTTTTTTATACAAACAATGAGTTTTTAAGTTACTGAATTTTAAATTATTATTTTTCACTTCAACAATATTCAATTGTCAATAAACTAACCAAACATCAACTCCAAATAACTTTATTCAAATAAATCAATAGAAATATTTATAAAATTCAATTGTCAATAAAATTTTATCCGCACAATTTTAAAATTCATCTAATCAACAATAATAATTATAAACTTTAATTGTTTTTATCGAAAAGTTAATTGTTATTTGTCACTCTGAATCTTAATTCACTTTTCTTACTGACAACAGCAATCATTTTTTTTTTTTATCAAAGTTTCCGCACTTGCTCCATAGAATTTTATTGTTCATTTATTTGAAATTCGAACACAAACGAAAATGGCGGGAATTATTTAAATTTTTAACTTATTATTTTTAATTTAAAATTTAAAATTAATTTAATTATTAATTAACCTTCTGATTACATAAATTACATGGAATTGCGCGTAAAAAATGAATAAAAAATACTCCTGAACAATTAGAGTAAATTTAAAAATGCGCGAAAGATGGCGCGCTTTAGCCGGAAATCAAACTACGGGTAATACGACATCCGCGACGTCTTTTTCTTTTACATCGTATAGCACGAAGGTACGGTCGATTTCTAATGTTTATTAAAAATCTAATTACATCGTTAATTAGACATTGTATTAATTAACAAATTTATAATAGGATTTAAGATTAAATTATTGTGTTTTATTTAAATGCATTAGTTATTGTTTTAATGTCAGCATACTGATTATTATTTTGTGTCAAAGTAACACGTTGCAGATAACCTATAGCTTACTGCTTGTCTTCATATTGTGTATGAGGTTCAAATTTATTTAAAAAGTGTTTTTTTAATTTTATTTACAGGTAAGATGACGCGGTATTCGAAAGAACCAACAAATACCACGAAATCGTGCAAAGCTCGTGGTTCCAATTTGCGGGTACATTTTAAAGTGAGTACTTTGTTTTTTTTTTTTTTTTCACTATACACTAACCTTCAAATTTTGTACTTTCTGTCCTTACAAATAATTAAAGTTTTTTTTCAAAGCCGATTATATGCAAGTCCGTCAGTTCCTGACATTTTTTAAATTTCTAATGACCATTTTTATAAATATACGTAATTATATTAATTGTAAATTAAAAATTAAGTCTTATCGCGTAGTTTGGTACTTGATGATGGATTGGTAATGAGTTTTATAATTGTTAATTACTCGTAATCAATTTAAATTTATTTTACTAAAAACTCCCATGGATCCAGTTGATGATCTTGGAAAATTAGTGTTTTTTGAATTAGATAAAATTGACGCATTCAACGCATGTCGGTCGCTCCTATACTTTTTAATAAAGTTATTGAAATTATCAGATATATTTAAATGAATGATAGTTTACTATTTGGAAATTGAATCATTTTTTTTTTGATAATTTTTAATTAAAATGTAGTAACGTTTCAAAAATTATTTGCTCTTGATACTGTGTTCGAAAATTTTAATTTAAAAAACTTGTAACTTGTGATTATAAATGATAGTAAATGACAATTTTATCATTAATAAAATATAATGTATTTATATGTTCATAAATTATAAGTTTAAGAGTTTGAAATTTCAGTCACAGCGACAGTTTATTAACCCCCATATTTTGATATGAAAATTTATTTTTATTTAAAGACATTCTCAGTCAAAGTCTTCCACTTTTTAAAAATATGCAATGACTTTCAACTGTCATTTGTGTATAAAAATTTTATCACTAACCATTCATTGAAATAAGGGCAATGGAGTTGAAATTTTGCCGAGATATAGATTTGTAAATAAATTACTTACAGTTGATATCAATTGGGAGTTAAACAAAATTTGAAAAATAAATTTCAGTGAAATCTTCACGAGTGTGAATGTAGCAGACCTCTGACAAATTTAAAATTATTAATAAATCGAGTGAATAAGTAATAAAATAAAATTTTGAAATTAACAAGTGCATTTTTTATAAATATTTTTTTAATTATTTACCCGATTTATTTATAATTTTAAATTTGTCTGAAGTCTGCTACATTCACACTCGTGAAGATTTCACTGAAATTTATTTTTCAAATTTTGTTTAACTCCCAATTGATATCAACTGTAAGTAATTTTTTTTTAAATCCATACCTCTGCGACATTACGACTCCGTTGTCTTTTTTTTTCAATTAATGCTTTAATTTTTTTTAATTACTTCACAAAATTTTTATACGCTTATGACAGTAGAAAGTCATTAAAAATTTTTCCAAAGTAGGGGGTACTGTCTCAAAAAGACCTTAATCACGACTAAAAACTAATGTCATTAATCTTATAAATTAAAATTTCCATGTATACTTAAATTATATAAAGTTATATTATTAAATACCCAGCGTACTCTGACTAATATCATTGACTTTAACAACAAAAAAGTCGTTAACAAGCATTCATTTTTAACAATTATTTATAATATCAATTGAAATTGATTAATTTTAAATTTTTCATGAACTTTAGTTTCATTAATTAAAAGAAATTGTCAATTTTTTAAATTAAAGAAATTTCAAAAGTTCTTAAACCGGTCAATTAATGGGTCACTTAACTTTGACAATTATTAGATTATTAATTGAAGTTATGAATTAAATTAATCAGTAGATATATTTATAATTACAGAATACCCATGAAACTGCAAGAGCAATTAAAAATTTGACTCTGAGAAGAGCTCAAAAGTATCTTAAAGCCGTTATTGAACACAAAGAATGTGTACCATTCAGAAGATTCAACGGTGGTGTTGGACGTTGTGCTCAAGCTAAACAGTTTGGAACCACTCAGGGAAGATGGCCCAAGAAATCAGCCGAATTTTTGCTTCAGCTTTTGCGTAACGCTGAGTCAAATGCTGACTACAGGGGTTTGGACGTCGACAGACTGGTAATTGATCACATCCAGGTCAATCACGCTCCATGCTTGCGCAGAAGAACTTACCGTGCTCACGGTCGTATTAATCGTAAGTTTATCATTTATTTTATAACTATAATTCCTATTATATTTTATAATTGTAACTGTTTCAATTTTTTTTTTCAGCTTACATGAGCTCGCCCTGTCATATTGAAGTCATTCTGACTGAAAAAGAAGACGTGGTTACTAAAGCCACTGAAGAAGAGCCATCGAAAAAGAAACTGAGCAAAAAGAAGCTTGCTAGACAGAAGGAGAAGATGTTGAGAGAGTAAATTCAGCTCTTTTTCTTTTGTAAACAAGTATAAATGATTTATAAATCAATAATAAAATGGAAAATTAAACATCAACGGACTTTATCAGGTTTTATTTTTTATTTCTTTCTTTTACTTTATACCAATCATTTATTTTTTATCCTGTTTATAAATTTAATACCAACAGTTTTACATTTTATTTACTTTATTTTGTGTCGAACATTTTGAAGCTCATTACCAAGATTATGAACTCCTGATAACTTTTTTCCTGTTTCATTGTCCAATAATTAGTGTAGATTTTAAGATACTTAATAAATTTATTAAATCCGTGACCGTGCTTTCTTCGGTAAATTTTTCTTGACAATTAAAGTAAACAATGGATCGTTTTTGGGCTCGGAAAATTCTATAAGAGTTTTTTGACGCCTGGTCATCTTAGCCGGTGTTTGAAATAAATTTATGCAAAGATCGAAATACTAGAAAATCGTGTTAAGAATTTACAGTAGAGTACAACTGCGCCGTCCTAAATTATTGTCTTTCAACCTTAAAGGGTAACGGTAACCGATTTTCATTTCAATTTAATTCTCGGACAAACACTGGAAACCTAAAATAGAGAGTCTAGCGTTTTTTAAAACCTTAACAAAAAGCTAGAAATTTCGTATTTTCAAAAATTCTAATTCGTCTCCGAGAAAAATTGTTTTAAAATTCTCATTTACTCTTCGAGTGCAACAAAGACAGTCCCGTTTCTTTTTCTGAGTGTGAGAAAGAGGTTCGGTAGCGTATCCCCTTAAAAAAGATTATCAAATATTTTCGGTTGAGTTTTTTTCGGAAAAAAATTTCTTTAGATACTAACTACAGACTGCACATTGATGGACTTTCATCTACTTTAGCGAAATGCGCTTTCATTGTTCAGTATTATTCGTTTTTTTAAGTGAAAAACTCGACCAGAGTTTCTGATTACTGTATTACATGATGGCCACATTTCTGAGAAACCTGGAAAAGTCAGGGAATTTCGTTACAAAGCTGGAAAAGTTATTACTTTCTTATTTTTTGACTGAAAAAATCCGATAAATTTTTTTTTCTGTCAAAACTTTTCAAAAAGTGGCGCGGCGCGAATGCGACTGTAATATCATCTTGAAAAAAAATTAGTAGAAACTGATTCCTATAGCGAAAAAATGAAGCAGTTAGAATTAAAAAGGCTGTTAGAAAAAAAAAGTCTTAGTAAAAACCAATCGTCAGGATCTTCAAGTTATTAACATCCATATTGACAAGTTAAAAAACCAAAAACATTAAAAGTATACACAAGTATTGAACTAATAAGTTTCACTATATTTATTATTCGCGTGCTTGATTAATATTTTATTAATATTCTATAAAACGTTCTTATTTATGAAATTTATTCTAGGCAAAATGAAAAATTTATTTATATATTATTACAGAGTAAGTTATATAAAAACAGATTTAAAATAAAAAATAAATAATGATTCATTTAATAAATAAAAAAAACCTATGAACATTGACAAATAATAAATTAAAGTTTCATTTAACGACAATGATTGATTATTTATTGAACTGACTGATAGCATTTTATTTTGAATTAAATAAATATTTCCAATGATTTATCATTACTACTGGTCAGGGAATTTTCAAATTATTTGACTGGAATACCTGTAAAAGTCAGGGAATTCCAGTTTAAAAAATCTGTGGTCACCATGACACATAAATTAACCAATCAATTGATATTAATAAACAAAAAAATTTAAGTGTAACAGATTACTGAGGTGGTGTCCATCACCAGACCGTAATAGCGCTATAAAAGTGCAATATGTCGAACCAAAACCAGTGACATGTAAATGCTCACATACATTTTGTTTTCACTGCGGGGAAAATTGGCACGATCCAGTTAAATGTCATTTACTACGTAAGTGGATTAAGAAATGTGACGATGATTCAGAAACATCTAATTGGATTGCGGCAAACACTAAAGAATGCCCAAAGTTTTGTCCAATTAATGCTTTAATTTTTTTTAGTAATTAATTAAATTTTAATATCGATATGAAAATTGAACATTTCGCAAAAGTGGGTGTGGGGGGGGGGTATTGTCCGAGAATTGTATATAAATTACAACAGATTGCACATTTTAGTATCAATCAATTGGCCATTATGAGATCCTTGTTGATGGACTGTTTCGATAATTGATGACCCGCAAAATTAAAATTAATTTATTGGATATATATTTTTAAATAATCAATATAAGGAAATAAAAGTAAATTACTTAAGTTTTAATTATTTTATTTTTAAAAATTTATTTGTGATAAATCACAAATTTAAAATCTAATTGCATAGACTGCAATAAATGTTTCCAAATTAAAAGTAATATAACATAATAAAATTTAAATGTATAGTAATAAAATAAAATTGAATGAATAATGCAAGAAAATATAATAATATAAAATATTGGAGATACGGCTCGAAATGTTTTTTTATAAAATTAGTTTAAAAAAACAAAAAAAAATCGATTGAGCATTTCTATAGTAATAACTAGAACTATTAAATATTAATAAATTTGTTTACATTGATGATTATTATTATAATAATTATTACTTAATTTTTTTCACATTCAGAACTAATAAACATTTTGATTAATTAATATCAACCATTCAGATCACGCTTATGACAATCAGTTAGTCTTATAACATAAAATTTATGAATATGATTACTCCTTTCTATAAAAGAAAATAAAACTACACTACTTTAATTACTACTCTGTCTGATGAATTTTAGCTACACGTGATTTTAATGTTATCTCCATTATTGTTATTTATTTATATACGTTTTAAAATGCTCGTATTTCACAAATGCATTGCGCGTACTATACATGGAATATCTAAATGTTGAATTATTTGTTTGCCGGTGTCAGGAAAGTGGTTCACGTGTTGTGTTTGGTAGAAATAATGACAGTAATCCTCCTCCTGGAAATAAAAGAATTCAATTTATTTAAATTTAACCCAGAAATTATTTATAGTGAACTAGTATTTAAAAAAATGATAATTACCAATAAGAAGAGCAGCAACAATAAAAGTAGGTGCCGGACAATACATGTCCAGTAACTGCGCTATGACAATATTACCAATTATACCGCCAAGTCGAGCCGCTACCATTGAAATAGCGATACCGGTGGCTCTTAAATTCGTAGGAAATACTTCCGTGATAAGACAGTCAAGAGCCGCATTACCACAACTTATCACGCCGCTAAAGAATGCCGAAACAATAACATTGTGTACTTTGTTGTAAACAAAGTATAACCCAACTGAGCAAGCACCCGATGACAATGTACTGAAAACTGTAATTATAAGGAAAAATAATATTATTATTTATTTATTTATTTATTTATTCAATTTTAATGCCAAGGCAAAATAAGCCGAATGGCAAAAGTATACATAAGTATTTATAATAAAGTACATGTGTATCAAGTTTAAGAAACATTATAATTAGAAATGATTTTAAAAAATATAGATATAGACTAGTAGTGTAATATACTAGTGATAAAAAAGAGAACAATGTCTAACCATTTAGGAATAAAAATAATAGGTTTTAAGAAGGTAAATTTAAATGCTTAAATGGTTCAAATTTAAGTAAAAGTTTTACCAAATTTGCAGCGCAAATTTCAAGTGGCCAGGACAGAAACAAAAATGAAAAATTGTAGCTTCACGAGTCTAGTTTTCTGATCTGGTCTTTATATTTTTTTATTATGTGCGGTTCTGGAGTAATCCTAAGAAAACTATGGAAAAAGAAATTTATCAAATTTTGCTCGTCTTAAAAACGGTCTTCGAGCTTTAATAATTTTTTTTTCGATAATTATGATTGATTTTTTATTGCTCCGGAACTGTGCATAATAAAAAAATTTTAAGACCCAGATCAGAAAACTAGACACTTTAAGCTTCAGTTTGACTTTTTGTTTTTATTGTACGACCATTTTCCTTCGAGTTACAAACTGTTGTAAATTACTAAAAAATTTGAATTTTTTTTAATATTCCTTAATTTTTGTAACCAGTGTATTTTGAATTTATTTAAATCATAAAATTTCTTATTAAATATTTTAATTTATACATTTTTAACTTCGAAAAATCAAAAGTAGGCAATATTAATTTATTTTATTGCCATTTTTTATGGTTTCTCGCATGATTTAATTATCAAGTTTAATTATTAAAAATGAAAATATAATAAAAACTTTGAATATCTAAATGATACGAATAAAATTTCTAAATCCGGGAAAAATGTGAAAAACTACTGGAAAACCGGGAAACATCAGGAAATTTTTAAATTATTTCTTTGTCGCCACCCTGAAGTTATAATTCTATGAAATATGAAAGCTAGTAAATAAAATAAAAAGTCTTACCAAGGAAGAACTTTCGGCCCAAACGGTCCATACCAAGAACAGCAATTATATTAGCTGGTATAGCAGAAGCAACAGTAATAAGTGATTCAATAAAAACCGCTTCTCCAATTTTACTGTCACAGGGTTGATCTTGCGCCGTAATATTATTCTTAACTTTAATATAAAAATCAGTAACTTGGCAAATATCTGTATCTTGATTAGGATGACGTTGATGGAATAGATCAAATCGATTGAACAATTCCGGGAACCACATCATGAGCCCATAATATCCAATGTGAAATGTAAAATTAATAATAATAGATATCACTGTGAAACGTAGTATTGGTGATACAAATAACTGTTTACTATTATCCATAATATCACCAAACATTATCTTGTACTTATTTTTTTTTTTATTATTAGTATCTTTGGTACCAACGGCGCCGCTGCCAATCGCTCCTGCCGTACTTTTAATAGACTCCACAACATTAATATTATTATAATCGTCAAGTATTAATTCTTTAACTGTGTAACTATCACGTGGTCTTCCAGTATTAATAGCATATATATTGCGAAATATATTTAATGCCTCGTCATATCTTCCGCGTGATAATAAATATTTTGGTGATTCGGGTAGTAAAAATAGTAGTCCCGCCACGATAAATGACGGAGCAGCGCAGATCAGCAGGAAAATTCGCCAAGAATTGAATGTAAATGAATCGCTTGTAATACCAATGTCATGTGGGATTATCAGCCATGCCAATCCAGCCACAAATAAATTTCCCAGAGTCCAAAATGCTGCCATAAATGATAACATTGAACCTCGTTTTGATTTTGGCTGGAATTCAGCAAAGTATGACCAGATAACCGGTCCACTGCCACCTAAACTGTGTATTTTATTTATTTATTTATTTATTATTTGGCTGATTGATTTAGTATACAAACTAATGATCTTTGAAAATTTTAATAACTACTAGTAAATATTCAAGAAATCGAATCATAAAAGATTGAAATAAAAAGATCAATAGATAGTTTACTTATTGGTTTATTGTACGAATATAATGTTTATACTTACGCAGCACCGTTCAAAAAACGGAAGAACAAAAATAGTTCATAGGACTGGCTAAAACTGGAGGCAACAATGCATAGGGCATTCATAAATGAGATGACGATAAGAACTTTACGTCGGCCCAGTGCATCTGCTACCGAACCCCACGCATAAGCTCCTGCCATCATCCCAATGAAGATGATCGAGCTGAGCCATCCCTTTGCCGCGGTACTCAAGTTCAAGTCACATTGTGCACTTGGCAGGATAAAGGACATAGAAATTACGTCCATCTCCTCACTTGTACTGACGAACCCGCATACCGCCAGTAGAAAGTAGTGAAACTTTCCATATTCTATAAATAATTACTTTTCAATTAACATCGATTTCAATTAACATCGATATCGAGTCACGAATTCCAAAAGGTCTTATATTTTTATTCGCCTTTTTGACTATTGGGAGCTTCTTAAAGCCAAAAGGGCGCATGACTAATTATATGCCTTTTGGCTTCCAAATTTTTTTTCAATTTTGAGCTTTAAAACGAGTCTCCAAAAGTCCTTTTGGAATTAGTAACGAGATATACTTTTTTAAAATTAATTATTGATTATTAAATATTTACCGGTTAGTTCGATAGCTTTCTCAAAGTCAGCTTTTATGTATGATCCTTTTTCGGGGTCTAAGGATTTACCTTTTGACCCAATACCTATTTGTCAAAATTATAAAATTTATTAGAATTTGAGCTTCAACTACTTATTTATTTATAAATTTTATGGATATTTAAATAATAATAATTACCGGCAAGTTCTAGGTCTTTTGAACCGCAGCCGTTTAGACGATTGTCTTTTACATCACACTCTGAAAATTAATATGAATATTAATATTTAATTAAATTTTTCTTGAATCAAAACATATAAAAATTTTTAGTAAAAATGTATTTTACGGTAATTTATTTTACGGTAATCGCATGTAAGAATTAGTAAAAGTCAATACAATAATGAAAATAATTGTTGCTGAAAATAAGTAAGAGAATCGTATACTAGTACATCAAATTTTTTTCAGAGTTTTATGTGGAAAAAGCAAAAAAAAATTTTTCATGTGTTATTTATATGGGAAAACAGAAAATCGTTGAGTGCCTCGACTTAAGAAATGGAGCTGCGCTTTTAGGAGAATTTTTTTTATCCATCGAAGAAACTTTTGAGATGATATCTAAAAAACTTTGTTTTTTTTGGGGCTACCCTAATATTGATATATATCATATTCTTTTAATTCGAGAAATCAACTTCTAAATACCGTAAATATTAGGTTGATCCAAAAAATAACAAATTTTTTTTTTTCTCGGAAACAGGTTCAAAAGTTTCATTTAGATAAAAAAGACGCCTGTGAAAATTAGAGCTCTTAATATTAACATTAAGAGGTTCCTCATCGCACTTTTCTATTTTCCATAAGAATAACATGGGAAAAATTTTTTTTACGTCTTCTGATTTTTATAAGTAGCTAACGATGCGTCAAAGGAATAATTGGCAGACATAATTTTGTAGGGAATTGAATGCTCTACAAAAAAAGATTCTTATCATTTTTTGAGGAATCTATTTGTTCAAAAGTTATTTGAGGTTGAAGTCGAATTCATGTTAAATTTGGAGATTTTCTTACTTTTCTGGCGAAACTATCAGACCTATTACAAAATATCATGGGACCTTTTTTGTAGACAATTTTATTCCCTAGAAGTTATTTCTCATAAAGTTTTTTCGAATTCCGCATTGTTTTCTAGTTATTTTTATTTTAATGTCATGCTCATAAAAAAAATAGTCTTCTGATCGATTTTAAGAGCTTGACATTAAATGAGAAAAAAAAATTTGTTGTTATTTGGATTACCCTAGTAAATATATATCTTTTAGTTCAAGTAAATTTAAAATTTTTTCAGGATTCTTTAAAATAAATATATGACATATAATAAGGGGTCTAAACTCAGTTGAAACGAGACAGTTTAATATCAGAAACTAATTTAGTAGGCAGCTAAACGTTTTCTGCCCTCGGGAAGAAACCAATTATTTAAAACCCGATAAACTGCATTGATTTGAAATTTGTTTGTTACAACAGACTAAATAAGCATTTAAACTCTTACTTTCAATATATATAATAACTTACTATTATTGGGCTTTGAGTGAGGTTCACCTTCTACCATTCTACGATATCGGCGCGGTTGTTTGAGTCTGCGCTTCGTAAAAACTGAATATATAAATATATATATTTATATAAATAATATTAATCAGAAATAATAAATTTTCCGGATTAAATTGTTTGTTTTATTAATGAAAGCTCCAATAATATCGTGATTTTGTCGAAATTTTCCTGCTGATTCTGCGCTGCTCTGTTGCTTCTCGACGACGGGACTTAGTTTTGTGTTCACACGCGAGCTACAACAAAAAAAATTAAATAAATTAAATATTAACAACGACAATTGACATAAAAAATTTTTTAATTATTTTGAATATCATACAGTCAATAACTCTTGCTTTGTAACACCAACGTTAAGAAAATGAATCGTTGCTCTAAAAGAATAATTCAAATGCACAAAAGGTTAAATAAGATCAATTTAAAACTTGCATCACTTAAATTATTTACTAAACTATTTAAAACCCGGCATTTCTTTTCATTCAGTATTTAAATATTTATAAAATTTAATTTATATTGCAATTAAAAATTAATCTCAATAATAACAATAATTATTCTATTTTTTTTACAATTATATAATTTATAATAGACGTGCAAAGTAGCACGGAAATATTTATTTTATCTCTCAGACAGATAAATGAATAAATAATTAACATTGTTTGAATATATTAAATACCATCGCGTTGTATCGTGTATGATCTTTAAAATTAAAAAATTTTTAAATTAGTTATTCACTCCATAGCTTTAATTAACTTAATTTCAATGGTCTGCAATTATTATACTTTTTTTTTATATTCATTATTTATTGCGTTGAATATTTTAATACGAGGGCGATGAAATCATTGTTTAAAAAAAATAAAAATTAATTTCGACCGTGACAGGACTCGAACCTGCAATCTTCGGATCCGAAGTCCGACGCCTTATCCGTTAGGCCACACGGTCATGTTGTGTAAGCGACGGTATAGGTTTAATATTTATTTGTATTTACTATTATTATTATTATTATTATTATCGAATTATTTATGTTAGTGTCCTACTTTATTTTATTTATTACAATTAGTGTTGATAATTTTTTAAATATAAGAGCATTCACTCTGCGCTCGGAGTATTTTTTTCTAATGCATTTTAAGAAAGCTATGAAAAGAAATAAATTAAAATTTCCAAGCAAATAAAATTCTATTACCCGTATGAAAAAACAATATATGGTTAAAATATATAAAATCATATATGTTTGCATCAAAAAAATATATGATATATTATATTGTATATTATAAAAAATCATATAGAGATTTCGGCCGATTTAATATAAAATTATATACAGTAGTAAATATATGTAACTTAGATGTTTTTTATATTAAGCTATATATACATTTACATTTACCTTATAATATATTGCATTAATATATTTCCTTTTATATTCAAAAAATATAAAATTTTTATATGAAATGAAATATATGGTAGCATATAATTTATATTATATATGGCACCATATATTTTCTTTGTTATATTTAAGCATATATTTTATTCGGTGTATGTATATGTATATGGGTATATATATTCGCATCAAATTAACTAATTTTGAAAATTTTAACTGCAATTTAAAGAGTATATTAAAATTTAGATCTAATTTGATTGGAGTTGGTCATACGAATAAGAAACTTTTTTTTTCCATACACAATATAAATATATGTTTTTATATATGATCAGAATATATTTTTCGTATATGATAGAAATATATATTTCTATGTATGATAAAAATATACTTTTCGTATATGACAAGAATATATACTTTCATATATGATAAAAATATATTTTTTGTATATGATTGACATATATTTTATATATGCTAAACATTTACGGACTCGTATATGATAAATATTATATTTTTTAATATAAAAAAAAATATATCAAAAAATATAGTTGAATCGGCCACATATATTTTCTGATATTTATCATATATTTTGACCATATAAGTTATTTTCATAGGGATAAATAAGTTATATTTATTGAAAATTATTATACTTATTTATGATCAATTGCACAAAATAAAATTGTTGGTAATTGGCTGTAGTACTAGTGAATTTCAAAAAATTTATAGATGAAAAAAATAATTTGAATTAAAGTAGCGGTCAAACGGTTTTCACATACGTCTATGTGTAAAAATTTCAAACACATGTATGTTAAAAGCAACGCAAATAAATGTCAAAATATTGTGTTGATTTGATAGTGACTTTTAAAAAGTTTTACTTTTGTATCCAAGCTGGTTAAAAAAATAATCAGTGTTAAATTTACACACAAAAGTGTTAAATATACAACACTCTAATAATACGCATTTTTTTTTACACATTGACGAAATATTTTTTACTGCGTAAGACCGACCCACGTACTTGAGGTCAGAAAAATCCAGTTCATACTTTACTGTTCCTTAAAAGAATGTATATATATTTTGAACTCAATATATTATGTATACTGAATTTAAAAAGTTATTATAATAAATTCTTCTTCAAGTATCTATACAATAAATACTAATAAAAGTTAAGTGTAATTTTTATTAATTATTTATTTAAAAAAAAAGCTGGCATACTTTGTAATATAAATTACAAATGTATAAAAACTAACGATTCGTTAAAGTAAGTCTTGTTTGCTAATGATAAATGAAACATTGTTCTGAGAGTCTAAATAAATTTGAAAGGACAATAAATTTTGATCATGAAAAAATAAAATATAAAATTGATTTATGTTAAATATGTCTTTCTTAGTTTGTAAACACATATTGAAGAAGGTTTATTTTTATATCATAGAAAGAATGGAATTTATTTTTAAAAATTAAATTAAATCCGCTCATACTAAATAACCTTGATAGAAATAAATCGTTATAAATAAACCGTAGTAAGCTATGAAAGTAGGGTTCAATTATAATTTTTTCATTTTTCAAATTTTATTCACACTATGATTTGGGTTGAATAAATATTTTTAAAGTTTTTCATAAATATGAAAAATCACTTCTTATATATTTTATTAATAAAATCCGATGACCGAAGTTCCAGTGCCAGGAAAGCAGGAGGGTTGGGTTTGTGATTATTAGAGGTGATGAAAATAACGTGATATTTGATAAACCAAAGTATAAAAGCAGAACATTCAAAATAAAAGACGTTTAGATTAAATATAATATATTACAAAAAATTTAATAACTCTAGATTATAAGCAAAGAAAAAAATGTAAAAAGTTACAAATGTAATCTATACATTGGAAGTACACAGAAAAAAAGGATTTCTTGGCGCAAAAAATTTTTTCTTGTTCTAAGAAAATTTTTACTTGACTCAAGAAATTTTTTGTATTATAAAGTGAAAACAAAACTTTTCTTGGGGTAAGAAAAAATTTTCTCGGAACAAGAAAAAAATTTTTTAAGCGAGAAAAAAATTCTTGAGCCAAGAAAAATTTTTGTCTTCAATTCATAATACAAAATATTTCTTGCGCCAAGAAATTCTTTTTTTCTGTGTAAATAAATAATAATAATAATAATAATAATAATAATAATAATAATAATAATAATAATAATAATAATAAAATTAATTTTGTTTCTTTGAATATCTAATAATTTAATAGATGATCATTAATCAAAATGAAAAGTTACATTCATTAAAAAAATAGAGGAAACATGAAAGATATTTTGATAAATTTATGAATAAAAATTTTCAAAAAAATATTTTTATTTCTATAAATATTTAAACTTGTGAGCAATTTTTTTTTTAACAGCAGAAGATACTTAGCAAATTAATAATGAGCAATAAAATTTAATAATTTCTAGAAAACCGATTAAAAGCGGATACAAAAAGGTCATCACGAACGGAAATAAAGTATTTTAACAAAACCATTCAGTATTTTCAATGTAATATAATGCATAATCATATATTTTTTTATAATAATAATACAGTAAATAATATAATAAATTATTTAATCAGTTCCATGTATCATTAATCCATTCAATTGTTTAATAACAATAACAAGGATTAATATATTTATTATATATTATATAAATAATTATTAATGTAAAAATATTTAAATTAATATACTTTGATAAATAATTATTAAAAAATTATTTTCTCAGTAATTGTTTTATCTGTTAAAGATTTTAATTTTAAAAGTTTGTAATTAATGCTGATATAGAACCATGCAAGGACGTAATAATTAAAGTGACCATAAATGAATTCACGCTCAAGACAATGAGAACAAGTGAGACATAAGAAAAAATATAATAAATACTAATAATAATGATAATAAATAATTATTATCTTATAATCAGTAGCATAATATCTTGTTGCTCGCATTTTAACTGATACCTGATGCGTAAATTAATCACTGTGACACTACTCTATTTTTTGAATATATCTTTTTTTATTTATAATTTGTTTCATTCATTATCATTATTATTATTATTATTATTATTATTATTATTATTATTATTATTAGTGTCATTGTTATAAATACTTAAAAGAGAATTTATCATATATATTTGTTATAAAAAGTTATTAGGATGACTGACAATCCGAGGCTAAAAAGATTTACGTTGTGAAAAATGAAAATGAAGGACATAAATCTAAAATGAACACACGTGAATTCTACCTTGACCTAATGGTATTTTAACAAGATTTAATTAAATATATGAATGTCAACAATTTTATTTATAAATTAAAAATTTTTTTTATTAATTAATGTCATAATTAAAATTTTAAATCAAAAAGATAGAAACTTTTATACGCGTATTCAAAATTAAAAATATAACTTCATAATTTGAATTTGAATTATTGTTATTAATAAATATTTTGTTTTTTGTTGTCAATAAAAAACTATTTTTAACTTGGGAGTAGTTATGTTTTATGGAGTAAGATAAAATTTTCCAAAGCGATTATATTTGTCATAAAAAATACAGCGAAGAAAAAACAGTTTTTTTTTTTTTATAAAAATTCAAAAAATAAAACTCAGTAACTTACAAATTGTGAGCATTCAAACAATTATGAGTCATTGAAAAAAAAAAATTAACAAAACGATTATTTTTTTAAAATTCACTGTATCCTATATTCACTATCACTGCTAGCAAAAAAAAATTATCACACTTTTGAATCATAAAAAATATTAAATCACAAAAATATTTTTATTTTAATTGTTTTTTAAATTATTTGAATAATTATTTTTTTTAAGAGTAACGACTTTTATAAAATAATGCCGACAAAATCATTTTATATTCAAAAAATAATTTTCTATTATTATTATTATTAAATTTAAATAAAATTTAATAATAAAATTAGATGATGTTAAAAGTTGATCTAGATCTAGTATCACTGGAGATTTGTAGTTTGACCCGTGAAAGACTGTGTGAGGAGATGAAGTGAGTACAGAACTGTTTAAGTAAAAAAAAACTACCTGCTGTCTCCCACTAACTACGTCCATTTGTAAGTATTGCATTATTAATACCCATTTTTTTTTCTTTTTTTTTTTATACTCAACAGCCGTCAAATATGAGCATTAAATTTACTAGTACTGATAAATATTTATTTCTCATCATAAAACAAAAAAAAAATAACATGACAAATTAGCTGACATTATGCAGGTAAAATTAATATGAAGAAACTTAACTAAGAAAAAAAAATGAGTTTTAATTGATATTTCATACTTATTTTCTATAACACAATAAAAATTTTAAATAAGGCGCGAAATTGAAATTTAAAATTTTAAACTGAGATCAAATAATTATCATTAAAGATTTTTGTTATTTAATAACAATCACAGTGGAATGTAGATGTTTTCAGAAATAACAAGTGCTACAATAAATTTAGATAAGTGTTTGAAAAACAAATAACGTGTGAAATGTAATAAATTTAAAAGATAAACAAATGATATAATTAATTAAAATTTATTAGTTACTTTGACTTCTGAAAAATAATATGATATTTATGTGATCATAAGGTTTAAGATTGTTTGAAATGTTATCAATATACTTTCGGTGTAAAAAGTAGTAGTGAGATCTTGTAACCATTCAACTAATCATAACTTCCGGTTTACAATTAGTAGCAATAAGCATATTATATTTATTTAATATAAGTTGATTTTAAATTACTTTTTACGTGGAAATTTTATCAAATTTTTAAGTTGCTTTCATATAATATCTAGTTCTCGTATTATATGAGAAAAAAATAAGATCTATTTAGATCCATAGAGTATTCATATAGATCTTTATAGGTATCAATTTTTTTTTTCTTATAAGGTTTATATTTATTTTGCAATCGGACATTTTAAATTCTTAGTTTGATAATTCATATTTTTTTAGCTTTGATCTATTCAGATCTTTATCGATCCAAATAAATAAACGCATTGAGATCTTCGTACATGGAGAGAAATGTTGGCTCGAATCCTAGCAATTTTCATTACGCTGTCGACCAAACTTGAAACAGGAAGTGAAGCATCCAAAAATTATTATGCTGTATCACAATACTTACAACGCGCGAGAAATTAATCGATAAGTTTTAATAACAATTACTTTCATACATTATAATAATTGTGATGCAGCACACAGTTGAAAATTTTGTGTTCGCGTGTATAAAAATTCAATGGTTAAATATTTTGTGTCAATTATTTGACACGATCAAGTGTAAATTCAACTAAAGTTGAATGTGTTATCTGATCTCAACAAGTTTTAAACTTTTATTAATGTTTGACACAAGTATACTGTGTTAAATTAAGACAAAAAATTGAGTGGACCGTTTGGGACATGTGCATAATAATTTTTTATAAGAGCATATTAATAATTTTTTGGATGCTTCACTTCCTGTTTCAAGTTTGGTCGGCGTAATAAAAATTGATAGGTTTTAAACCAACATTTTTCTCCGTAGATTTTAATTTTTTACGGAGATTGTGATCTATGTTTCACAGTAAAAAAGGATTTGTCAAAATCAACACATATCATGTGTAAAATGAACGTTTTACATTTATTTATATCTTATTTTAACATGCCTTGAGTGTTGAAAATGTTACACGCGTATATGTTAAAAGTATCAAATTTTCCAAGAATTAGTTTGTGATGGTCGATATTATTTTTAAGATATTTTGTTTTTTTCCTGATTAAACAACTGAATTCGACTGAATTAAAATTTGTAATTCTGCTCAATTCTGTCGAATTCTGCAAAACAGAATTCAATAATTGAAAATTTCGATTCCGATATGTTCTGTTAAATTCGATAAGACAGAATAAAAAAGAATTCAAGGATTATTTTCGAATTAAACAGAATGAAACCGATTTAAAATTTTTGAATTTGTTTCAATTCAGCGTCAGAACCAGAAATTCGAGAATTGATTTCGAATTAAACAGAATAAAACCGATTTAAAATTTTTGAATTTGTTTCAATTCAGCGTCAGAACCAGAAATTCGAGGATTGATTTCGAATTAAACAGAACAAAACCGATTTAAAAATTTGGAATCTGTTTTTATTCAGTTTAATTCGGAGTCAGAACCAGAAATTTGAGAATTATTTTCGAATTAAACCAAATAGAATTATTTAAATTCGTTTCAATTTGGATACATTCTGGTTTTCCTGCCGAATTAGACAGAATTCATTTTCAAGTTAGGTACCGATTTAACAAAATTTATCTGAATTAAATAGAATTAAAAATTAAATTCTGTTTAATTCGATCGAATTCAGTTGTTTGATCAGGGTTGATTTTACAGTAACATATAAAAAGTGTTTTCGTATAAAATAACATTTTTGTGTTAAAAAATCAATCTATTGCCATATAATAGTTCGAAGAAGATAAATACTGTGTGTTAAATTGACACACAAAAGTGTTGAAAATTCAACACTCAGAATTTTAACTCACGTTTTTTTACCCTTTAATGATTCGTTTTTAACTGTGATATTTTTAAAATTTTTCACTTTAATAAAAAAAAATATTCAAGTATATGATAACAAAAAAAATGAAAATAATTTTGTATTTTGACTCAAATTAAAGGTTTTAAATGTCTTAATTTATAAGAAAATTAAACTAGTTTTTACAATTAATTAAATAAATTAAAATGCGAGTGCTAATAAAAATACATATGAATAATATTTTGAATAATTTATAAATTTTATCCTTCAAAAGTAAAAAACAAACACTACGCAAATAAAGTATACGATTTAAACTATTTTTACATCTAAACTAATCACTGCCATTGAATGTATATTAAAAATATAAGAAAAAAATAAGATAGAGTAAATATTAATCATAATTAATCAGATTACCTACTTAGAAGCAAATGAAATGTTGGTTTTAATAATGAAATAAAAAAATGAATCATCAAATTAATCGTTATCACAAACGTTCTCGTAAATTTACCATTAACTTAACATTCACATAATTAATATATCACGAACCGTTTATAGAATTAATTATAATTCGAAATGAATCATTAAAAATTGAAACAAAAGTATCTAAAGTAAATAGTAATAGATAATAAATAAGTTTTTTAGTAACTGTTAAAATATCCTGCGGCATATGACACATCAGTATCATATAGACATTGAAGGTTTCAAATGACGTATATATTTACTAGTAGCAGACACGCTTAATACGCAGTCAAACACTAAATATCCTTATCATATATATTTTTTTATGACTTATTTTCTTCTCACAATTCATAATTTAAATCCGTTCATTACATGATAAATTTTATTTATGATTCCTTTAAAAAGTTACGTTTAATTATAAACATACGTATACATATATATTTATATAAAATTTTTCAAAATTCCTGAATGCTCTTTAGTTATTTGCATTCAAAACCAGATTCAAAAGTCGTAGTATAATACGGCTGATTTTAATTCTAATGCGAATAACTAAAGAGCATTCAGGTATTTTGAAAAACTTATATCGAATAATTTTTTGGAAATGTAACGGTCTACAAAAAAGGTCCTATGACATTTTGTAATAAGTCTGATAGTTTCACCAGAAAAGTCAAAAAACATTAAGAATTCTATAAATTCAAATTTAAACCGCGAATAACTTTTGAAATATCAAATTTTTAAAAAAATTATAAGAGACTTTTTTTGTAGAACATTCAATTCTCTACGAAAATATGGATTGATCTCTTCGGTATAGATATTCACTAATGAGTTATAAAATTCCAATTGAAAAAAAATTTTCTCATGTTATTTAAATAGGAAATGGAAAATTGCAATTGGAAAATTCTTGATGTCGATATTGAGAGCTCTAATTTTGACAGCCGTTTTTTATACCCTACTGAAGTGGAAGTGTCCTTGAAAAATCAATAGTCGATTTTTTTGAATCATTCTAATATATATATGTATATATATTTATTACTATACAATTAAAAGACTTTTATAACGAATACCAAAATAAATTGTTAGTTTATTTAAAATTACGACAGATAATAAATTTCTAAACGTCTGAATTTATAATAAAATAAAAATTTTATTTTCGTCCACTTGTCACCATTAACTTATTGACGTCATGGAGATTTTAAGACCGATTACATATGTCTAAAAAAAATATTATCAAGTTTACATGTAACCAAGGTCATGTCTAAAACTACCCATCTAAAATAAATCAAAGCTAAAATAAAATTAACTTTTTTAATAAATACTTTTAGCTTTTTTTTATTTTTGTATTCATTCATTTAAAATGTCAACATATTTTCAAATGTCTACACAACGTCTAGTCTTCTATTTTTTTTTTTCATTATATTTTTACTACTACGTAATCACTTTAATTATTAATATAATGGAGTAAAACAGATCTAATGCAATGAATATTAAATAATATATGACAATTTATGACGATTTTTATCTAAAATTAAACCACAAAGCAAATATCACTCGTTTCAAATCTACTGTCTTTTTTATCTTAAAAAATATATAAACTTGTGCAAATATGAGAATGAGAAAAAGTTAAAACGCAGTAAGAGAAATTTTTTACTTTAAATTAAATGCACTGTAATTTAATAGATATTTAATGATAATAATTATTATTATTATTATTAGGATTTATTATATATTAAACAATAACTTAAACAATCTTCTAAGTAAACTACTTGAATTAATATTTCACTGTAAAAATATATATATTAATACAACCTTGAGGATGACGAATGAACACGTGCAATTTGCTAAAGCATGAAATCTGTTATTTTATAACGCGATATATATTAAATAATATATCAACACATTAAGTACATAATTATACTTTTTAAAGTGAAGAAAAAAATTTTTTTATTATTTAAGAAGCCGACGTCTAATAATTTTTGAATCTTTTCAAAACGATAAATTACAAAAAAAAAATTCCACTTATAGTTTTTTTAATTTTCTACATGTGCATTTTTTTAGTTTTTTTTTTTTGTAATTAATTTGTTAATCAAAAATCCGAAAATTGTAAATTGTCTACAGAATTATTAAAATTTGAAACCCACTTTAAAATTTTTTTCTATGGATCATCAGTAATTTTTAAATAATTTTTCAAAAATAATTTAAATGAAGTTGATTAAAAAAAAATTGATATTTTTTATAAAAAAGCGGTAAATTTAAATTTAAAAAAAATTTGTTATTTTCACACTAGTTAGTAAATAAATATATAAAAAAAATAAAAATCATACCTTGTGCTGTTGGCCAAGCCTGGAAATGTTACCCAGCGGTAACAACCAAAGTATGAGACAAAACAGAAAGCTTATATACAAGAAGCAATACTGAGTTTACCCCCACTTATATATAAAATAAAATATATCTATATGATCTGTAATAAAGCCCAAAAGATATTTTTCTCTTTCTTCTTCTTAGTCATTTATTTACTTGCTTATTCACTTATTCATACTTAAACATCTCATATATACATATACATGTATATGAATATGTAATGTACATGTCAGTAATGTGTAATATATATGTAACTTACTGTCGACTGACAGCACAACACAATAATATCTATACACTATTAAGTGTGTAAAAAAAAATGTGTGTTATAAGTGACAACGACAGTGATAACTATCTTACTCTCCTTTCAATGACACTGTCTTTACTTGTCTATACACTTAACCCATCACTCATCACACGACATAATAATAGTAATAATAATAATAATAATAACAAATAAAATCTAAACCAAACTCATTTCAATGTAATGTAAATTGAGAGAAAGAGAGAATCAAGGAGATATAGAGAACATATATATCATAAAGGAACAAATCTTTAATATCTTTACTATCATACGTGCATTGTGTAAGCTTTCAAATAATTTATTTATTCATTTTTATATCGAATTACTCTTTAATATAAATATTACACTTAATCAAAATTAATTTTAAGTGTTAAATTTTTATTTATAGACGTTTTTTTCTCAACTTATCATATATTTGGTCTATAAATATAATATATGTATTATTTTTTTTTTTTTTGAGGATTATATAAAGTGTTATTTATTTGTAGATTAAAATTTTTCTTTTAATATTCAATAATTTTTTAAAATAAAAAACAATATTTTGAATTTTTATATAAAATTTATAAGCATGAAAAAACACAATTTAAAAAAAAAATGGTTTTTAGATTATAGGCTGGGAGAAAAAATCTTATTGCTCAGAACAGATTTTTATTACTCAATAATTATATTCAAATAATTGATGAATTTTGCACAGATGAATTTGTTGAGATTAAAAAATTAATTGTTAATTTTACTAGTCTAAATATATTCATAAATTATTAAACAAAAATTTTCTGCGTCAAGTCAATGAATTTGAAATTATTGTCAAAATAATATATATTTTTATATCAATAAATGTTTCTTACTATTAGTAACTTGATTTTCTCATATTAAACTTTATATATTTTTCAGATAAATATATACGGCTACCCTATTTTTTGAAACTGCAAAAACATAAGTTTTTCAAACATTTTTTTTTATATTTCTATACTCTATAATGTCTTCTGCAGATTTATAACTTAAATTATATGTATTGCGTATTTCACGCTTCAGACATGATCATGCCTGTTTATAGTTGATCAGATATGAACAGGCATGTTCAGGCCTGAACGTGTTTCATGCTTCAGACATGAATAGGCATGATCATATCTGACATCATACATGAACAGGCATGATAAGATATGAGCAGGCCTGAACGTATTTAACACTTCAGATATGAACAGACATGATCATGAGTAATTTCAAGCCTGATCATACATGAACAAACATGATCATGTCTAATTTCAGGCCTGATCATACATGAACAGGCATGATCAGATATGAGTAGACCTAAACGTATTTAACACTTCAGGCATGATCATGCCTGACATCAGACATGAACAGACATGATCATGACTCATTTTAAGCCTGAACATACATGATCATGTCTAATTTCGGGCCTGATCATACATGAACAGGTATGATCATGTCTGACATCAAACATGGGCAGACATGATTAGATATGAGCAGGCCTGAACATATTTAACACTTCAGGCATGATCATGACTCATTTTAAGCCTGAACATACATGAACAGGCATGATCATGTCTGACATCAAACATGAGCAGGCCTGAACGTATTTAACACTTCAGACATGATCATGACTCATTTTAAGCCTAAACATACATGAACAGGCATGATCATGTCTGAACATTTTTTCCCGGGTTATTATTATTCTATTCATTTATTTTATTAAAACTACGTTGGTTTTTTTTTTAAATAAAAATTTAAAACCCACGTGCAAATAAACACAATCTGAATAAATTTTGTGTCAATTTTTACATGTGGAAAATTTATCCCTAATTTTGTATCAGATAAAATTTTCAATAAAACTTAATATAACTATATATTTTGTAAAATTAAAATTGGCTCTTAGTGACTTTCAAAACTGAGCAGCTCATAATTCGAATAAAATTTTCCAATGAAATAATAACTTAAGTCAAGGAAATTATATCATAAAAAAAAGTTATTATGTATTTATTTTAGACTTATGATTTTAATTTTTTTAAACTAAAAAATTTTTATTAACTTACGCGGATGTTTTTTAAATTACCAAGAAAAAGTATAAAAAAATTTCAAGAGTAAGTAATAAAAAAAAATAATTTTATTTTATAGGTAATATAAAAATTAAATATTGCGTAATCGAATGCAAAGCAATTTGTAAACAACTGAATGAGTACCCAATGTACAACGTGTGATATGTGTATATTTAAAATGTAAATATTAGCATAAGACATATGAGTGTATCAATAAAAAATTAAATATATAATCAATTTTTAAAAAATACAAAAATAGACGTATGTTTAATACTCTGATTTAATTTTATTGATACAGTGAAATTTTTATTTTCATTGGTTTATTTTTATTTATTTTTAAATTTTAATCATAATATATTTATATATATATATATAAATATATAAGAAAGTATATATTTAAATGCCATAAGATGATTAAATAAAATATATAATTTAAATGTCACTTTTAAAAACTCGGTAACAAACTTTTGGATGTATAGTTTTTAAAATATTACATAAATGTATCAGACTATTTTTTATAGTTACATATATTTATATAATCATGATTATAATTTATTTTAATTATTATTGTATTTATGATTAAATAAAACACGTTTTAATTAATCAATTACGGATTAATTATACATGTGACAAGTTTATGTTGTTCTTATTGAATTGTAAATATAAAAATATCAATCTCGATTATCGATCAATTATTCATTTACTGATTATGATATGTGATCAACAAGTATAAAGTATAATAAGTAATGATGAATTAATATATCATAGTAATTTTTCCATTGTCTGAGGAGCTATTAAGTCTAGATAAATATATCATATATTTAATTTGAAGAAATGAATATTTAGAAAAAATTTGTGATTCATTTTTTCAAGAAAAAATAAAATTTTCGTCACATAGCTCGAGGCCCTTGTGATTTAACAATTCTGACGTCAGTTTACGATATATGACGTCAAACTCACCCCCACAGGGGACTTCAGAGACCTCAGATGACTAATATAAATTTTTTTAAGTAAACTTTCCTTTATTTTTCTGGTATATTGTCTCTTTTTCATGAAAATTTAAACTCGGACGTACTAAAATTTAATTGCGGAAACTATTTACCAAGGGATGATTTCTCTTCTGGGTATTTCTGTCCCTGATGATGACGCAAGAAATTTTTTCTACTGACATCAAAATAAAAGTTGTGAAAAATAATGTGAGAATCTTTGATAAAAATTCAAATTATCATTTTAAAAATGACTCAGAACAAATACAGAAAAAAATTTTCGATCGTAAAGCACTCCCTAATGCTTCGCATTATGAGTCGTGCAAAATAATTAGAGTCACAGTAAAATTACCCTCGTAACTTTTGAATAGCATCAAATTCCCTTCGAAATTTAGTATCACGAATTTTTGCCCGCAGACATTAAATCCGCGACTTTATAATAATTTGTGTACTTTATTTACTCATTAAGTTTTTCAATACCATTGCAAGCGTGACTATTGTAATTACACACACACACAAAAATTTTGAAAAAAGGGCACATTACCGATTTACAACGTCGCGGATTTAACGTCTGCGGATGAAACGTCAGGGAACCCGAAATTCTATGAACGGCGACCCGATAACTCGAAATGCGGCTGAGCATGAGAGAATCGAAACAAATTAGTTCGATTCTCTATGCATTTTAAATGGAAAAACTTCAATATCAAAATAAATATACGGTAGGACCTCGTTATAAGACCATCAGTTCCTCTCTCAAACAATCGCGATATCTGTTTTATTAAAAAAGACAGCAAATAGTCTTATAATGAGGTCCTACTGAACTTAAAAGTAAGATTAAAGACTAAAAATTTAAGTTAAATTTTTATTTTTATGTGGGAGGAAGGGGCAAAACGGGGTACTTAAGGAAATACCAAGTTTTTTTTTTAATGATATTCAAAGTAAATAGAAAAAATTTCAGTTAACGTTAAAAAAAAAGATTTTTCGTTTTTGCGGACAAAATGGAGTACCCCCTAAAAAAAGTAAAAAAAAAGTTTCTGAATTTTAAATGAATTTGATTAAGTTAAATTTTTTTGTAAGTAATTTACATAAAGAAAAATGATATTTTACATGATTATTGGATACAAAGGAAGAAAAACAAGTTTTTAATAGTTTTTATCATAAAACAAAAGTCATTAATATTCTTCGACTTACAATCGATTTTTGAAAAAGTTTAACAAAAAAAAATTCAAAATAATGCTCGATTATATTTACAAAAATGATTTTTTTTTATCAAATTTTGGGGGTACTCCGTTTTGCCCCTCTCCCCCTTCTACCCCTATATAGATAGAATTTTTACCAGAAGACCAATTCTGTAAGAAATTTGATTCTCCATAAAATGTATATGATAAAATTTATATTTTACTCTGAAAAAGTGATAATATCTTGAAAAATTATATTTTTTAGAACAAAATTGCAATTATCTCAGTAACTATCAACTTTACGCAATTTTATAATAGAACCTTTTATGTAGAGAATTAAATTTCCGATCAAAATAAGTTGGAATAAAATTTTAAACAACTTCTAACTTTAACGGGATTTTGCGAGCCTAAGATATCGACCTAAAATTTTTTTTGTTTTCCGAAAAATTTTTTTTTTTGTACAAAAAAAAATATTTTTAGTATTAATAATGAAAATTCCAAAAAAGCGGATTTTTGGCCCACCCTAATATACATGTGTATGTTTTACATTTTTAACAAAAAGATTAATTAATTAATTATTAATATTCAAAAATGATTAAAACAAGCAATCTTAAACTCTATAAAAGTTAGCATTGTTGTTAGTTCTGGCGGTAAAGAATTGCATACATGCATACCATGAATTAAAAACCAGTTTTCATATATTAATGATCTACATTTTGGTATTCTTAAGTAGTTTTGCCTAATATTTCCTCTACGTAACAAAAAAGGCAGAAACAATATACATTAATATTTTGATGTGGGAGTGAAAAAAAATATTCGCCCAAAAAGAATCACTCTAATATATACACAGTATGATGCATAAAAAATATTATTACAAATTGTATTTAATGAAATGATTAGTTCGTTGTTGTTTGACATAATTCTCACAATGTTGTTCTCGAAAATTCCGTGCAATGACCTAAATTAATCGTCACGTTTGTTATATTTCAATTAAACCTTAATATATTTATATATAATACTGTAATTAAAAGCTTATATAGACAATTATGAATATAATTGTCCAATTTAATTGACCTAGAAAAACAAACTATACTTTTTAGTAGTTATGAAAAAAGTATTTTCAAAAATAAATCATAATTAATTATTAGTTATAAATAACATACTTGAGAGTAAACATTAAGAAAACGAATTAATTTAATTTTGATAAATTATAATTTTATGAGATAAACATTTTTATTTAGATGATGAGAGTGCAAGACATGTTTTTAATACTATATAGTATGATATATACAGCTGTGTATATAAACAATATTTAAGATAAATGTAAATAGAAAGAGGAGAAAACAATGTGATATTTAATTGATGATGATGAACTGAATTGGTATTATATATAGACGACTACGAGCGAGGTACTTTGTTTTGAACATACGTATATATAACTGCGTAATAAAATGAAGATTTGTATTATGTATTTAAAATTTTTAATCACGTGACAAATATTTATAAAATTATTTCTTTATCGAAATTGATAGCTTGTATTTGCATAGTAATATTCACATCATAAATATGACTCCATTAAATTTCTATAAAAGAAAATAATTCGTTGGTGATAATTAATTACTCTCTAAACATGAATAAGTGAAATAAGTCAATATTCACTAATTCTGAGTGCCAACCCCGAACCACTTTTTTAAATTCCCGATGAAAAAAGATTTTATACAATTGTATAGAATTATATACCAATTATATATAGACTATATATAATTGGATAGAAAAAATGGTCCGATCCAATTGTATACAATTTATATAGAAATTGTATACAATTCTATACAAATTGTATAAAATTCTATATAATTATACACAATTCTATATATTGCAATTATATAGAATTGTATATAATTTGTATAAAATTGTGTATAATTATATACACAGTAAAAAAGGATCCGTTAAAATCAACACATATCGTGTGTAAAACGATCGTTTTACACTTATTTATGTGTTATTTTAACATGTTGTGAGTGTTAAAAAATGTTACATACGCATATGTTAAAAGTAAAAATTTTCCAAGAATTCTTTCGTGATGGTCGAGATTATTTTTAACATATTTTGTGTGTTGATTTGACAGTAACATATAAAAAGTGTTACTTTCGAATAAAATAACATTTTTGTGTGTTAAAAAATCAATCGATTGCGACAGTTCAAACAAGATAAATACTGTGTGTTAAATTGACACACAAAGGTGTTGAAAATTCAACACACAGAGTTTTAACATACGCTTTTTTTTACACTTTGACGATTCGTTTTTTACTGTGTAGACTTGTATACAATTTGTATAGAATTGTATACAATTTCTATACAGTTGTATACAATTGGATCGGGCCATTTTTCGTATATAATTTTATACAATTGTATAAAATCTTTTTTCATCGGGTTAGTGGTTCGGTTTGCACTTGGAATTAGTGAATATTCACTTATTTTCACTAATTCATCTTTAGCGAGTAAATAAAATAAAGTAAAATATTTTAACACCGATAAACAACATCTACACTGGCGGCGGCGTTATTTTAACACCGGGGAATTTTTTTTAACACCGGTACAGAATATTTACACCGGCGGCGGCGGCGTTAATTTCACACCGCTTTCGGTGTTGAAATTTAACACCGCCGATTTTAACACCTACACCGTTTGGACTTACCCCGGTGATTTTTTACAGTGTAGGATTTTCTCTCAAACAAAACCTTTGAACCCAAAATTGAGAATAAGGCTCGATGCTTTACATAATCTAGCAATCTACGTTTTCATTTTTAAAAAATATTCGTTTGTTGAAAAGAAAAACGTGGACAAAGTTTCCATTTACTGCGCAAGTGCAACAAAGATAATACCGTTCGTCGACTTGAGTGTGATAGAGAAAAAAAGTTCAGACCCCTCTTAATGCCAACTATTATAATAAATTTAATTATGAAGCGATTTCTAACGTAATATTTTCATCGTATGATACTTATTATTTAACTCTGATCTTATCTATAAAATTTTATTTGATTTAAAATTAAGCGAGCCATAAATATTTAAAAATGGAAGATTTTATTTTTATAATTTGCTGTAAGCGTAGCAAGAATTGGACTCAAGTCAACGATTTCTTTTATTAACTTTCAATAAGAAATATAATCACGAAGGACATTAATTTTCGTCCGGTAGTCATCATTTACTATAAATATTAATTTTGTTGACAACTTAAAATGTACACAAACAAAGTTTACTAATTTTTTTCTTTCTTTTTTTTATTTATATAAAATTATAACTCGTTTTAAAAAAAAATTATTTTCGTGTTTTGAAAAAAAAAACGAAATTTTATTTTATGTCTCACCTAAAATTTCCATATTCATATAATATATTTCCGCAATATATTTTATCACAACTCTTTGATGTAAAAAAACTACTTAATTTATAATTACTATTATCTTGCAGTAATAAACAATTTTAATACATATGTCTCTTGATAATATTTATAAATATATTCCACATCCTATACACGAAGTCTCAATTATGTACGTCACTTTTTTTTCGAACATTTCCTGAAAGATTAATTTTATGGCTTTTATAAAAAAATTATTTTGAATTTTAAATTAATGTTCTTTTATATTAATCGATAGAAATTACAGCTGATTATTTTAAAACTTTATACATTAATCATTAAATTTAAATTAAGGTTTTAAAAAAATATCTAGTAATTCATAATTCAAAGCAGCTATTATCAATAAAAAAATTCATAGTAATTATTGTAATGGAAATATGTTCTTTTACTTATATGTAGATATATATGGCAATTTCAATTACCTTTAAACTACGTCATGACTATAATATTTAATTAACATTAATCTAATATAATTCAACGACAAATTTTCTCACTACGTAATAATCAATTCCCTTTTAACACGTGCCTTATCATGATTATTTAAGAGAATAATAATACACGTCATGTAAAAAATACTTAGAATTTATTATTATTATTTTTATTAAGCTTCTTTACTATTTGTTTACGATATAAGAGAAGTTATGATTAATGAAATAAATCTATTTACTGAAACATAACACTTTAAAGTTTAAAATATCACTGTGTAAGTGACATAGTACATTCCACATTCATTCATGGTTTTGAGTATTACGTTATTTTTCAAATTTTACTGTTTATTTATTTATTTTTTATTAATGGAAAATACTTAAAAATTTTTTATTTATATATAAGGGTGGCCCAAAAAAAACTACTTTTTTTTTTCGAGTCTCTTATGAAAGACTACTGCTGCCACGAGAAAGAAAAAATTTAGAAATAAAAACTCCTAATTTCAATCATTTTTTATATTTTCAAAATTCGTGAGCGACCTCTTGAAAATTTTTTATCCAGCTGATTTTTGGAGAGGCTTCTTAAAACATTGTAAGCCAACAAATTTTCATAAGAGACTCGAAAAAAAAAACTAGTCGGTTTTTTTGGGCCACCCTAATATATATAAGTAATATTTGAAATTATAATAGCCGGGTCAAAAATAAACTTGATCTAGATTTGGTTTACCAAGTCGAAATTTAGAGCCGTTTTTCACAAGACAAACTTGACTTTTTTTACGGAGATGAAAAGCATTGAGTTTGAGCTTTGGTTTAGACTCAACTAGCTTTCTTATGGCCGATTTTTTTTAGAACAGAGAAGTAGGTAGTAAAGATTTTTCAAGTACATACATAAAATTTGGGTCTAGAGGACCCCTAGAGTAGGTAGTATAGCTCACAGTCACACATACATGACCATAGGATAGCTAACCCGTCGGTTTGTTGAAGACAACCGTCGAAATTTGAACCCCGAAATAAGTTTATCTGCTGAATAACAAACTCTAGTTTATCTCTCTCATGAAGAAATCGGCCATTAGTCACGATTTAAGACGAAAAAGTCAAAATTGACTTATTTGACTTAAATTCTAAGGCGAAAAAATCAAAACTAAGATGAAACATGAAAAAAAAATTTTACATTAAAAAATACTTCTTGTTTTTAACTCTGTCGATCAAGTCTAAAGTTAGGGGATAAATAACTTTTTTTCTAATAGTGAAGACGAATAAGTTCAAACTAAGATGAAAAAAGTTCTGAAAGTTGACGAAAATTTGATTTAAGTCGAAAAAGTCGAGATCTTATCGGAAAATCGTCGGCAAATCGATAACTTGAATAGAAAATTACGTCAAGCGAGCCTGAATTAAGTTTTATTTTTGCCCTGCTTAAAAAATCCGATAGATTCTTATAGCTGTATGTATAAGGCCTTATACTTAACTATCCCTGATTAAAAGAAACTATTCGAAACGGTTTATAATGTTAAATGCCCATAAAAAAGGTGATTCAAAAGTATTCGAAGTATTCAAAAGTATTTAAAAATTTTTTTTCTAATCGTTTTAAATGGTTCCTTTTAATAAGGGATAGCACCTCATAGAACTCATTCATTCTTATAAAATCTCTATGGGATTTATTGGATTCGATGAGATTTTCTAAACAGGGTGACCCGGGATATTATCAATTTTACTTGAAAAATCCCGAATCGAGAAAGCTTATTCAAAATTATCAGAACTCGAATCATTTTAAATCATAACTTCTTATGGACATTTCATTCTTAATCATCTTTCTCAATCAGGGATAAAATGCACATTTCGAGCGCGAAGCGATATGGCATGCGTTACATATTTTCTATGTTAAAAAAGTTATACAATATAAATATTGCTTATCAAGTGATATTAAAAAAAAATTATAGTTTTTACTCATGGAAATTGATAATGATAATTATCAATCCGGAAGTTGATGTATATATATTATATATGAATGTTAATTTTCCACGTGTTTTGTAGATAATAAAAAAATTAGATGATGTAAATATTTTTATGTGATCACGATTGTAATCACGTTGGAATAACTCGTTCATTTTCTTAATAAATATGGATTAATCTGATGCAATTGTGATTCAATTTCGACGAGTTATTATTTTCTGTATGAATTATTTATTATAAAAAAAAATTTAAGCGCGGGATTTTTTTTTTTTTTAATAAAAAACGGAAATAAATAAATTACTGTGAGGCGCAAGATATTTAATTTATGGTTATTTAATTAGTGATCGTTATTAATGAGTTGAATAATTCATTTAAAAATTAGATAATTTAAACAAATAAAAAATTAATTTGTATATTTTTTCATTAAAATCAAACTTTTAAATAAATTACTTTAATTTAATATAATTGCAAATATCATTTTTTATAAAAAATTGATTACCGACAAAATTTCTCACGGTATGATTTAATTAACTTTTACTTTTTTCCATGTAAAGACTTCAAACAAAAAATTAATTTACCTTTTCATAATAAAACGATGTTGAAAGTTTATGTCAATAAGAAAGTAATGTAAGAGTTCACTCATATCACGAAGCGCACACAAGCTATTTTTTTTTTGTAACAAACTTTTTATAAAATCAATGCCTATTAGCATACAAACAGAACTTTTTTTTGCAATAAAACGTATTGGTCTATCAGAGCAATAAGCAAAGAGCTGACGACCCGTACCCGGCTCGGAGCACACGATGGATAAGAGTATTAAGCTAAATAACTTGCTCGTATGAATAATATGAGAAGGGGTCACTTCGCGGTGAGTACGTCTGTCGTCTGTCAATCTCATCTGATGTGATCTGAGTACCGCAAGTAAAGCTTTATTGCTTTACCTCAGGGACGTCTAGTGATATCGGGCCCCTATTATTAATATAATTATTATTATTTATATTATTATTACTATTATTATTTAAGCCTAAAAAATTGGCCATCCGCAAATATATTTCTTCCGCTTTGTAATTATTTTTATTATTGCTTATTACATATAATATCTACTTTACTGACACTTCCCCTTCAACTTCTTTTTGCTTTTGTTGGTTTATATTCACTCAGCAGCTTAATATATAGTAAACTATTTTTTATTACATACTTCTTATCTTATTATTTTTTATTATACATTCATTATTCAATCACTCGTGACTTATTTTTATAAAATTATATTATCATTTATTGTTATTTATGTAATCCATAATTTTCGTATGTTATCACTAAGAAAATTCATGCACACCCCGAACGCATTGTAAATACAGCGCAATCTGGTTGTAAGCAATGTTTCTGTCTACCCGTATGAAAATAAAATATTTGGTCAAAATATATGATAAATATCAGAAAATATATGTGGCCAATTTAACTATATTTTCTGATATTTTTTTTTTATATTAAAAAATATAATATTCATCATATACGAGTCCGTATATGTTTAGCATATAAAAAATATATATGTCAATCATATACAAAAAATATATTTTTGTCATATATGAAAATATATATTCTTGTCATATAAGAAAACTATATTTTTATCATATATAAAAATATATATTTCTATCATATACAAAAAATATATTCTGATCATATATATAAATATATATTTATATTGTGTATGGAAGAAAAAAGTTTCTTATTCGCATGACCAACTCCAATTAAATTAGATCTAAATTTTAATATACTCTTTAAATTGCAGTTAAAATTTTCAAAATTAGTTAATTTGATGCGAATATATTTATCCATATACATATACATACACCGAATAAAATATATGCTTAAATATAACAAAGAAAATATATGGTGCCATATATAATATAAATTATATACTACCATATATTTCATTTCATATAAAAATTTTATATTTTTTGAATATAAAAGGAAATATATCAATACAATATATTATAAGGTAAATGTAAATGTATATATAGCTTAATATAAAAAACACATAAGTTATATATATGGACTACATATATTTACTACTGTATATAATTTTATATTAAATCGGCCAAAATCTCTATGTTTTTTCATAATATACAATATAATATATTATATATTTTTTTGGTGCAAACATATATGATTTTATATATTTTAACCATATATTGTTTTTTCATACAGGTATACTCTTACTTAGAGAAAAATTCTAAATTAAAGCGAGAGTGAGTAGAGCGTCCGATGTAAGGTAATTAATTCAATAAAACTCTTAGAATTAATTAATTGAATATTTTAATACTTACAAAAAATTTGCACACCCCAATCGCGAAGCATCGCGTGTGCATTAGAATTGTATAATTAATGAATTTAATGAAGCAATTTTGTAAATATATTTTGATCGTAAGCTTTATAATATATAAATTACTATTACTATAATGAAATGAATATATATGTGAATTACTAAATTAAATAATTTTGAGTAGATATTAAAATTAATGAAACTAATAAAAACGTGAGGATAATAAGGTAAATAGACATGAAGAATAAAGTCACAACCTTCGCATGATTATCACGTACCATCTCTCATATTTTATTATCTGAAATGAAATTAAATGCCCGGCATGTTCAAGAGTAACCATCAAGCTGGATCACTCGACACGATGGATCTTAATATTTTCAATGATATTAACACCTATTTATTTATATACCCATGTATAAACTTACCACGCGTTTTTAACAAATCGTCAGGAGTATTAGATCATAACAATAATTTGTATGGCCATTACCGTAATTTATGGTATTCGGAAGAATTACGGTATTTTACGGCAGTGCCGTAATTTATGGTAAAATACCATAATTTACGATAGTCTACGGTAAACTTACTGTACTTTACGGCAAAAGTACGGCATTTTGACCGTAAATTTGCGGTAAGAAAGCGGGAATTCACCGTAGAACCGCGGCAATTCTGCAGTATTTTATCGTAAAGTGAGCTCTGAAAAAACTAAAAATAAAAAAAAACATACGGTGCTTACGGTAGAAATGCCGCAAATTACAGTAAATTGTCGTATTTTATCACTATTCACTGTAAAATAGGGGAAGGGGGGGCAGAGCGGGCCCCTTAAGGGAAATAATTATAATATGATTAATTTTTTTAACGCGTTTACTTCTTTTTAGACCCTTGATACTTATTTTCACTTCATTATGCTGCGTCCATCAAAATTGAAAAAATCAAAAATTAGGGGCAGAGCGGGCCCCCCTAAAAAGTTTCGGATTTTATATTTTTTATTCTTTATTTTATTTTAACAATTAATTATGAAGGAGAGGGTAAAGGAAAAAGCAAATCAAAACAATCGGTCGATGATACGGCTTGTATTTTTTGTGCCAAATTATACTCGGAATCTTTAGAGCCGTGGATTCAATGTGGCCAATGTAAAAATTGGGCCCATGATTCATGTGCCGGTGTTCACAACAAAATTGTGCGAAGCTACACGTGTGATATTTGCAAAGAACTATAAAACGATTGTATTTTAATAGTATAAAAAATCATTTTAATAGTTTGCTGTAATATAACTTTAAAATGTAATTCTATTATCTTTAACTTTCCTAATAAATTTTTATGTTTATATTTATATAGTAATAATGAATATTTAATAAACAGTTTTGGTGGTCTATTTTAGCCCTCATTAGGAGAGACCGGGGCAAGGAGGCCCCCCTAAGCCGGTTATTACTTTTTGTAGCTTTCAACCATCAGATTAGATTAATTAATAATTATTATTTAAAAAAAAAATTCTATACTTCTTTTTTGCCATTATTTTTAACCCAAAAAACGTGTTTTTTAATTTTTTAGACTATTGATAATTTTACTTTATTTCAAAAATTTAGCAACTAAAAAAAAAAATTTTAATTTTTGAATATTTTTAATGACCAAATTGGCCCCAGACAAAGAGAATCAGCCAGAAAATATGAAAAAATCATTTTTTCAGAATTTTCGGCTGGTCCATTTTGCCCCAGGTGTTATGCGTAGGGCTAAAAATGCGCCAATATATTGGATTTATAGTAAATAGACGGAAAAAAAAACAATTTTTTTTATTATCAAAATTTCAGGGGGGCCCGCTGTGCCCCCATATTTTTTAAAGTTTTGAAAATTTTAAGGGGCCCGCTTTGCCCCCAGGGGCCCGCTCTGCCCCCCCCCCTCCCCTACTGCATATTACTCAAAAATTGCGGTAAATTTACCGCGGAAATTTTATATTCTTCGGTAATTTACGGCCAATGCGGGAAATTGCCGTAATTCGGATCCGCCAGGGACTCTTGTATTTTTAACTTCCCGCTAAGAAAATTGTTTTCAAATATTCGGGAAGTTATTGGTTTCGGTCCGATTTACGAAAATCGAATTTTCATTAGTTGTCGACGTTTTGAGGTTCTAGGAAGCTATTCTAACTAATTTCAAGATGATGTCCGAGTGTATGTATGTATGTATGTACGTACGTATGTAAATACCTGTCTCTTTTGAACGGATGAACCGATTTTGAACTTTATGCTGTCTTCGACACGGCTTGTCAATATCTTGAAGCTGTAAGGAAATTGAGCTTGATCGGTAGGGCTCGTTCAGAGATATTCCAAAAATAAAATTTTTTCAAAAATGTTTTTTTTGGATAACTTTTAATGTGCTCGATGGATTGATTCCAAAATGGACTGGGCTCTAGGGCTTTATAATCCGCGTCGAATGCCACCTCAACCATCAAAATCGGTTCATTCGTTTAAGAGAAACCGTTGTCGAAAGAATTAAAAAAAAAAATTTTTTTCTGAAATATCTCAAAAACGACTCGATAAATCGAATTCAAAATTTGATCAGCTTTAGAACTTGATAAAACGCGTCGATTGCCACCTCAACCGTCTCAATCGGTTTATTCGTTTGAGAGATATTGTTGGAGAAAAAATGGTAAAAAAACTATTTTTTTCAAAAAGAACGGCATACAAAAGTATTTTCGAGCTCGAACCGCTCGAAAATGTTTTCACAACAATGTTGTCGAGCTTCTCGTGTTCAAAAACAGCGGGAAGTTCTAGGGCTGGCCTGCAGGGTCAACCGATAGACAGATTTTTTTGATTGGTTGCGCCGAGAAACGTAGTGGGACACAGGATAGTTAAAATTAGGGAGAGAATCTCGTTAAATTTAGAGAGAGTGTAACATTACGGAGAGTCACATTAGGGAGATTCTACTGTAAACGAGCCTACTTTGCTCCCTCCTCCCCTATAGCTTTTTCATGCTGAGACATCCAGAATAGTTATCTAAAAGACATTAGAATCATCTTTAATGATTGAAAACAAGTGCTTTAAAATTTTTTGTGGTAAATGAGAGATTTTTATTAATTCATAAGATACAATTATAAATCTTCATTGTATTGTTGTAATTATCTTCCGAATGAAACTGCTAGGGCTTCTTGATTTGTTATGCATTTACCTTGAAGCAGATAGCTACTGCATGTATGTCCTTCACAACAGCCATATCCTTGAGATGGATGGCACTGCAGAAAAATTATATTTTATCGATTTTTCATTCTTTAGCAGAAATTGTTGTAATGTATTCAGAAGTATAGGAAAGAAGGGGGGGGGCAAACGGGGTAGGGTAGGCAGGACGGGGTAGGCAGGACGGGGTAGGCAGGACGGGGTACCCCCAAAATTATGTAAAAAAAGATTTTTATTTCTTAAATGTTTTTAAAATATTCCAAAATCACTTTTGTAAATACAATTGAGCATTATTCTGAATATTTTTCGGTAAACTTTATCAAAAATCGAGTGTCAGTCGAAAAATGTTAATAGCTTTTGTTATTTGATAAAAATCAAAAAGAATTTTTTTTTTCGTCCGTTGTATCCAATAATTATGTAAAATGTAATTTTCCTTTATATAAATGATTTACAAAAAAATTTAATTTAATCAAATATATTTAATATGCAAAAGATTTTTTTTTTACCTTTTTTAGGGGTACCCCATTTTGTCTGCAAAAGTGAAATTTTTTTTTATTTACGAAAACTTAGTATTTCCTTAAGTACTCTGCCCCTCCCCCCTCCTACCCTTAATAACAATAAACTTTTTTTTATCAACCTTCACGCAACGTAAGTAGTTATAGGAAGTGAAAATTTATTGGAATAAAGGTCCTTAGCTGCAAATCATGAAATTTGGAATATAAAAACTTACACAACTTGAAAGTGAAAAGTATGAAATATTCGAATTTCAGTCTTGCGCAAGATTTAAAATTGACTGTTTTTTATTAAATGGTGAACTTTAAGGGTTAAAATGTAAAAACTCAAAATTTTATCAGTTTAAGCTCATTGATTGAAGCTTAGAGTTTTTCAAAATTATTCATGTCTTTTTTTTCGTTTCACTGTATTATGATAATTACTTACCCAACCGCCAGGACATGCTGCATATACACCAGGATAGATAACCAATACGAAAATTGATAACAATAAAATTATTTTCGACATTTTTTTATTCGATATCTTGAAGCTAAAAAATAAAATAAAATAATTATAGAATTTAAACTTTACAGCAAAACTATTAAGATACGACAAATAAACGGACTGTGATTAATTCAGAGAGTATAAACTTTTTTATGAAAGATATTTTACTTTTTTATTCGTAAATCAACAATATGAAGGTTATAATGAAAAATATATAAGCAAACGTTATTTATTACCGATTGTTGTTTTCTCGAGTTCTGCAAGCTTGTATGTGACCGATCCGCGGATCGCTGACTTTTATTTATTGACAAATTGTGTCCTTTGACATTTCCGATGATAAATGTTTTTTTGCGATAAATGTTTTTTTAAACGTAAAATTTATCCGTTAAGCAAATATATGTACTACTTTGAGACATAAAATTACAACAGAAAATTTATTTTAGAGTTAAGTATTACTAGATTGGTAATTTTCAAGATAAAGTTATCACGGGAATCGAGTTTGAGATCAAAAGTCGAATGTGGAAAATACGTAGAACTGGAATTGGCAAAACAGGGATTGTTGAAAAATTATTATCTTGAATAACCTGTGACATCAAGATATATAGAGTTTGTCTAGTCCAAGGGGGCAAGTATTGCATTACAATGTAGACTTTAAGACGTCAAAAAAAAACTATTGGCAATAAATAACTTATAATTTTTGAAAAATGTTGAAAAATCCAAAATTGTACACCTTAATCGTTCGTTTTATTTTTGATTATTACTTTTATTAAATAATATTCGTTTATTTTCAACTTCCCGCCAAGAAAATTGAAAATTTTCAAAACTTCGGAAAGTTATTGGCTTTATTTGGTCCGGTTTTCGAAAATCAAATTTCTAACAGGTCTTGACGTTTTGAGGTTCTAGAAAACTATTCTGACTAATTTCAAGATGATGTTCGAGTGTATGTACGTACGTATGTAAATATCTGTAACTTTTGAACGGATTAACCGATTTTGATCGTCAAGGCTTTATCGTTAAGGTGCGTTCGGAGATATTCCAAAAATAAAATTTTTTCAAAAATGATTTTTTTGGATAACTTGTAATGTACTAGATGGATAGATTTCAAAATCTAATCAACTTTAGGACTCGATAAAACGCGTCGATTGCCACCTTAACCGTCTCAATCGGTTTATTCGTTTGAGAGATATCGTTGGAGAAAAAATCGTAAAAAACTATTTTTTTCGAAAAGAACGGCATACAAACGTATTTTCGAGTTCGAAGAGCTCGAAAATATATTCACGACGAAGTTTTCAAGCTCAAGGAGCTCGAAAACAGCGGGAAGTTTTAGGGCTGGCCCGCAGGGTCAACCGATAGACGGATTTTTTTGTAATGCAGTCCAGTCGGATTAAAAGTTCGCTCGTTATAAGTCCACCGACTTATAGTTCTTGAAAGACATTCCCCCTCTATGACTACGAAAATAATCATGTACACACTCACACGCTTGCAAAGTCGGGGAAGTGTGAGTTACGGCGTTCAACTGCTGAGCAGAAGTGGGGGTACAGGAATTCTTAGAATTAAATGCCCCCCCCCCCCCCGAGTCAAAATTAAAAAGGTGATTTGAGCCTCCAAATCCTACATGAGGGTAAGGAGGTTCAAATCATCTTTTTAAAAAGGTAAAATAAGCCTCCAGAGCCTAAATTTACAGATCATGTAAGACCCTCATCGGATCGCGTACAATTGGTAAAGAAACAGAAGGAAAAAGGGGGGCCACTAATTAGAAATAGTTGCCATGATCGAAAAAAATTTGAAATTTAAAAATTCCAAAAATAATTTCTCAACAATAAATGTTTTGTTGTGAGTTAAAAAATAACAAAATTTAAAATATTAATAATAATAGCTAAACTTATATGAGTAGGCGTTCAAATAGAATAGTACTATGTCATTCGAAATTCGAATTGAATAATTAAAGCCTTTGACTTATTAGTATGTGATCAATTAATTATTTTATGTGAACAATAAATACAACCGAAGTACTGGAAAACAGAAATTGCCGAAGAATTTGAAAAAAACTGCTGAAAAATAATCTGCTACCGCCGGGATTCGAAACCACGACCTTACGAATATGAAGCACAACCACTGCCGCACTGCTACTCGGACGCTCACGATCAGTTGGAAATATCTTTATGTATAACAATAATATCATGCTAAAGAATTGAGCTCATTCGAAGTTACAGATTAAAAGTATGGTAGGCCATGGAGGGTTAAAATACCATTTTAAAAAGGTGATTAAGTCCTTCATACGCTACTTTTAGGACATCGAGGACTTAAATAACATATTTCATTCAGCGGCAAGTGCAACATCAAAAGAACTGAGGCTTTGGAGGCTCAAACTACTGTTTTAATTTTAACTCGGGCCTACACCCCTGTAGGCGGACTCAAAACGCGATTCAACTGTAATTTAAAACAAAATATTTAAAAATTACTGTAGCATACATTAGATAAAATAAATTTATAATTAATAGCGATTTAATAAATGATATTTTATTAAATAAAATAAATTTAATAAGATGTAGGTATATATACATAAATAATAAAATAATGCGTATTAAAAAATTTGAAACATTAAGACCCTGCACTCTGCTTGAGTTAAATTATTATAAAGGACTTTATTCACTTTAGTGACTGATAGTTCAGGGCAATCATCCTATTTATGTGTAGTGCCATAGGACCATGAATGATAGTATTGTAAGAAAAGCTGCCCAGAGTCAGAAATATATACATGAATTCCCTTGAAATATCGTATTATAAAATTTCTCTCACGTTAATAATCAATCATTTATTTATTACAAATATCAATTAATTAATAAATATACATATCATATTTATATACAGCAGTAAAATGTTGAATATAATTATTTTTTTTTAAATGATTAAATTGACAGGATGACTTAATAATGATCCAAGATGATTGGTCAAAAATTGAAGGAACAATAAGTGGAGCAATAAAACTTTACTAGAGTTGCATGTTATTCTTTATAATACATATATACAGATATGTATATATACATATGTATAATATATATACACATTGTCACTTGGTTGGTAAATTTGCAGTATCAACGCTTGACAGTGGGATAATGACCCAATTATATGTCATTTACACGTGACTCATATTGTCAATTTGTTCATGTCCGGTACACGACATTCTAATAATCGTACATACGTCTTGCGCAAATATACACGGTTATAAGGTATTTCGTTAGTTAATGAAAGGGCGCCGGGAATTGAATGCATGACAATATTAAATATCACTTGTATATATGTGATACTGTCACTTTGCTGCATTTTTATTCCATGCGGTTGGATTTTTTTTTCATATCATATAATTATGAAAAATTCTTTTAATATATGGATGGTTTGAATTTCAAAAGGTCACAATTAATTTTTAATGATATTTAAAATTACAAAAACAAATTGGTTTAATATTTTTTGTTATTTTGAACACCTCGAACGCGAAGCTCTACTGTCACCAATTTTTATATTTACTGCGTGTGAGACATAACTTAAAACGAAATGAAAACATTTCTATAACTTTTGGAAAATCACAAAATCTTATCGTCAATAAACCAGCAATAAAAGTGAACGTTTAAGTTATTGAATTACAATATATCGAGTTAAGTTATTTTTCGATACAAATCGGGTAAATGACAGACTTGAACGGAATAAATTTCCTTGACCGGTTTCGATTTGTATTTTAATTTTTGAACAGGTTTTGATCATAAACAATTATAAAAAAACTGGTTGGTTTTGAAATTAATTGTTTTAATTCACATGAAATTAAATATTCAACTACACTTCTTGTTATTAGGATTAAAAAACTTTTTTGACAGCTGTGAAAATTAAAAACATTCGAAAAACGACAAGTTATCGATAAAAAGAAAAATCTATGGAGTGATTGAATTTTCCACTTTTCATTACATTTTAAATGTCATATCAAAAGATTTCGATCCGTGAGCATGAAGAAAAAACGTTGGAAAATAATACAATCTAATCTATACGATGGCGCCAGTCATGCGGTTTCTACATTAGCATAGCTATTAATAAATAATAGCTATGCTAATATATTTTCTAAATAATATAATCTAAAAATAAATTATTCAAATAATTAGTCTAGACATGATAAATAAATATAATGGAAAAAAAAATAATTAAATAAGTATTAAAAGTGAAATAAATTAATCTATAAATCTTCTTTTAAATTTTCTTAATATCAGTAATATACATCCGGTCGCGGCAACACTACGACTTTCCTTATACTTCATTCATCGAAGCACTCAGTGGCCTTTGAAGGTTGTTCAGTGAAAAACGAATGGCAAGACGCAAGACTTGAGAGCTGTACCCATGGCTACGTAATGTAACAACACCAGCTAAGACTCGAGACCGGAGACCAAGACATTTCAACCAACCTTATCTTGTAGTACATATATATATGTATGTATGTATGTATGTGGTATATTGTAATATGTATAAATGTACATGTAAGATTGGATTCCAGCCGTTGCAAATTCCTTTCTAAGAAATTTAACGCTCAATACCTCAACGCAATCTTCGCTGCAATTCCAACTTAGTACTTGAGTTTAAGTATATATCCTAATAGAGAATGTAATCGTTTTATATATGGAAGAAAAATGCTTTTTTTTTTTAAGTACAAGGTAAATGTTATATACGGAATTGATATTGCGTTTTTTTTTATTCAGAGATGAGAGATTAACTTTTTTTTTTCGTTATCTAACTTGCATATGGCAATAGTATATATATTTTGATTGTGCATTAAGTATTAAGAATATTGCATGAGGTATGTACGGATGTACAAGATGTATATGGGATATATTATCGGGGATAAAAGAGTATCAAGTAGAATGAGATGCTATCCTGAGAACTTGGATGTCAGTGACCGCTACGATCATTTATGTAGTGTAGTGTATTTCATACTATACGTATGTATGTATGTATGTATGTATGTATGTATGTACGTATACATGCATACATTGTACATCGGTATTCTGTGCGACTTTCACTTCGCACGTCCTACGTCTTCCCCGCGGAATCTCGAACTGTATGATTCATCCGAATGTGATTCACTGTATTGGAAATCCCCTGAAAAACTTTTTTCATCATTAGATAATGTTAACAAGTTTACAATTAAAAATGTATGTTTTGCCCTTATATATTTGCTTATACTTGATCTTTACAATGAGCTTCATCATTTTCATCATTAAACTAAATAATTGAGAATTGGTCAAACAATTAAAAATTTGCTGAACCAGTTCAGATTCAATTGGTTTAGTTCACATAAAAGTAATTTAAAGCGTATACTTTAATTAAATATTTATTACTTATCATGGGCCAGAAAATTATTACTAAATCAATCCAACCCATTTAAAAAAGTGCAGTTATGTGAATCAACAAATAAATTCATATAAACAATCGAATTATATAAAAATAAATTACAATAATAATTAATGTAATCCTTAATTAAATGAATTAATGATACAAAGAAATAATAAAAATAAAACCAGGAAATAGGTGAGTATACATATACAAGATTGCATAAATATCCCGGAGATAAATATACCATTTTCTACTTATAGCCCAAGAGTTTTTTAAACTTGTCTCGGTTGATTGTCGAGTATCCGGCTGTAGAACAATCATGAATGTACTACTCTACACGCAGCCCGTGCGGTGGTAGTGCCGGCGAGACTGGCCAGCCAAGAGAATGCATGAAAGTGCAGTGACGGGGTAAAGAGGCGAACAAATAACTCGGCTCCTTGAATGAAACTCTCCTCCAGGCTCCAGGCTACATGTAGATGTGACTTTTTGCTTTGCTTATTCCATCCATTTGTTAAAAAATTCATTTCATGTATACATACATACACATACAACATTTAAAACTAACAGTACAGGTTATTGTACGTACTACTTACAACATATACTACTACGTAGTCCAGTACACTCACAATCAAAGGAAACACCGTGTGAGGCGCCTCCAACCTCGTGATATCAAATAATAGTACAAAAGCACATGAAATCACTGTGTGTGGTATCAAGTACTCATACAAGTAGTGATATTTTATATATGTATGTATAGATACATACATATAACATTGAAAATTACCCTTTAGTATAACCTATACCTTTGAAGATCCATACGTACATACATACATATATTTAAATTGTCCTGTAGCGCAACGAATAACGCATTTGAATACATTCACACCCGTTTCATACATACATATATTTAAATTTTCCTGTGGCGCAACGAATAACACACATTTAAATACAAGCTTATATTTATTAAATTGTCCTGTAGCGCAATAGATAACGCATTTCTGTGTATATATATACATAAATATATAAGGAAATGTAAGTAAAGGTATAAACAGTATAAGTAAGAATACATTACCAGCAAGCCCGACATATATACACAGTTTAAGTAGAAGTAGGGATGAAACCTGAATGATCCATAGAACCTGATGTAGTTGTGTAGTCTACGTCAGTGCGGCAGAGGGAGTATGAGCCTACAGCAGCAGCAGCAGCGGTGGCGGCGGCATCAACAGCAGCAGCAATAGCAACAGTCAGAGCCAGCTTGTTGGTAAGAGAGACTTGTGAACGGTGGGAAACGGTGACTAGGTGGGGGTTACTGCTTCGGAAATGGCCGCGGGAAAGTAGAGAGCGGTGAGCGAAAAAAAAAATAGTTTTTTTAATTATTTTTTCCTCCACATTATTCACTGTGTGAGCATAATCTCCTCGTGAGCAGGCGGTTTTTCGCCGGGATGCTGCGGTACTGGCGGCTGCTCTGAGCTCTCAGGAAAGGAATACTGAAGAAGTGAACAAGTACTTGCAATATTTGTGTATGTGTATCTATATGTATATGTGTGTATACACTGGACACGAGAAAGAGAAGATAAGTCAGACGTAGAGCACAAGTTGCGATATCTGAAGCTCCAGGGTGAAGGGTTTTCTGTGTTGTGTGTGATCGTGTCGTATTAAATTTTCCCACAGTCAGCCAACGGTTTGACGGTTCGCTTACGACTTCCTGGACGTATCGTGGGCAACTTTTTATTTATTTATTTTTTTAATTACCTGACAAGATCTAGTTCTGGTTAGACGGCAGTTACGAAGGTGTCTACTTGTACTGTTCTGTTTAGTTTAGTTTTACAATTATTATTTAAATAATTACTGTATTTTGGAGTAAGTTGTATCAAGAGATGGCCGGTGACAGTACGACGAACAATGAAATTGGAGAGGGGGACGAGCAGGGTGCGTCAGCAAGGGGGGAACGGCATTCCAGAGTGGGCGGCATTCTGGAATGTGATCCCCCCGGTAACAGGAATTCTCTGAGTATGAGCGACCAAGCCAACGAGAACACCGACGACGACGGTGTTTGTCGCTATGGTGCTAGTCCAGCTAATTCAGAGATGTCTTTCATTGAAATTTGCCAGGTATTTGCACACTTAATTTCAAAAATTAAATTAAATTACGTATTATCTATACCTCGCTTTTTTAAACTCTGCAAGAAAGTTATCATCTTCAACCTAAATATTGATAAACTATTTTGTGTTCTTTTAGATCCGACTACAAAATTTCTTCCCACACTTCGCACCACCTTCATCACGATATGGAATTTGTGATGACTCCGTTGAACTGACGGCAGAAGTATTGGCAAATGACGTGATAAGATATTTACTTAAAGAAGACATGTACCTAATATCACAAGATTCAATATCACGCAGTATGCGTCATAATGTCTATCAAATGTTAAATAAACACAGTATCCTATTTACAAGTATGGTGAATCGGCTTAATGTCGTACCTGACACAGCATACGAGGCTTTCACGGGAGTTGCTGATGAACTATTTCTTCACGGCGAAATAACATGGGCTAAAATAGTCTGTTTGTATGCATTTATGGGAAGACTGGCGCTGTGGGCCAGAGATGGCAGGATGCATGCATTGAAACAAAAATTACCACTTTATGTGTCGAGGTATATCGGCGAAGCGATTGCACATTTCATAAAAGGCTATGGAGGATGGGTAAGTTTCTTTTTCTTTATTATTGCACTGCATTATTTTGGAGATGCTGCTGCTGCTGGTAGTGCGGCGGTGGTTCATGAGGTAGAATAGTTGATAAAAGGGTTTGTCTTGTTTAGGAACAATTGTGTATAGAGTATCCAGTTGCTGAAGAAGTTAGTGGCGCAGTGTGGAGAAGTCTTCTTATGACTGGAGCAACGCTTAGTCTGGTCGCTACTATTTTAACTGTCACAGCTTGAACAGTCCGATGATTGTAGATGTGAATTATGTTCTAGGGGTTTGTATAAAATTATATAAAATGCTCGGATTTTCTTTTTAGTTTTGTATAGTAATTTTAATACTTTGTTCTGCTAACGTCCAGTAATTAAAATATTAAAATCAGATCACGGGAATACTTCCTCAGGCAACTAAGAAAACAATTATGAAATTACAGGAAGGTAAAAGCCCCTCTACCCGCTCACTTTTCATTGGAGTGAGATTAAATCACTCAATATAAATTAATAAATAAAATGAAAAACCAAATTTTTTTTTATAGTTATTTTTTGAAGTTTCGAGTATTAGAATAAAATTTTAGTTTGAAGAATAATGTTGATAATTAATTATTATTAAGTTTTTAAATAAAATCCTTGAGTGCACCCATAGTCGCTCACTAAAAGTTGTGATGTACCATTACTCGACCAACACATGGCCCTATAGTCGCTCAAAGACAATATCAATTAAACTATGATAAGTTTATTGATTTGGACAAATAATTTATAAATTATACTACTTTATTCTTTCATAATATAAAATTTCATGAATTTTAAAAATGTATTTAATAAGATATAGTTTTAACAATTCTTAAAAAATTTGACGTAACCTAAATTTAATCTAACGAATGAACGTTAAAGTAAAAATGCCCGGCTGAGCGCGATTTTGAAAACAGTCATTTAATTTAAATTTATAATCTATTATAAAATAATTTGATACATCATATTTTAATATATTTAGATTCACAAATAATTATTTATCAATAATAATATTTTTAGTTGTAATTTTTTTTTATAAAAATTATAAAAAAACGCCTTAAACAGTTAAAGTGAGCGACTAATGCTACTGAGCGGGTACAGGCTTTTACCTTAGTTGAATTTAAAGAAAGAATTTGCTGATTTTAAAAAATAAAGACAAGAAGACTGAGGGTGACTTTAGTTTTTTTTAAAGCTTACTTTGTAGGAAATATTTCTTTAGCTGATTTCGGTAGCTTATTTATTGATAGATTGTCAGAAGAAACGAATGTTGTTTATGGACAAAAAAAAAGAAATGTGTGAAGCATAAAGAATTTTGAATAGAAGTTTTAAAAATTAAAATTACAGTGAGCAGCTTTTTATTTTTAAATGTCAATCTTCTGATGTCTTTACTGGATTTTCAAAATCAAATTTTATTTTTAAATTTTCTTATTTCACTTATTTTTGGTTGCTACGCAAATAATGACTTCTTAAAGGTGTCATTTTTAAGAAATCTTAATTAAGAGTTCTTGAAGACTCCATAAATAAGACGTCAGTTTTGTGACGACTAAATGTATTCTTTTTTAAACTTCTTTATGAAGTCAAAATTAGGAGCTCCTTAAAGACGTCATAGTAAATTCATCCTGCAGTCTTATTTGCGAAGTCAGAAAAAATAACTCTTTTTAAAAACGTCTTACTGAGTTCACTAGGCGGCTTATTCGACATCTTGAGAACTTTTTAAAGACTTCTTTAAGATGTTGATAAGACGTCCAAATCATAAATAGGAACTCATTCAGGACTCATCAAAACGTCATTTTGCTATCTGGGTATCAGAAGAAAAAAAAATAAATAAAATGAAAGCTTAAATTCGAGCGTAGATTTAAAAACTTACAAACCTCTGAATGTTGACAACAAAGTAATAATTTAAATTTATTTTTAAAAATAAAAATAATAAATTGTCAGATTCATAGATTATCATTATGTAATATAATCATTGGGCTTTACCGTTTTATAAAATTAACGTAAGATTAAAATAAAATAATCTATTTAATAATTAAATTAATCAAAAATAAAAAAAAAGATGACAAATTAATGGCGTACTTATATTCTGTGATGATATTTCTAAAAATACAAAACGAATACAGATAGCGTGAGAATAAACAGTTATATACGTAATTTTTTATACAAATGAAAAACTAAATAAATATAGAATATAATGAAAATCACATTTGTAACTTGAACTTTTGTCAAGACGACAAACGATAAATTTTAGTACATAATTTATGATAAAGAAAAAAAAATATTTAAAGTATTATCTTAACAATTGTGAACTCAGCAATGCAAATATATTTTTTTTTAATTTAAATATCTTATAGTATGAGAATATGAATTAATTATTCTCAGTTTTTTAACTAATTAATTTAATAAATTAATCAATTATTTTGGATTTGAAATGAAAATTATATTCAAAATTGTATTTAGACCTATAAAGTAGTATTGATAACTACTTTATTATTCGTAATGTAAGGGTGTGGTGCATCCCTACAGAGAATTTCTTTACATTATAAAATCTCACAAAGTTTTTCCCTACACGAATCAACTCTACAGATAAATTTTACATCGCAACAATTCTACAGAAGATTATTTTCTCATCGTTCCATCTCTGCATGAGAATATCTCTCATATTAAAAATCTTTACAGAGATAAACTCTACAGAGATCACCTCTAGAGCGATCATTTTTACATGGCGGTAAATTCAGACAATAGAACTTTTGTTTTGACATTTTATTAATAAAGTTGGTTTGTTATATAAAAGAAAGAATGAATGAAAGTGAAATTAAATTATTTAAATATTACAAAAGTGACGGCTCATCCCGACACAAATAAAATATATCAATAAAATGTAAAAATAAAAATTCTACTGTTCGAACTTAGCGCCATGTAAAAATTATCGCTGTAGAGTTGATCCTGAAGAGACTTTTAATATGAGAGATGTTCTCATGCAGAGATGAAACGATGAGAAAATAATCTTCTGTAGAGTTGTTGCGATGTAAAAATTTATCTGTAGAGTTAAATCGTGTAGGGAAAAACTTTGTGAGATTTTATAATGTAGAGAAATTATCTGTAGGGATGAACCAACCCCATTATATAATACTAGTATTTAGTATTAAAAATTAATGGTTTTTTAAAATGAATATATAAATATATGTTTGAAAGCCAAATAAGAATCTCAAAATTGTATTGAATTTAGGTAGATGCAAACTATTTGTATTTATTCAATAATTTATTTTAGGTAGAAAATATATAAAATAATAAATTTAATTTACAACAATCAAATTTATTTAAATAAAAATGTATCAAGATTATTATAATTAATCGTAATTGTAATCGTTAATTATCGATCTTTTTACATTTTTTTCATATTGATTTGGATAATATCAATAGTAACTTACACTTTAACACTTTTGTTATCGTGAATTATTATTTTAATTAAAAAATATTTGAAACAAAACTTTTGTACGAACTTGATAAATAAAATAAAAAATTTTTAATGAATGTTTAGTTTTTTTTTTCAAATCTTTTCCCACCTAAATTGAATTAGCAAAATTCAAATGCCGTAAGCACCGAATGTTTTCTATTCTTACAGTTTTTACAGTGCGATACAGTCGAACTCCATTAACAGGGATTCCATTATCTCGAAACTTCCCCTGAATCTCGACCCCCACTATGAGCTACGCTGTCTCCCACCCGATACTTTACATTTTTATGTGTGTATATTTATAGATGCATGATTCATGCGATGTAAGAGCGCATGCGTCAAAGTTTACTTTTTAAAGGAGAAGGGGCATCCGTTAACTCGAAAATTCAAAGAAATTTCCGCTCCTCCGTAGACTAAATGTCCGAGTTAAAAGAGTTCGATGCTGCGACGATACTTGGATCACCAAAATGACTATACAGAATATCGTAAAAAAAATTGACGATAGATAGTATAGCTGTAGTAACGAAATGTTCAGTTGTTTTGACGAGATTTTTCTCGCTCTAGCGGATCCGAATTACGGTAAATATAGTGATTTACCGTAATTTGCCGTAATTTACGGTGCCTAGCAGAATTACCGTAAATTACGGTAATCTACGCAAATTGCCGTAATTTACCGTAATTTTACGGCGCCTAGCAGAATTAACGTAAATTGCGGCAATTTACCGTAATTTACCGTAGATTAGCGTAATTTACGGTAATTCTGCTAGGCACCGTAAATTACGGTAAATCACTGCATTTACCGTAATTCGGATCCGCTAGGGCGCCGTGTACTTTACGGTAAAATACCGCAAGCCTATCACAATTTTGCGGTAAATTACCGCACTGTCACTGGAAATTCGCGGTAAAATTGCCGCAATTTTATAGTAAAATGCTGTACGTTTACTGTAAAATACTGTGATTCTTCCGAATACTGTAAATTACGGTAATTTTAGTAATTTACCGTAATTTGGATCCGCCAGGGTTGTATATTTAAAATATGAAATTATACTATTGCCGCTCTATTGGTTAGAAATTAGTCTGTTTTGACTTAATCCAGACACTAATTCCCAGTGTCAATGCAGTTAATATGAAAAATATAATGCGTAGCGCGGGATAAAACACAATTTCAGAATCCGGGTGATGTCAGCCCTCACCTTCGGCTCAAACCAACTTCACTCTCGTCTGGAATCGTCTCGTTTCATCCCTTATATTGAATGAAATTATTAGTAACTGGTTTTAAAAAATTTTTGTAAGTAATTAATATTATATTAATTATACAATTAATGGAAAAAAAAATGATAGCAATGAATTTTTAAAAATATTTATAAGCTCAATAAAAATTAACATATATTTGATTATTAAATGGTAATTATTGTTCTAAAAAAAAGGAATAATTAGTAACTGCTTATAATCAATGATTAAAATTTATATTAATTGAAGATGAGTACAAAAATTATGTTCCTTGTGTCAAAGAAAAATAGTTGGATTAATTATAAAACAAAAATTACAAATAAAAAATAAAAAATTAATACTAAATCTATTTATAACAAAATCGTAAATATCCATACGGTAATTAAATTTTTTTTCCTGTTTATTTATTATTATAATTTCAATTATCACATCTATCATTTCCATGTAATTATTCTAATTCTATTACAATTACATTTATTATAATTACGCCAAATTTACAAATACTTAACTTACTTAAATAATTAGCAAGCGAACACGATTTTTTGTTATTTTTTTTTAAATAATATGTATAATCATAAGTAATTATTATTAATTATTAATACAGTTAATTCATCGACAAAAATAATTATTTAATTTTACAATCGAGTTATTACGTCACCAAACAAAATTATGGTATAATAATTAAAATTATTGTCTAATTATTATTAATAATTAATGATTTTTTACTGTGAATCAATAAAAATATTTTTAAAATTCATATATTTTAAGATAAATTGCAAATTAATTAAAAAAAAAAACATTTTTTAACATGATTCTGAAACTAGCAAACGTCTGGTAATTTTTGGATTTTCTTTAAATCGATAAATTATAAAAAAAAAATATTTAAAAAAATTTGCACCTATAGATTTTTTAATTTTCTACATGTGCATTTTTGAGTTTTTTTTTTTTTGTAATTGATTGGTTGCAAAAAAAATCCGAAAGTTTTAAATTGTCTGCTAACTTCAGGATTAATTTTTTTAACACAAGATTTCTTTTCTCTAGAAAATAAAAAAACTATCAATTGAAAATCTTTATATCGATCGTATTAATTACCGTGATAATTTTTACAAACTTAATTAATTTTCTATTTAAATTAATTACACTCTGTTCAGTGTAACGTTAATTATTACTCACTAAATACCTACCGAATTTCTAATTATAATTAAAAATTTGTAAGAATTATTCACAGGGAATACGATCGAAATTAAATTTAGCAAATTAATAACTTCCTCATTTAAATGAATTAAAAAAAAATATATACATATATATGTATATGTCTAGACGCATTAATTTAAAAGCCAATTGTTGGAAAACTATAAATATAATAAATTTTTTAAAAAATTAATGCATAATTATTTAAAATTGATTTTAAAATTAAGTTTTAATAGTACGCAGTTTAAATTGTGGCAGTTTTAGCCTGGACGTATTTTCATAAAATTGAAAAGAGATACAACGATTAAGAGTACATATAATAAATGTGTATATATTTATGAAAAATAAAAATAAAAGACAAAGAGAGCAATGATTGAATAAATATATTATTGTTCAAATAATTATAATATTTGATAATAATGATCATAAAAATGATTTCAACGATAAAAAGTTAAAAAAAAACATTTTTACCCGAGATCGTACACTCGGAAGATTAATTTTTTTTAAACAAATTTTATAATAAACAATTATGAGTAACAATATATTTATTTATGTATATCTATCAATAACATTTATAATTGATGTCATTGCTACGTTGTATTAATAGATAAAAAAAAAAAGGAAAATGAGATTTATTCTCAGTACGTCCATATATTAGCTTGCTAAATGATAATTTATTTATTAAACTTTTTATTTACTTATAATTTAATTGATTACCACTAAATTATTATAATTATATATGTATATAGATTAGAGTGGCCCGTTTGGAACGACTATTTTTTTTTACTCCCACTTCAAAATATTGTTGCAGAGATTGAAAAAAAATTCCTGAAAGTTTCAGCTCGGAATTTTAATTTTAAATACTTGACATTTGATTTTGAAGTTTCCCATTTAAAATCCATAGGAAAGTTTGAATTTTTAAAAATTCTCTAGCTCAGTCGCATTTCAAGTTATCGGGTCGCCGTCTGCGACATTTTGTAGGTAATTCAGTACTTTTTAAAAGTCTCCTTAGTAATTTTACTGAGATTCTAATTGTTTTTTCTGTATTGGTTCTGAAAATCATTTTTTTAATAATAATTTGGGTTTTTAGTTGATATTGACTTAATAACGAAAGTTTCAGTAAAAATGCAGATATCGATTTTTTAAGAAATTTGATTCTCTACAAAAAAGGTCCTCTCAGTTAAGTGGCTCAAGTTCTTCGTTTACGTGATATGGGAATTTTATTAATTTTGTAAATAAAATATTTTTTAAAAAATTCGACCAAAGCCTTTCAATTTTAATTTCAAATAAGTAAATAATTTTCTTTTTATTAATTTAACCCATTAATGAAAATACGAAGGATTAAATTTGATGAGCTTCGGAAAAATTTTTGACAAATATTTTGTTTACAAAATTAATAAAATCCCTATATCACGGGAACGAAGAACTTGAGCCACTTAACCAAGAGGACCTTTTTTGTAGGGAATCAAATTTCCTAAAAAATCGTTATCTGCATTTTTATTGTAACTTTCGTTATTTTGTCAATATCAACTAAAAACCCAAATTATTATTAAAAAAATGATTTTCAGAACCAATACAGAAAAAACAATTAGAATCTCAGTAAAATTACTAAGGAGACTTTTGAAGAGTATTAAATTACCTGCAAAATGACGCAATCGGCGACCCGATAACTTGAAATGCGGCTGAGCTCTAGAATTTAAAAAATTCCAAACTTTCCTATGTATTTTAAATGGGAAACTTCAAAATCAAATGTCAAGTATTTAAAATTAAAATTCCGAGCTTAAACTTTCAGGGAATTTTTTTTCAATGTCTGCAATAATATTTTGAAGTGGGAGTAAAAAAAATAGTCATTCCAAACGGATCACTCTAATATATACATACATACATATTAACAAAAAATTTTTAATTAACGGCCAATAAAAATATTTCTTTTTAAAATTCACTTGCACCACTTTATTTAAATTCATTTGGCCGTTTATTTATTAATTTTTTTTTATTTTTTATCTAACACCAATCACTAAAAATCAATTATTTAATGTTTATTATTAATTTATTTATTTATTACTTAATTTAAGTTTAAGTATCTCGAACCGCCACTGTGTAAGAGGTATTACATTTAAAAAAAAAAAAAAATAACGAAATATCGATCCGAGAAAAAAATAACACCATCACAATAAATATGTAACATTAATAAGATTAATGCGCATAATGATATTTATTATTATTATTATTATTAGTAGTATTATTGTTAATAATAATTTTACTTAAATTTCGGGGCCGTCAAAATTTCATAGATTTTTATAATAAGCATCGAGAAATAATATTAATTTGTTGTTAAATATAAATATTTGAATAGAGAATAACTTTGGCGACCTTATTTTCTTTTTTTCTTTTAGTTTTAATTTTAATTTTTTAATTATTTCTTTTCGGGTTATCACAGATGAGGCGGTCACGGAAAGGGAAAGGATTAATAACTGGTATTGACACTTATTTTAAATAATAAGCTTTTAATATTCCATTTTATTCCATGTAATCCCACCATTCTTTTTCGTATCCTTCGTGAACGTGCTCTAACAATACTTTCCTCCGGCTGTCGCAGTACCTTTAATTATAAAAAATAATTAATAAGTCAAGGGTATTTTTAGACGATACCCCCCCCCCCTTCATATAAATACAGTAGGACCTCGTTATAAGACTAGCTCGGGGCTGTAGGGGAAAAAATTCTTGGAATTGAGGTACCCCCACTATTGTGATTAACAGCGTTTGCGCCCAAACGTTAATTAATTATGTGGTACCACGAAATTTCAAGTATTCTTTATGAAAATAAATTATTTAATCTAAAATCATTATGCATGTACATTTTATCTCGATTTTAGTCGTAATTGTCGTTAGTTTTATAACGAGGTTTCGGCGCAAAACTTTTATTAAGTTGTTGGTGGGGGAAGCGTTCCGTCCGAATTTTAACAAATTGGGAGGAAGAGTTTTATAACGAGGTCATACTGTAGTATTAAGATATGCTAAAACGAAAAACTTTCAGAAATAGTTCGAAATCCGTTTTTTCTGAATGTATTTTGCACTGAAAAATGTTAATTTGTAGCATTAAGTTGATTGTCTTTTTCTGTGTATTTTCAGAACTTTGAAAATCGTTTAAAAAAAGGTCGTCATTGTGTCACTGACTTTACTCTTAGCCGTTGTAGAAACTAATTTGCTAGTGGAATTTTATTGTTCTATTTTATGTAAACAAATCCGTAGATTACGAAAATAATAATAAAGAAGCTCAACTCCGCCACGTTTTTTAAATAAATAATAAAATTACACTAGGGTCGCTGAGACACCGTGTATTTTCATGAAATAACTTATATATCGCGTGCCAAATGCCAAAAGGGCGTATAATTTTTTTTTTTGTGCCAATCGTTTTGAAAACATGTTCTAAGCCTAAAAATGAAAAAAAAAATTTCCAAAGCCAAAAGGGCGTATGTCTCAAGTTATACGCCCTTTTGGCTTTAGGGAATTGAAAATTTAGTGATCTAAAGCCAAAAAGGCGTATAATTTTTTTTGGTAGTAGTCGACTTTTAATTGTATTTAAAGTTTAAAAATAAGATTGAATATTTCAAATTTAAAATATTTTATTATTAAACTAGTAAAACTAGAAACAAATTATATTTAATTTAACATTTTATAAAGATAATAATCAAAATTTTTTAAAATTAAAAGAGAAGAGAAACAACTTATATTTAATTATAAATTTTAAATAATTTATTTGTTTACTTGATACTACGGAATTTCTATTCGAAATTTCGAAAAATTTTGATTTTTTTTTTTACGCCCTTTTGGCTTTAGACCGACAATTTCCTAAAGCCAAAAGGGCGTATATCTTAAGATACGCCCTTTTGGCGTTAGTATGTCAAAAATTTTTTTTCTGCAGATCTTTACGTTTAGAGCGATTCTAAAAAGAATGGCAAAAAAAAATTTTTTTATACGCCCTTTTGGCATGAAACCCTATCTAACTGCTGTAATACGCCCTTCTGGCATTTGGCACGCGATATATATTACTGTAAAACCCTATTAAAATTGGTATTGTATTAAAGGGCAAAAAATTCTGAATTGGAAACCACAAAAATGAACCCTTTGCAGTTTATTGTATTCGCGAAAAAAATTAATGAAAAAAAAAATGGTCGGGCTCGCGCGCGCCACCAACCTCAGTTACTGTTGCGTTGTTACCGACCGCATGATTAAACGTAAACAAATAATTTTTTTTTTTTCATTAATTTTTTTCGCGAATATAATAAACTACAAAGGGTTTATTTTTGTAGTTTCCAATTAAGAATTTTTCGCCGTTTAATACAATACCAATTTTAATAGGGCTTTACAGTAATATATATAAGTTATTTGATGAAAATACACGGTGTCTCAGCGACTCTAGTGTAATTTTATTATTTAATTAAAAAACGCGGGGGAGTTGAGCTTTTTTATTATTTTCGTAATCTACGGATTTTTTTACATAAAATAGAACAATAAAATTCCACTAGCAAATTAGTTTCTACAACGGGTAAGAGTAAAGTCAGTGGACTATTAGAATAGTCAACACTTTTTTGACCTTTTTTCAAAAATTTCTTTTAAACGGGTTCTGTAAGGAAAAATCTTAAAAAATTCCTAGATCTTCTTTGGACTCCTAACTATGCGATAGAGTTCTTACCGGCGGTGAAAATCCTTTTTCAATAAACATTTTAATCAAATTTCGGAGGCATATTTGCTGTTTACAGTAGAATATTCGAAAATTCATGGACACAAACGACCCATGTTCTCGGAATTAGGGTTAATAATTACGTATTTGTTGTATACTTAAATTCTAAAAGTAAATAAAATAATAATATTAATAAATTACCGATATTTATCTTGAACTTTCTGTTTAATATCAGCAAGATTTTCACTAGTGATATTTCTCTCAAGATATTCGGATAATACTTCAGTAGCTCCTTCCAAATCTTTCTGGTTTTCTTCAAAAATGACCGATTGATTGTTTTTACGTAAGTAGTAAGCAAATACATAAGTGTACGTAAGTGTTTGCCTACACAGACATAAAATATCAACGGCTTTTTTCAAAAACTGTACCTAAAATATTAAAATAAAGTATGTAATTAATAATAATAATAAAGTAATTAAATGAATAATTAATTTAGTACATAAATAAATAAATACTTACCTCAATCCAAGACATGTTGTGCTGCTGCATTTCTTCCATTTTTTCTTTAACACTTGCATAAAGTTTACTCTCAAACTTAAGCGACTGCAAATGATTCATGTAACGATTGCAATAAAACAGATATCTCTGTAATGCTGATCGTGATTTTTGTTGAGTATCACGAGCTGCTTTAGCCTCTTCTTCATCATAGCGATTGCAATTGTACCAACTAGAGCCATGTGGTTCCCAGGGTCCCAAACATACCCAACAGAATTCTGTCTTACAGTTTTGATTTTTACAAATCATGTGATTACAGCCACCGTCTTTCTCAATTGTTACGTTACACTTTGGGCATTCTTTAGTGTTTGCCGCAATCCAATTAGACGTTTCTGAATCATCGTCACATTTCTTAATCCACTTACGTAGCAAATGACATTTAACTGGATCGTGCCAATTTTCCCCGCAGTGAAAACAAAATGTATGAGAGCATTTACATGTCACTGGTTTTGGTTCGACATATTGCACTTTTATAGCGCTATTACAGTCTGGTGATGGACACCACCTCAGTAATCTGTTACACTTAAATTTTTTTGTTTATTAATATCAATTGATTGGTTAATTTATACGTCATGGTGACCACAGATTTTTTAAACTGGAATTCCCTGACTTTTCCAGGTATTCCAGTCAAATAATTTAAAAATTCCCTGACCAGTAGTAATAATAAATCATTGGAAATATTTATTTAATTCAAAATAAAATGCTATCAGTCAGTTCAATAAATAATCAATCATTGTCGTTAAATGAAACTTTAATTTATTATTTGTCAATGTTCATAGGTTTTTTTTATTTATTAAATGAATCATTTTTTATTTTTTATTTTAAATCTGTTTTTATATAACTTACTCTATAATAAAATATAAATAAATTTTTCATTTTCCCTAGAATAAATTTCATAAATAAGAACGTTTTATAGAATATTAATAAAATATTAATCAAGTACGCGAATAATAAATATAGTGAAACTTATTAGTTCAATACTTGTGTATACTTTTAATGTTTTTGGTTTTTTAACTTGTCAATATGGATGTTAATAACTTGAAGATCCTGACAATTGGTTTCTACTAAGACTTTTTTTTTCTAACAGCCTTTTTAATTATAACTGCATCATTTTTTCGCTATTGGAATCAATTTCTACTAATTTTTTTTCGAGATAAAATTACAATCGCATTCGCGCCGCGCCACTTTTTGAACAGTTTTGACAAAAAAAAATTATCGGATTTTTTCAGTCAAAAGAAAAGAAAGTAAAAATTTTTCCAGCTTTGTGTCGAAACTCCCTGACTTTTCCCTGATTTTCCAGTATATTTATAATTCCAACATTTCCAGGTTTTCCAGAAATATGGCCACCATGTTTCATCTCATAAAACTTGAAATTAAATGAGTAATTTTCGAAAATTTTCAAACTATATAATCCACAATTATATATTTAATAGAGGTAAAACTAATAGTTATTATGTATTGAAAGACCTTTAAGAATTAAATTTAAGCATCTTCCCTTGGTGAAAATTTTCTCTAGATTAAATAATTTCAGGTAAAAGCCAACAAACGTTGCCTCAAAATAACAGACTTATATTGATATAAAAAATATTTGAAAAATGATAAAACTAAGCGATGGTTTACTGGTTTTTTAAAATAAGATCAAGTACTTTAATCTTTATCTATTGAATTATAATCATCAACTTTAATCTTCATCCTACAAATCCAAAATAAACTTTAAAAAACCCTCAATTTAATTGAAAATTGAACTATAAACATTGTTCCAGCTTTGTGACGAAACTCCATGACTTTTCCCTGATTTTCCAGCATATTTATAATTCCGAGATTTCCAGGTTTTCCAGAAATGTGGCCACCATGTATACTTAAAAAATATATTCTTACCTCGACAAAGCTATTTGTGATAAGATGCTGATACTTAAGTTTAACTTTTGAATCTCTTATTAAACGCATGACACTGGCATCATCTACGAGAATATCGCAAGCGTGGGCGGCACAAGCTATTGTTTGGCCAACACCCTCTTCCATTATTTTAGTTGTTAAATATTCACCCCAACACGCGGTACAGAAACGATGCCCGCATTCTAAACCGGTCATCATCTTAAAAAATAAACGAACATAAAATAAAGTTAAAGTCAATCGATAAAAAAATGATTTTTATTTTTTCATAAATTTTATTTTATTATTTACCGAAGATGGAAGTGTGACGAAGCAAATTCCACATTCTTCAGTGCCGTTTGTGGAAGTTCTTCTAGACTATAATATTAAAAATGATTATTTAGATACTAAAAAAAATTTTATCTGAGCCATATCTGTATGATAAAAATAATTAATCTGATTAATTTTAGTATCCGTGGAAAGATCTTGAGTTTAATTTTACTTTTCATACTTTCAGGTGTTTTTATATGATAATTAGTTTTATATTTTTAACAAAGTTTTGCACTTTTCTTCTTTATTGCACTCGAGAGCACGGTACTGTCCTTGTTGCTACATGAAAGCTTTACATACCATAGTTTACTGAGCTTTACTTAATCAGAGCTTTCATTTTGGAAGAAAACTTGAGTAAAATTATCTACAGACCCGTCTTAAATAATTCTAAATACGGTTAAAAATTTTGTCCGATTTTCCAGGATAATTGTCATGGAAATTTAATAAAATTTATTAGTTTTACATGAATATAGTTCACATAAGGTAAAAGCTCCTATACCCGCTCACTTTTCATTGGAGTGAGATTAAATCACTCAATATAAATTAATAAATAAAATGAAAAACCAAATTTTTTTTTGTAGTTATTTTTTGAAGTTTCGAGTATTAGAATAAAATTTTAGTTTGAAGAATAATGTTGATAATTAATTATTATTAATTTTTTAAATAAGCTCCTTGAGTGGACCCATCGTCGCTCACTAAAAGTTGTGATGTACCATTACTCGATCAACACATGGCCCTATAGTCGCTCAAAGACAATATCAATTAAACTATGATAAGTTTATTGATTTGGACAAATAATTTATAAATTATACTACTTTATTCTTTCATAATAAAAATTTCATGAATTTTAAAAATGTATTTAATAAGATATAGTTTTAACAATTCTTAAAAAATTTGACGTAACATAAATTTAATCTAACAAATGAACGTTAAAGTAAAAAATGCCCGGCTTTGCGCGATTTTGAAAACAGTCATTTAATTTTAATTTATAATCTATTATAAAATAATTTGATACATCATATTTTGATATATTTAGATTCACAAATAATTATTTATCAATAATAAAATTTTTAGTTGTAATTTTTTTTATAAAAATTATAAAAAAACGCCTTAAACAGTTAAAGTGAGCGACTAAGGGAACTGAGCGGGTATAGGGGCTTTTACCTTAATTAGAAAAATGAAAGCATGATCTTCAATGAAAATACAAGAAAACTTTAAAAATACATGTTCTATATGATTCATCAAGATATTGAGCTGGATTTGTATTCTCAAAGTTTTAAAAATACAGTTCCAACTTCTTTTTTTTTATTTAATGACGTATTCGGCTGCTTATCCTGGGCTTCTCAGAGCCAAATTAATTAATTGACTCATGGACAGTAAAAAAAGTATAAGAAATGAAATAGTTAAAAAATTACCGAATTTTGTGATCGTGAACGGCTGATTATTGAGCCTTTACGAAATGGATTAACAACACGTGCTTCGGAAAATAATTTCTCTTGATCACCGTCGTAAAATCGCTCCATCAATTTTTCTTTGTCCCATTTAAAGTGATTCAGAAGAATTCGTGTTGTTGTTGCTGGTATCTTTATTATTTAAAAAAATCAATTATAAATTTTTTAAAAATTATCAATTAATTTACTCGTCTTTCAAATACAATTTTTTTAAAATCAATAGTTTTAAGTCTAACAATTTTTAATTAGTAATTATCTTTATCATTAATAATAATTATAAAATTACAAAACATTTTTTAAAATAAATCAGTTTTTAAAATTTATAATAAAATTAAAAAATAATTAATGAGTGGAAATGTAGCAGACATGACAATTTTTTAAATGCATATAAAAAAATTAAATAATTAAAACAATAAAATTAAAAAAAAATGCATGTACGTAATTTTGAATTTTCTGAACATGCATTTTTTTCATTTTTGGTTTATAAACATTTTAATTTATTATTTAAAATTTTTTAAACTGTCAGAAGTCCGCTAACTTTACTATCATCCATAATTGGGATTTGTACTTTACATAATATTTATATATATCATAAAAAAAAAAAATTATATAAACCTACTTCAACAACAGTGTTAACTTCCTTGATAGAATCAACCATGTGCTGTACGATTTCTTCAGTAGTTAATACTTCAAATGGATAATCATCAGTATCATTGCTACGTTCCCTTGGATTACCAGCCTCTATTTCCATTGCAAAGTCAACATCATCGCCACTAGATTCATTGCCTGAATCAACTTCATCATAAAGAGTCTCTTCCTCGGAATCCATTGTTATTTAACAATAACTTTCTACTTTTTTATCTCAAATATCACTTGCCAGCTTTCTTTAACTTCGAATCTACAACAACAATCATCATTTTTAAATTTAATAAATATCACAATTAAGTTACAAAGAATTTAAAACTAAAACTAATTAATATTTGAATTAACCTGATTATTAATTTATAAAATAGCAAACAAATAATGATGATTGATATAAAGACAACAAAGAATGGACATGACCCTTGTGTAGTTCTACTTTATGACGTCACACAAAAGAGATTAACAATAAACCATTACTCATTAACCTCGTTTTGAATAATTATTAAATACAAGTAAATTAGTAATTCAAATTTTGGTTGACAATTTAAACTTAAAATTTATATTGATTTAATAAACTTATTGTTTATTATTATTATATGTATTTTATATATATATGAATGTGGTTAGACACTTATTGTTTCACTTACAGAAAATATAATAGGACTTTACTGTACTCTAAATGTACTATATAGCACTGCTGAAGAAATTTCTTTTTTTCGTGCTTAGCACCAGCTCAACTGTACTGTACATATAAATATATAGATGTGTATAAATATATATATGTACATGGATACATGAAATGTTTTTATATCGAGGCAAAATACTATACATGAATTTGCAAGGTAAAATTTAGTTCAAAGGACATCTATAGTATGATAAATTGCGCTACCAACTTTAGAACTGTATAAATTTTATGGATACTTAATTAATTAAAGATTCAAAAATTTAATTATATGAATTATTAGTGTAAGCTTGAAAATTTTACACTTGAAGAGTAAGTACGTGGATAAAATGATTATTTCCTATGAAATTATTAAATTAAAGCACTTTTTTAAGTTGGCGGCCATGTTTATTTTATATGCGGCAAAATAAATTTTAAGGAGGTTCGAGCAAAAGGGCACATTAATAGGTCTACCAGGAAAATCTCTACCTTAAGGCTGGGCTGTACTAAACGAATTTTTGAATTTTATTTTTCTTTTAATTTTTTAATTAATTGTTATCACAGAAATTTTTATAGCTTCCGAAAAAATGTGAAAGACAAAATTTTTCAGAAGGTTTTCATCATTCGAGTGACGTAATTATTCAAAATGTAATTAGAAAAGTAAAATTCAAAAATTTGTTGAGTACTGCCGACCCTTAAGACTATTGAACCATAACCAGGCTTACCACAAGTAACTGTACCATACAACTATACCAGTTTCAAACACTACCCGCGAAAATCTAAACCAATCAACAATTCTACAATTTAAGAACTCTCTCACATTACAACTCTACCAGATTACGACCCTGGTGGAAATTTTTCGGACTTTTCTCTGAAAAAGTGTAGAACTGAGTTTTGCAAAGAAAATTCCGAAAAATTTTCACTAAGGAACCCTCCCTGATTAAGAAAAATGATTTAATCCATGCTAAGTGCATATCTACATATCACCCAATTCAATGGGTTTTAAATAATTTCAAATTATTTTGAATGTTTTGAATCGTTTCGAATAATTTTTCTTAATCAGGGATCCCAGTAACGAAGTCAACCATAACAATCGCTTCCATAAACATCTCTACCACAATACAGGTCACCCATAAAATGTCTACCATTGGCATCTCTACCATTTTCAAGCCTACCATAAATAACTCATCCACATTTCAACTATACCAGAATAAATCGCTGCCAACAAAAAACATCTCTACCATTTTTAAGCCTACTCAATAAAAACACTACCAGAAAAGTAACTCTGTCTTTATCATATTCTATGTACTTATTTACATATATACAAAGTTCTAAATCTTAAAGTTGGACAATTCCTTTTTCATTAGATTCGCTCTCACCTCGTTAACCTGGTGGAAATTTTTCGGACTTTTCTCTGGGAAACTCTGAAAAAGTCTTTAGAACTTTAGAACTGAGTTTTTCAGAGAAAATTCTGAAAAATTTCCACCAGGGTAATTATAATAGTAACGAAACATAAATATATTCAAGATATTGTGATATTTCAAAGCATCAGATTATAAATTTTATAAAATTCAAAGAAATATTTATTTTTTTTAATAAATTTAACTCACTGTCTTGGGTCACGGTTAAAATTTATTGTTTTCAATTGTGTATATATCGACCAATTAAATTAAATTGCTACCGAATACGAACCTGGTGGGAATTTTCAAAGTTCTAAAGACTTTTTCAGAGAAAAATCCGAAAAATTTCCACCAGGAGAGCAATACAATTAATTTTTGTTACCAAAACAATGTGAGATATATATTTTTTGTAAGTATACCAAAATTTAAATAAGAAAAAAAATAAACTGTTTTTTAAAAGGTTAAAAAAATGATGATCCTGAAGTTAGCAGACAGTTAAAAATTTTCGAATTTTTGTTTCAATGACTTAATTTTAAAAAAAAATAAATATAAAAATATGCACATGTAGAAAATTAAATAAACTATAGGTGCAATTTTTTCAAATATTTTTTTTTCTAAATTTATTGTTTAAAAAAAAATCCAAAAATTATTAAACGTCGGCTAACTTCAGTATCATAAAAAAATGATACTAAAGTTAGCAGACGTTTAATAATTTTTGGATTTTTTGAAAAACGCTCAACTTAAAAAAAAAAATTTCACAAAATTATACCTGTAGCTTTTTTTATTTTCTACATGTGCATATTTATAGTTTTAGTTTTTTTTTTAAATTAAATTGTTAAAAAAAAATCTGAAAATTATTAAACTGCTCTAGGATCATGTTAAAAAAATATAATAAAGGAAATGTATTTAAAATATTCAAAATTTAAATGTATTTTCATAGATAAATTTAAATTTATGAACAAAGGAAATAAAATAAATTGAATATTTATTCAATAATATAAATTTTTAAAATCGTTTAATGTATCGATGGTGTATTATTATAGTTATAAAAAATATGACAGAAATCAGCTGACAAAGAATAATCACCGTGACACTAGACTATTAACTATCACCCACGGTAAGTTTTATAAATATTTATATTTCCCATTATTTATTTTTAAACATTGATTGAGTAATTAATTTTTTCATACCCTCAATTAAATGACTTTTTACTTTCAATTTGTTGATGCAATTGTTTATTTATAAAGTCATTTTGAAATATTTTGTAGCTGACCACAAAAAAAACAATTCTTGTGTTTATTTAATTTTCAAACTGTCTTCACCAGTTAATTAATCAATTTTATTATTTAAATTACAACTTTTCTAATTTTATCGATATTTATTTTTTATATTTATTATAAAATGAATTTATCGCTCGCAAATAAAAACCTGAATGTCGTACGTAAGTAATACGACAAAATGACTAATTTAACGTCAATGACATGAAGTAATTTGAGAATTGTATACGAGATTCCTGATTCGATATTTTTTTAATGTAATCAGCCAATCATTGGTTTGAATTTTTAATTAAAAAAAAACTATATCAAGTATTACTTATAATTAATAAAAATAAGTAACGTTGTAAGTTATAAATAAATAAAAGAAAATGTTTATAAATATAAGTGAATTATATATTAATAGTTCAAGGAGATTATTCAATTAACTCTGGTTAAAAATACATTTTTTTTACAAGGATTCTTTTTTTTGTTTGCAGTATTTTTATAAAATTATCGATTGAAAATAATTTAAGATTTTTTTGCTGATATTATTTATTTGAAAAACTCACCTGAAGACTGATCAAAGCATTTATTTTTTTTTTAAATTCGTTATTTTCATTTGTATAGAAATATGAACTGCACAAGTACGATAATTTAACAGGTAAATATTTAAATTTTTAAAAATAATTTATGACATTTTAATATTTTATTTAAATGGGAAGTGATAATTTTAAAATTTATTTAATTAATTAATACGAAATATTGAGTAAATTGTGTTTACTGACAATCGCATCCAACAACAAGCGCCACTGTGTTTTATTTTAGTAATTAAATTGGTTTGAAAAAAATTTTTTATCACGTAGCGCTGTAGTCAAAATTTTATTAGCGGGAATTTTTAAATTATAAACTTTTGTTATCGATGAAAATTAATAATATAATAGAACAAGAAAATTTTAAATTGTGTGCATAGGAACTATTCTTACAAATTATGGAAAATGTCATCGTCATCATTATTATAAAATAATAGTAAAAGCAGCCGACTATTTTAATATTTCTAAATAAAAATTTTATATTGGTAAATAATAATTTTAAAAAATGCATACAAACAACTTTTTGAATTATTTCTGTGCATATTTTAGATAATTTATTGTGATAATGTGTAATTTATAAATCAGAACAAAAAATTTTTTTAATGTCGGCGGTTATCAGCCGTATTATTATGAGAAATTTCCCGGGTTGAAATATCTAGCCTCATCGAACCCAAGTAAGCCTCAATCCAGCCTCACTGAGTAAAAAAAAGCATTTTGAGCCTCAAATGATGTTCAAAAAGCCTCGATGAGCCTCAAATGATTTTCAAAGATCCTCAAGAAGCTTCGATGCGCCTCAAATGAACTTAGTCTCGACTATGGAATTTAAATTCGATTAGTATTATTTGAGGCTCTTTGATCACCATTTGAGACTCATTAAGGCTCTTTGAGCATCGTTTGAGACTTTTTGAACATCATTTGAGGCTCAAAATGATTTTTTTTACTCAGTGAGGCTGGATTAAGGCTTACTTAAGTTCGATGAGGCTAGATATTTCGACCCGGGATTCCCGTGATTATGGTGGCTGCACGAAAAAAAGAAAAATTGTAATTTTATATAATAATTTCAGGATTTTACTCAACTATTGAGAGAAAAGTAAATATTAAACTTCCTAACAGACTCTATTTATGGTACATTACGGTAATTGACTGTAGATCCATGGTAAATAACGGCAAAAATACCGCACAATATAGTCAACCTACCGTAAATTACCGCGCGTTGAGTATATTCTGCGGTTTTTTTTACTACATATAATAGTAAGTTTACCGCAGTTTAACCTAAAATACGGTGTCTACTGTGGAATACGGGTAAATCGGTATAAAACCGTAATTTACGGGGATTAACCGTAATTTACTGTATTGACGTAATTGAACGTAGACCTACTGTAATTTAGGGTAAATTGGATGCGACAGAGTTGTAAAGTGCCCTAGCGGATCCGAATTACGGTAAATACAGTGATTTACCATAAATTACGATAATTTGCCGTAAATTATGGTAATCTGCGGTAAATTACGGTAAATTGCTGCAATTTACCGTAATTTACGGCGCCTAGCAGAATTACCGTAAATTACGGCAATTTACTGTAATTTGCCGTAGATTACCGTAATTTGCCGCAGATTACCGTAATTTACGGTAATTTTGCTAGGCGCCGTAAATTGCGGTATATTACGGTAAATCACTGTATTTACCGTAATTCGGATCCGCTAGGGTGTCCTGTTGAAAATTTATAGAAAGAGTTTCAATAATATCATAGCAATATTTACCATATATAAACATACAAAAATCAGTCTTTAATATTATGAAGTGTTGCCATATAATATGGGAAATAGTACTAAAGTGTGAGAAATGAACTTTTTCCATAATACATGGAAACTATTCCTCAAATAGTAAGGAAATGGTTAATATATTATGGAAACATTTCCTATAAAAATGGTAATATTTTCCATAGTGTGTAAAAATCATGTATTATATGTCTATAGGAACCATTTTTATATATATATAAAGACAGGATTTTTTCCCAAAAGTTTATTGAAACTATTTCTATAAATTACTTTCCGTATATGATTTTTAAATACTACAGAAAAAAAATTATTCAGTCAAAAAGTTAAATGTGGCTTGTGGTTGAATCTTTAATTGAATCATCATTTCTAAACTATAATTCATGATGTCGCGATATCAAATCTATCAACTGAAATTTCTTCCTAAATTTTTTTTATGACTAGTAAATAACAGCCGAAATTTTTAAAATAATCTATATACTAGCACAATTTGAGCGTTTTAATATCTTATTTTAATTCATTAATAAAAAATTGGATTACCAGAAACTGGGGCAGAGTATGAGATTGTCTTTAAAAATTTAACTCAATAAATATATGATCGTGGAAAATTTGGAAATATTAATAAACGTATTCAAAGTTAGACCAAAATGTACTAAAATAAATATTGGAATTTTCGGATTTAAGTTAATTGGAGATCCCACTTTTTAAATTAAAAGCGTACATAAAAATTTATAGAATAATTGTTCGAATAATAATGATAATAACAATAATAATAAATAAATTATGCTCAGAATAACAGAATAATTAAAAATGGCATTGCCAAAATTAAATGATTACGCACTTCTTGAAAAAATTGGTACTGGGAGTTATGCGACAGTTTACAAAGCAGTAAAAAAGGTAATTAACCCAATAATTCATGTACAAAATAACAATATTAATTAACTTGTTAATTAAAAAAATTTCCTCGTTATTTTAATCTTGATATAATTAATATTCTATATATAACAGGATAGTTCCCGCGATGTGGTTGCAATTAAATGTGTAGATAGTTCAACACTTTCAAAATCAGCAATCGATAATTTAATTACAGAAATAAATTTATTAAAAGTACTGAAGCATGAGCATATTGTTGAAATGAAGGATTTTTTTTGGGGAGAGGGGTCAGTACATCATTAGTTATTAACTATTAATATTTTTTAACGCCATTCTCAGACTGTGCCCCCCATTTTTGAAAATTTTCAATAACTTTGAACTGTCATAAGCGTATAAAAATTTTATCAATTATCAATTAACCTAAAAAATTTGAAACTTTAGTTGAAAAAAGAATAACGTAGTAGTAATTTTGCCGAGATATAGATTTAAAAAAAAATTTCTCACTGGTTCCCTGATCAAAGGAAACGATTCAAAACAATTCAAAACGATTCAATTTTACTACTATATAGATATACATTCATCATTGAGTGAATCGTTTTTTTGAATCAGAGTTGATATCAATTGGGGGTAGCACGACTTGTAGTTCGCGGATAAAATATCCGCGATAAAATATCCGATAGACAAAATATCCCCGGACTAAATATTCAAGAGACAAAATATCCTGTCGATAAATCTTATTTAGAAAAATATATTTTAAGTAAAAAAATAATTAATGGTTTTCGATAAACGGGTACCGTACCATTCCAAGCAGACGTGTTGACCTATTTCCAAAACAATACCCACCCAAAATCTGTGAAAAAGGGGCACAGTACGATTTCAAGCGTATGCTTTGATCTATTTTTAATATCACACTCAAATTTAATGTGCAAATATATTAAACATTTTTGATAAAAGGGTACCGTACTATTTATATGAAAAGTATATATAGGGTAGAAGAACCGTTTTTGGCCACTTTAGGGCCAGTTTTGAACACTCGAAAAATTTAAATACAATAATTTGTAAAAGACGCAGTGACGTAATTAATTTTTAAAATGTGTTTAAAAATACTTTTATCCCACGATTAAAATGGAAATTTTATTTTATACTCTTTCATTAACTAAAATAAAGTATTAAATGTCCAAAAATGGAGCAGTGGCCGCAAATGGTACTTCTACCCTATTATAAGATATTTTATCTATCGAGTGTTTAGTCCGGGGATATTTTGTCTATCGGATAACATGTATTTGGATATTTTGTCTTCGGATAATAAGTGACGGTACCCAAATGGGAGTTAAACGAAATTTGTTGAATAAATTTTAGCCTACAAACTTTAAAAATTCGAATTATAAAATTGACATGATTTTACTGAAAGTTATTTTTCAAATTTCGTTTAACTCCCAACTGATACCTACTGTAAGTAATTTCTTTTTAAATTACGACTACGTTGTCCTTTTTCAATTAATGCTTTAATTTTTTTCAATTAATTGATAAAATTTTGATACGCTCATGACAGTTAAGATTGAAAATTTTTAAAAAGTGGGGGACACTGTCTAAGAACGCTCTTAATTTGTTAAATAAAATTTTATTTATCTTATTTATTAATGATAATTAGACAAATATACATTGTTATGGAATACTGCAATGCCGGTGATCTATCGACATTCATAAAAAGAAAAAATAAATTACCGGAAAATGTGTGCCGTAAATTTTTGCAGCAGCTTGCACTTGCACTCAAGTACTTACGTTCTAACAATGTATGCCATATGGATTTAAAACCACAAAATCTTTTACTTATTAGAAAACCCACACTAAGACTTAAAGTCGGAGGTTTGTTACTAAAAATATTATTTAATATGTATGTGTGTATATATATATTTTTGACATTATTGAATCCTGCAAACTCATAAACTAAATATAATCTTTAAAAATAGTTGTAGTTGAATTGATAAAAAATTTTGGTGTTTAACGATATCGAATTTATTTCATGAATTCCCAGGTTTCGATAATTAAAAATATAAATTTATAACAATTACTTAAAATAATAACAAAAACTATATATTAATAGATTTTGGTTTCGCTCAATATTTATCTTGTGATGAACATAAATTTTCAATTCGTGGATCACCACTTTATATGGCACCTGAAATATTACTTCACCATGAATATGATGCGCGTGTTGATTTATGGAGCGTTGGAGTTATTATGTATGAATGTTTGTTTGGTAAAGCGCCTTATTCTAGTAGTACTTTAGAAGAATTAGCTGAAAAAATCAAAAGTTGCCGCCCTATTGAGGTAAAATTTAAAAAAAAATGACATTAGTACTTTTAATACATTTTAAAATAATGTTAAGTTACTCCTGATTAAAAACACTCATTGAAAAGTATTGAAAACGATGAGAATTGAATGCTTTTGAATAAATCCTATTCCACAAAGTTTTCATCTAGACATAAAATTGATACTTTTCAATTATATTGAATCTAAAAATAATATAAGAATTTCTAAACTTCCAAAGAATTGAAAAAAATTCAAATGAATTGACATTTTCAATCTTTCTGAATACTTCCACTGGTGGAAATTTTTCGGACTTTTCTCTGAAAAACTCAGTTCTAAGGTTCTAAAGACTTTTTCAAAGTTCTAAAGACTTTTTTTAGTTATTCAGACCAAAGTCCGAAAAATTTCCACCAGGGTCTCAATAACAAAATAATTTCACATTTTGGGTCACGTGTAGGATTGAAAAAAATTCAAATAAATTGACAGTTTTTAATCTTTCTGAATTTACATCAATACCAAAATAGTTCCATATTTTGGATCTAGTGTAGGATTGAAAAGAATTGAAAGAAATTGAGAATTTTCTATTTTTCTGAATCTTTCTCAATACCAAAATAGTTCCATATTTCGAGTTATGACTTGAATTGAGGTAAATTAAAATCCATTCACATTTTCCAATTTTTCTGAATCTTTTTCTAAAATGATGAAAGATTGAATTCTTTTTAATACTTTTGAATTCCATTCTAAAAATTAGAAAGTATTCAAATGATCAAAATTTCAATTCCATTTAATATTTTTCAAAATCTCCGTATGGATTGAAAAGAATTGATATAATTTTCAATACTTTTCAATGAGTATTTTTAATCAGGAAATATTTTTAAAGAAGTAATTAGATGAATGGAAGTCTTATCATTTCACACGAAAAAATTAAAATAAGTCTGCTTAAATTTAGAATCTACGTTGCCTCGGTTCTTTATAACATTCTATTAAAATTGCTGCAATTAATTTCTAACATGTGCACATGGACCAAGTTTTAATTTTTTCCATACTGTATAAAGTGCTGCCTTACGTTGACTTTTTTCAAAATTACTTTTGATAAATCTTGAATTTTTATTTTAAAAAATTATTTGAATCTTTGAATTATTGAAATATCTACTTATACATCTGTCATATTTGATATTTATATGTAAATTTTATTATCAGTATGTGGAAGTTAGAAAAAAATCAATAAAACGAATAGCAACGTAGAGAATTTTTAAGTTAAAATTACTCAGTTTTGTACTGTGAGGACATCTAGCGTTAATTAAAATTTTTACAACCTCTTTAGTGGAAATAACACTTAAATATTATTAGAACATTATGCTTCATAGTGTTAATGGTAAAAATTAAATTTTTGCTGGATGTTATTGTTGTTATGTACAAAAATGTTTAATTTACTTCTGAAGAATTATCGATAAAAACAATTATTATAGATACCGAAAGGATCACATGTATCTAATGAATGTAAGGATTTATTACAATCGTTATTAAAACACGATCCCGCAGAGCGAATAACTTTTGAAAATTTTTTCGCTCACGAGTTTTTGGATCTCGAACATGCGCCGACGCAAGAAAACTATGAAAAAGCTATTGCATTGATACAGTGTGGTATAAAGGAAGACACGGAAAAAAATTATCAAGAAGCATTTCAACTTTATTGTAATGCACTGCGTTATTTTGTACCAATCTTAATGGGTATGGACTATTTTACTTTTAATCGTGAGGCACATTAAGGAAAATTCACACTTTTTAGCTCGCTGATTAAAACTTGGATTGAATCTGATTAATATCGATTACAATTCAAAATATATGTTATTTTCAGATGGAATTCGTTAAAAGAATTTTAATCGGAAAACAATAAGAAAAAATTATTATTTTCTAATTGAATCCGATTAGAAAACTTCAGTCGGATTTGATCGGATCCAATTAGAAAATAGTATTTTAATTTTCCGATTGAAATTCCATCTCTAAACATGAATTAGTGAAAATAAGTGAATATTCGCAAATTCCACGTAAGGATGGGCGATTTCTATCGATATTTCAACTATCAATGTTTTTTTTCTGAAGTATCGATGTTTTTTATCAATATTTTTTGGACGAGATATATCGATACTCGATAATAAAAAACTAAAAATATCGATGTTATTTTTTCAAAATCGCCCATCTCTAATTCCAAGTGCAAACCGAACCACTAATTTCAAAAAGTGGTTCGGTTGGCACTCAGAATTAATGAATATTCACTTATTCATGTTTAGAGAGCAGCCAATCAATCAAAACGCTCGTGAAAGCATTCTGAATGAGTTTCAATCGGAGTTTTTAATCAGAAAACCTCTGATTGAAAACTCAGATTGGATCCAATTAAAACCGATCAGTGCTGCCAGATCGTGGGATATTTTTACCCCTTCCCGCGGTGAAATAACATGGAGTGTAATGGCAGGAGGGGGTAAAAATATCCCACGATCTGGCTGCACTGAAACCGATTGAAATCCGGAGTAGATAGTATTTTCCGATTGAATTCGATAAAAAAATTTCAATCGGATTCAATCAAAAAACAATTTAATTTTTCCGATTTAAATCCGATAGATATATTATTTTCCGATTGAGTTCGGGAGAAAAATTTCAATCGGATCTATTCGAAAATAATATTCTACTTTTCCAATTGATCAATCGGAACGCTTCCAATAGCAACCGATTGAAATAGAATTGAGTTTCAATCAGTTTTTAATCAGGGAGCCTCTGTAAAAATTCCGATTAATTCCGATAGAGAAATTTAAATCGGAAAATGATATTTCATTTATTCTGAATGAATTCGATTGAGTTTCAATCAGATTTACTCGGAGTTTTAATCAGATGATCAGCACATTCTTTCGGCTAATGTTTTTTATTCTTAAATTACTTTTGTTATCTCTTAATGATTGCTTAAAAAAAAAATTAAATGCACTCGTTTCGGTTATTTGATAGTTAATAAAAGTAGTAATAAATCGCCATGTAGTACAAGGCCTTAAACTATTAGAATATTTTTGTTTATCAGATTATATATTTTCCATTGTTTCACTATCTTTTTACGATAAGAAAAACTACCGATTCAGATAACAAACTAATGAATTAAACAAATAACAATAGTATTTTTATAAGGGGACCGTTATCTTTGAAACCGCTTAAAAAAATTTCATTGATTTCCATTTAGGAAATTTTTCCTAAAACATAAGAAAAAACTATGAGAATATATTTTTTAAGTTTTCGTTTAAGAACAAAATATTTAATAATACAAATATTCTACTCATTTCTAACTTTCTGCAAGTGAAGGAATTTTCATAAATTTTTTAGCTCAAACAAGAGTTTCTAGTTGTTCTAAATGAACATAAAGTGGAACGGAAATAAACGCAAGCATTGAATCAATAAATTTAAATTCATTACATCAATACTGTAAATATTTCAAAGTGGACCCTGAAAACTGTACACGGTCTGTAGGTTTTTCAAAGCTCCCGGTCCCCTCAAAAAATATATTTTGAATTTACAAAACAGAACTTTGTTTTCATTCAGAAACACTTTTGCTATTTCTATCAAAGGGCCAGTTTTCCTCACACCCGCATTGCTAGTATATCTATATACTGTTAATATATAGATATACTTGCAATAGTCCCTGGTGGAAATTTTTCGGAATTTTTCCTGAAAAACTCAGTTCTAAAGTTTTGAAGACTTTTTCAGAGTTATCCAGAAGAAAAGTCCGACAAATTCCCATCAAGGGTATTTGAACCCCGGGTTAAAAAAAATTTCGGATTAAAAAACTGGCTCTCATAGCTTGTAACATTAAAACTACCGATTAAAATCGTATATTTTGTTTACTAACAATAGATGAATCAGATTCACAAAAAAAAAGGCACCTAAGACAGCGAATCAACGAATACATAAATCGTGCGGAAAAGCTTAAACAATTGTGTGGTGATAAAACTACGTCAAATGAAGCTAATCACCAACTGTTGAAAGAACACAAACAATTATTAATGAGACAGCAATCAACGAACTCATTTCCTTATGCCGAATTAAGTTAGTATTGCTCATATTAATTTAAAAAAGTATTTAAATGTAATAGAACTTAAACAATTCAAAAATATCTAGTTAGTTAAGTATACTTTGAATGACGTAATATTCCTTATTGTTATACAATTAGTTATATAAATACGTATACTTAATCCTATATATATCGTGTGTATAGTTTATGACATTGAATAGTAAGTTAAATAGTATTACAAAATAAAAACAATAAAACTTATCTATAATTTTAATTACGTCAATATTTAAATATAATGTACAATATATATACGTATATATATTTCGTGCAGAAGCGGATTATATTTTGAATATCAATTACCAGTAAACACATACTATAAATAGCCTATGAGTCATAAAATGACTCATGAGCTTCTGAGAAGTCAAAAAAAATAATTTATATTGTTTTTACTTATATATTTATATACATATAAATATAAAAAATTCTTTATCGAGAAATAAAAGGAAAGATAACGTAGAATTAAAAATAAATATGACGTTTTATAGGCTATCATAGTTATAAATATCATGTTTATAAATACCCAATCTATGTAAAAATAAATATTTATTATTGTTAACTATTGACAGAATGTTTGAGTAAAAGCACATCCGACATGGCGTCAGGTCTTGAAATGGGCGAAGTCGGAGAACAGTATTTTGCAGAAGGTAATTACAGCCTTGCGCTAGAGAAGTTCAAATCTTGTTTAGGGATTCTTGTGCGCGTGCTTAGCAAAGAACCACCAGGAAGAAGAAGAGAACTTCTTCATCAACAGGTAACTGTTGCTTAAATGTCACGAAAAAGCACGTACTTGATATATATTATGACATATCACTTTTTTATCTTAATCTTACTATCCGTTTATCGGCCTTAACTACTAAGATGACGTAATTAATAAAAAATGTTTTTGTTTCAAAATCTTCATCGTTTAGATCCAATTGTGGATGAAACAAGCCGAGTGTACAAAGGGACTTCTTGCGACAAAAGGAGTACCAGATTTGACTAAATCTACGGAAACTACTGATCAATGTCGTCTATCATAGCTCATTAATTTTCTATTAATAAACGCCATTAATTGTTTACAATATTGTTTTTATTAAAGCTAATCCCTATTAAGAAAGCTCATTTTCAACAATTAATTCAAAATGCGGTAGTCCGAAAAAACTAACGCCATTATTAACTGTTAATAAATAACAGCGTTAATCCCTGATTAAGAAAAATGATTTAATCCATGCTAAGTGTAAATCTACATATTAGTCGATTCAAATTGTTTTAAATCATTTCTAATCATTTTTCTTAATCAGGGATTATACAATAGTTAAAATGAGCTTTGTACAAAATAATTCCTTAAAATATTTATAGGTTAAGTTACAAGGAAATAAGCAACACATTTAATTATTAATCGTTTATTTACATACACATTATAATTACATAATATAAAAAAAAGTGTAACCTAAAAAAAAAATGTTGATTAGTTTCACTAACCTCCATCTTGTTGGCGTCCAAGCCGAGCGTCTTTCTGCTGCGTCATCAGTAATGAAATTGCTGAGGGCGCCAGTGTCGCCTGACACCAACAACACTTCCTGTAGTACAATCTGTTAAAGAGCGCACAGACATAACGGTCACGACTGTTGCTCACCGATGCCGTCATGGAAAATTCCCATTCTCGAATGTTCTTCCCCTCTCCCCTTCCACGTCGCTCAACCTTTTACCGCCCCCATTAAGCGTCCCTTTCCCCTTTCATGTATCGAGTATCTTTTGTTTGAGCAGGTCTCTCCCCCCACCCGACTCATGACCGCGTGTTTCTTCAAAAGCTCCGACAAAACTACTCCCTCCCCCATTTAGCGGCAAAATTCTCTCCCCCCACTCCCAGTACAACTTTCCACAATACTAAGACGTTATATACAAATATATATTCATTACTCATTTATACATATAGTCTGTGTCAATGTTAGCCTCCAGATATAGATATATATGGTATGTACATTATATAGGTATATGTGTACATATAAAAATATATAGTCGTTATATACCGGATATACGGCAACGTCGCAACCGTTAAGTACATAAGGGCGAGAGCGGGCTTTTGCATGAAAAAGTTTAGGGTGGGAGGCGAAAGAAGTGGCAACGTTTCAATTCAAATCTGCCAGATTCCAATTCCTCACCACACTGGCGGTCTTCGGTTTAGATGCATGTGCACAGACTTGACGTCCGTAGACAAAACAGTTAACAGTTACACACGGTTTTGTTGTTGTTTATATGTATATGTATTATATATACATACACATATGTATATTTATAATTAGTGTATATACATATATAGATACTTTAAAATGTACTTACCGTATATTACATCACTAATTACATTTTTTCGTGACATCGCGTTATTTTTTTCTCGTTGGCGTGAATAAAAAATTAACTATTAAAAAAATATATATACAAAAAATTTTTTTCGCGCATGCGGGGCGTCAGGACGCGCACTCTTGTGTTTTTTTTCACTACCACTACGACCACTATCACTACTACAACTACACTACTATCAACACCAAAGTACTATAGTTTAGTACAGACTATAAACTAATTCTATTATAATTTGTGTGGTACCGATAGGCTGCAGGCTGGCAAACGGACACACATGAAAAGTCATTGAAACAGAAGAAAGTCTACCAGAAAAAATAAAAAAAAAAGAGATAGAGAGAGAGAGAGAACAACGTGTTCAGTGTGGATTAACTTACTGGTGGCAGCGGGTCTCTGATGATGATGTTGATGATTTGACTGTTTCAGTTAATGATTATCGTCATTATTAGTATCAGAACTGTTTAATTACCGAGTGTTGATGTGTATAGTGCTGTGTGCCAGGTGCAAATGTGTACTGGCGAGTAAGTGTACCATACACGTGAATTATGTGTATGGATGTACAGTCTAGCGAAATGGGTGACAGGAGTTTTGATGAGGATGTACAGATCGTGAGGTGTCACGTTGAGAAAAGTAAGTTTTGTTTTATACTTTTTCATTTGTTTACGTGTTATTATTTTATAAGAATATGGAGGTTAGTTTTTTTTATCAGTGATTTTTAGGTTAGAAATTATAATGCTGTGGTTGTACACTAGTGTTACAGTGTGGGTGATACCAGTATTTAAAATTATTAGTGTTAATTAGTTACTTCCAATTAATATTTTTTTTACTCATTTTTAAATTTAAATTTAAATTTGAAATTTATAAATTTTTTTAATTTATTACATTTTTATTAGTTTTGTTTAGTTTCAATATCTATTTTATATATGTACATATATATGTATATATGTATATATTTATTACAATGATTACATGCCGGTAATTTGTGATATAAAATTTTTGTTGGCGCGCGTGGCGCTCCAGTAAATTTATTCATATTCTGTCTTATTCGCGCCTGTGAGATAAATGAAAAGCGCGCGCACTGAGAATTCAAGTACATATATATGTATATACTGGTGATTAGTCGACCGCGTGGTCTGATTGACATTTTTTTCGATGTAACATTGAGGCAAAATTTAGTACAGTTGAATGTAAGTTCGTAAAGATAAAATTTTGTGAAAGTATTAATTATTAAAAACTTAACCGGATGTAAATTTTATAACTGAATGTAGAATGTCAACTTTTTTAACTTATGTGAACCGAAACAAAAGAAATTAAAAATAGACGATATGTGTAATTAGCGAGTTAGATAGTCTTGGACAGTAAGTGTTGTTGATAACGATGGTTTTAAATAGACGACAAAATGGCAAATATATTTTAATGACATTCGATGTCTTTGCGTTGATGATAACAAAACTAATTACGTTTAAATATTTTACATAAATTAATGTCTTCAATGATTTGATTGGTATCTTTTAAATTTATTTTATAGTTTTAATTCAAATGAGAAATTTGTTGATGAGTGTGAATGTAGCAGACATGAAACAGTTTATAAATTTCGAATAAATAAATAAATTAAATTTTTAAAAATGCGCGTACTGATTTTTGAATTATCTAAGTGTCCATTTTTTAATTTTCCCTCTTTACATTTTGTTTATAAATTCAAAAATTTTAAAAATTGTCAAATGTCAGCCAAATTCATGCTCATAATTTATGGGCATTTACTAAGAGTGTGAATGTAGCAGACATGAGACAGTTTATAAATTTTGAATAAATAAATTAATTTAATTTAAAAAAATGCGCGTACTGATTTTTGAATTATCTAAGTGCGCATTTCATAATTTTCCCTCTTTACATTTTGTTTATCAATTCAAAAATTTAAAAAATTGTCAAATGTCAGCCAAATTTACGCTCATAATTTATGAACATTTACTAAGAGTGTGGATGTAGCAGACATGAGACAGTTTATAAATTTTGAATACATAAATAAATTAAATTTTAAAAAATGCGCGTACTGATTTTTGAATTATCTAAGTGTCCATTTTTAAATTTTCGCTCTTTACATTTTGTTTATAAATTCAAAAATTTAAAAAATTATCAAATGTCAGCCAAATTCACGCTCATAATTTATGAACATTTACTAAGAGTGTGAATGTAGCAGACATCTGACAATTATAATTTTAAAATAAATTAACAAAATGTATATCGAATAAAAATACAAAAATTCACATTCACAGAATTTAAAAATCGGTATATGCATTTTTTTTATTTAATCTTTTTAATTGTCTAGTTCTTTTAATTAGAATTTAAAATTTTTCTTCAGCTGGTACATTCACACTCATACATTTACTGTATAATTTTTAATTGACATTTGAAGTATTCTAGAAATATATATATATATATATATATATATATATATATATATATATATATATATATATATATATATATTTATTAAAGTCACAATTAATGATGATTGAAAATAGTGAAAAAAAAAGACGACTGACAAACCGTAAACTTCATATTTCCATTCTATAATTAATTTTCATTTTATTTTCCCGCGTATTCGTTCTTCAATTACATACGTACAATTGATTGCAATCATATTAAAATTCAATTAACTTCGAATTAAAATAATAGCTAAAAAAACCATTAAACTGAAAACGTCAAATGTCTATTGGATAATTTTGTCATTCTCAATTACACGGTATACTGTTTTAAATCGTTAAATATTGACAATAATTGACATAATCATCCCTATATTATTATTGTTATTAACTTCCCTCTGCATAATAGTGGGAAAAAAGTATATAAGTGAGCAAACTCGGAAATTACTCGGAATCAGAAATTATTAAATGTAGCAGGGTACGAACCCTATCCGGTAACGCGTACAACGGTTTTTAACTTTTCATAAGTAATTAAAGTACATGACATACATAGTAAAACTTCAGTAACTTTAATTCAAAAAGGAGTAGATTGTTATTTCAAACTTCAACATTTCTTTTTAAATCTCAAAATACTTCTAGTATTGATTAAAACGAGACAAAATTTAAGTTTTGGCTTCTTCTATAGTTTTCAAATTACTTGCAGTAGTTTCAGTTGTACTGTTACATATATATAAATATATTAAGTAATTAATTTGTTTTAATAAATATAGACAATTCAAGACTAGAAAAAAAAAATAAAATTATAAAATAATTTTTTACAAGTGAAAATAAGTTTGTTAAAGTTAGTACGGATATTTAATAAATGTCTAGCATCGTATGGCACAAAATTGTTGATCTATATATATATATATATATATATATATATGTATATATATATAGCATGGGTGCGCTCACGTGTAGTGTATATGCGCAGTAGATATGCCGGTCTTATATGCCATCTATATGCTGCAAATACATACAACTATATATATATATATATATATACTATGTATACGTGGCCACTGCCTGGGAGGTTATATACTATATATGTACTAATTATATATATATATATGTACATCTATGTACATATAGTACATAATATACAAGAGGCTTATGTGCACATACTGTAGAATATAAAAAGTATGTACACCACTACGAAGAGAATAGTGATGTAACAAAAAGCGTACATAGCCGAAGATATACGGAATAAACCGAATGTATTTTATTTCTCATTTAGAACGCGTGTGCCGCGCCGGCGTTATGTTGGTCGTAAACGTTTCAAATAACTAAGACGCCATTTTTAATTTTATGGAAAGCGTTATTAATTAATAATTGCCCATATAAAATGACAGTTACAAATATGTATTAACCTAAATACATATTAATTAAATTAAATATCTTAATATTTAATATCATATATTGTATAGAGCAGCAGGATTTGCAAAAATATATGGCCTCGAAAAACTACCGTGACCTTCAGCCCCCGACCTTATTTACCGCGTGGGAGAAAGCGCGGTTATTATCATTATTATTTTATATACATATGAATATACATATATATTATTGTATTTTTACGTAACAGAGATAAGTCTATTTGCTTAATTTTATTTATACTTGTAAATATTTTCCCGATAGTGAAGTACGGGCGGATCGTTAATAGTTGGTCAATAGAGTGCGCTGCGAGCGCTCAATTGAAGTAGAGAACATCCGGTTAGCAGCCATCTTGTTATTACATTTTCCCTTCTTCGTTTTTTTATGTTTCCCCCACTCTTGAGATTTATATCGGAGTACATATGTACAGATGTTGTACATAGGCTGGTATATAGATATATATTTAAGCTTGGTCCCCTTCCTTCTCTGACCCCGCGCAGTATGCCCTCAAACGAAAACTACGCCGTAACTTGGCATAGCAACAGCGTTAATAATGAAGCTTTCTATAAATAGATGGCTCACGATGCGGCGTTGCCAGACCTACTGGTCCCCAGTGCTGATGTGAAACTCTAAAGTCCAAGGACATTAGGGACGCCATCAAGTCCGGCAACGTCGCACTATCTGCGTCTTAAAATCTATTTTCACATACAATGTACAAATATTTAACTTTAAATATTGTTTTTTTTGTTGTATTTTGACAATTGTCATTTGAATTTGAATTTATAATTTGAAATGACAACAACAATAGTACTCTAGTTATCATTGAATTTAATTATGGATGAAAATTTGCAATTAATTTTTAAACGAGGCATAAGTTAAATAATTGATGATAAATTACTTTAGGGGTTAAAAAACAATTAATTATTAAATGTAATATATATTTTTGAAAAGCGTAGGTGTTTTTCATATCTATAATTGTGTGCGTTAGGGAGCAACGTTGCGAAGCGAGAGTAGGCGTGCCCCGACGCGGACGCGATCTGGCAACACCGCCACCGTAAATCATGATTAAAATAATAAGTGTATTATATATGTATATACATTTACAGATGTATTTATATGTAGATATCTTGGATATGTATGTGAGAGTTGTATATACCGCGGTATATAGGTTTGTACATAGGCCCGTGGTATAGATGATGGGGGCTGCGCAAAAGTACCAGTTGAGCTCAGCTGTAGTTAGCGACTGGCTGGGTTCTGCGCATCTTTAATTCCCCCACTAGTACTTGTATATAGCCCCCTCTTTTCTGTTTAATCCAGAGGCTTTCCAGGCACTGAGTCGCGGTGTAAAGGGGGGAATCACCTGAAACTATCCTATATACCTTCCATGCGTTTGCCAATCTTGGCACTTTGCCTGAAAGAGCATATCGACCGTACAACGTTGTCATATCACTACGGATCTTGTGCCTGGTCCTAAGCACTCTTTCAATAGTATGTACTCATTCCTGAGTCCGTGTCATGTGATGTTACATTTGTACCTACCCTCCCTTATTACTTTCATATATTTTATATATATATATATTTTATTAAACTTTTTTTTTTCATTGTCATAAAGAAAGTTTGCAAATTACTCAACGTTCGTCGACCTTTTTTATGCTACAATGATTTTTTTACTGTCATTATTATTATTATTATTATTATTATTATTATTATTATTATTATTATTATTATTAAATTTTTTCTTTATCTAGAAAAATCTGTTGAATTTATATTAAGTTGAGAACGTATATTGGATTTTCTCTATTTAGATTAGTTAATTAAATTTTCTGTTAACGTTTTATGTAATAGACTTTATTTTAATTAAAATTTTTTCATTATTTGAATTTTTTATAACACAATTCATTCTACCCCGTATTTTTTAAATTTTTTGTTACAAATATTTGTAGCCTATATTCAACAATATAATTTTTTGTAGGGGTAAAATATTGTGTATAAAATAAGAAATATATTTTTTAAATTTCCCGGTCAATGAAATTTAAATTTGAATTTAAATTTAAATTTAAAAAATAACTTGTTAAGGATCAGGATATTTAAAAATTTCTCCACCACTATACAAAATAAAATAATTTTACTGGTTTTATATACATGACTACAATATACTAGGGGTAAAATCGTCCAACTACAACCAATAGCCTACATTTTGGTAGTTCTCAGTAACGTCGTCGTGTCGGCATTTTCTGCGCGCGTCAAATCCTACTATTTTTTAATTATTATTAAAAGACAACAATCGGTATGTGATTATTTAACAATTAATAATATAAACATTACCGTCATAAACAATTACTGGGATCTATTTCGTGTGTTAAATTTTCTGAGCAATTTTATCAGTTGTCAAAATAGTTTTTTTTTATTTTTCGTGCTCTATGAGCATTGAGGTTAGGTTAAAAGGCGTTTGTTTCTTCCATTTTTAAATAACGTTTTTACAAACAATGGTTACCATAATATGCTATAATTATTGATTACTAACATCAATATTAAATATAACATTAAATTTAAAGTCCAGTAATAATGTTGAACAATTTCATTTTTTTTTACGCTATAATTTGAATTTGTTATTTATTTATTAGTCTAAATTATTTTATTTAAAAAATGGTGAATAATTGTGTTGATTAGTTGATTTAAATAGAAGTTAAATAATATATGAAGTTTTTATTTGTGATATATTGATCTGACATTTATGTGAATAATTTGAATATTTATAAACAATTAAATATAATGCCACGTAAAAAAACGAATCTTAGTTCAACAAAAGCTCGTGCACGCAGAAAAAAACTTTACATGGAACGAAAAAGAAAAGAATTAGATGAGACACTTAAAAATCATAATGAAAGTATTGATATTGGAAATTTAGATGAAGTAGGAAATGATAATAATGATAAAATAATGGATGTAAATAATTTAAATATTGATAATAATATTAATGATGATAACGATGATGATGATGATGAGGATGATAATGATGATGATAACAATGTTATTGTTAATGAAACGTGTAGTATTAATAACAACAATAATAATAATAATAATAATAATAGTAATAATAATAATAATAATAATAATAATAATAATAATAATGATAAACTATTCAGCACTGAAGATATTGAAATAGTTAGCATTGTAGGATCTTCCAATCAAGAATCATCTCAAAGCAAAGCATCAGCAGGAGGTAATCGATACTTTGTGCTTTGGACATTTTTTTTATTATCATTTGTTATTTTGTTGTGTTTGAATTAATAGTTTTTTATTTTTTTTCATTGCTATACACTGAAAAATTAGCTGAGTAAATCCGGAGTGAATGATTTTTTATTTAATTCCTTCGGAGTAAAATTTACTCCGAAGGGGGGTAAATTTTGATATCAAAACTCAAATCGTAGTGGATGTGGATTTAAATATCCAGATCACTCCGAAATCACTCAATTAAAAAAAACAAAGTCCTTATTTACTCCGTATGTTGAGTGATTTTTTAAAAACTCCGAGTGATGGAGTGAATGGATTTAAATTAAATCTCTAATCACTCCTAATTTTTTACAGTGTAATATTTTTTTGAAAGTAGTTATTGGTTTGTTTTAATTTTGTTTATGTGACAAGCCACAAAACAATATTATTTTATTTTCATTTGCTTACATTTCTTTTTTTTAAATACTAGTATTTTTTAAATTAAACAAATTCTTATAAATATGTTTGAACTTTTCAAAGTTAAACAATTTTTCTATAATTTGAATTTGAATATTTAAATTGGCTTGTTTATTAATAGTTGCAGTCAATAGTTTACATCTGTCTTTTAAATACACATAATAATTACAATTGGTAATTAATAAATTATTAAAACGTTCAAGTTAATTATTATTATTTGTCAGTTTAGGTTTTTTTTTCTGTACAAATTCCGATAATTTGAAAGTCAATGAGGTTATTGACTTTCATTTATTGAGAACTAAAACATTTGTATAATTCAAAATCATTTACTATATCATCTACTTAAGATTCTTGCTATTGAATATTTTCTAATGTACAAATTATTGAGATGTTCATTATATTTTATATATATTTATTAATATTTTATTAGTGATTATTAATTAAGTATTTAATTACTGGTGTTACAGATTTGAAATTAAAGTCAAAGATTACATTTAAATATTTAGAGACATTGAATTTGAATAATATATGAATTTTCCTTTATGAATTACAAATTAAATCTAAAAATTCAAATGTATGATTAAAATTTTTTACATTTTTAATTGATACCGTTATATGTTAATTACTATCAGATTTATTATCTCATGATAGGTAAAAATTCTTCAAATTTTATAAATTATTTATTACTTCAATTATTATATTGAGAACTTTTGACTCAATAACTATATTTATTGGTTCCAACTATAAGTTAATTGTAGATCTTTGAATGGTTAATAAATTCTATAAGTTTTTTTACTGAAATTTATAAAAAAATAAACCTTTGATAATAATATTTGTAGTAAAGATCAAATAGTTCAATTTTCAAGTTAATTGAGGGTTTTTTAAAGTTTATCTTGGATTTGTGGGATGAAGATTAAAGTTGGTGATTATAATTCGATAGATAAAGATTAAAGTACTTGATCTTATTTTAAAAAACCAGTAAACCATCGCTTAGTTTTATCATTTTTCAAATATTTTCTATATCAATATGTCTGTTATTTTGAGGCAACGTTTGTTGGCTTTTACCTGAAATTATTTAATCTAGAAAAAATCTTTACCGAGGGAAGATGCTTAAATTTAATTTTTAAAGGTCTTTTAATATATAATAACTATTAGTTTTACCTGTATTAAATATATAATCGTGGATTATATAGTTTAATAATTTTTGAAAATTACTTATTTAAATTCAAGCTTTATGAGTTAAAACATGGTGGCCACATTTCTGGAAAGCCTGGAAATGTTGGAGTTATAAATATACTGGAAAAATCAGGGAAAAGTCAGGGAGTTTCGACACAAAGCTGGAAAAATTTTTACTTTCTTTTCTTTGACTGAAAAAATCCGATAAATTTTTTTTTCTGTCAAAACTGTTCAAAAAGTGGCGCGGCGCGAATGCAATTGTAATATCATCTTGAAAAAAAATTAGTAGAAATTGATTCCAATAGCGAAAAAACGAAGCAGTTATAATTAAAAAGGCTGTTAGAAAAAAAAAGTCTTAGTAGGAATCAATCGTCAGGATCTTCAAGTTATTAACATGTATATTGACAAGTTAAAAAACCAAAAACATTAAAAGTATACACAAGTATTGAACTAATAAGTTTCACTATATTTATTATTCGCGCACTTGATTAATATTTTATTAATATTCTATAAAACGTTCTTATTTATGAAATTTATTCTAGGGAAAATGAAAAATTTATTTATATTTTATTATAGAGTAAGTTATATAAAAACAGATTTAAAATAAAAAATAAAAAATGATTCATTTAATAAATAAAAAAAACCTATGAACATTGACAAATAATAAATTAAAGTTTCATTTAACGACAATGATTGATTATTTATTGAACTGACTGATAGCATTTTATTTTGAATTAAATAAATATTTCCAATGATTCAATATTACTACATATGGTCAGGGAATTTTTAAATTATTTGACTGGAATACCTGGAAAAGTCAGGGAATTTCAGTTTAAAAAATCTGTGGTCACCACGTTAAAGTTTATGAACTATTTTTACATATTTAATGTTTCAATTCTAAAATTTTAACGTGTGAGGTTTTAATTAATAATATTACAAGCATGGTTTTCCAGACATTGCCATATAAATAAGTTATATCATATTAGGGTGACATGTTATGTAATAATATATTATACAATTTATATAGTATAATAGTATAGCTCTGGTCGTACTTATAAGTGCATTAAAATATAACTTCGTTACATTAAATTATGAGCGATATATTGTTAGATTTAAATAATAATTACACTTTTATTCATTTATTAAACCGCATCCAGTAATTAGATTTTTGTAATTCATTCCTAATAAATATTCGAGTTAATCGATTCAATTCGCCCATTATTTTTAAAGTAAAAAATTTAATTGACTGTTTGAATAATTTATTATCTTACATTTTAAATATGTAGTAACTCCGAAAAATTTTTAATTTCGGAGGTAAAAAGAAATATGTCACCGCGATATGTTAATAATTTATAATTCACCAAGTACCTGAAGGAGCTGACCTCCTTTAGATCTAAATTTATTAAATCTTTCAAATTAATTATTAACTATTTCCTGTATTAAATTTTCTAACGTTTTCGAGTTTTTGACATCTTAATTAAATATTTACTACAAAGATCCGATAATCAATGTCTCTCGTAAACTTTTTAATGATTTTCTTTAATGAGCTTTATATTAAAGAAAAAAAAAACTTTTTTTTATAAATAAAGTTCACAAACCTCCGAGATTCACGTCAGGGTTCTCGGACAAGTACGAAAGCGTGACTGGCATACTCGTGATTTTTATCGTATTTCTTTGAGCGCCAAATAATAATTAACAGTAATAGTCGTTTCATCTAATAATAGTAACATAATTAGTCTGTAGATATATGCAATATCAATAATTTAGTCTATCAACAAATTAAAACTTAAAAAAACCCAATCAAACTTCAACTTCAATAAAGAAAAAGATATTTTTTGTTATCTGGTTTAAAATTATAAATAAACAAACCGATTGCTCAATAGTTTAAAAAAATAATAATAAAAATAAGTTAATTATTGAAAATTGTTGATGGTGGCGCGACAGTTTCTCGCGGGTTTGTCGCTGGTGATCCCCAAGTACCTCAGTAGCGTCAGCAAGCGGCCAGACATTCAGTCACGGTCGGTACCGCGAGAAAACGCGATTCATATATATATATATATATATACATCAGTATGTATCTGCGGGTATATATATTTATATAGATATATAGTTTAGTATAGTAAAGAGTAAAGTTAAATCATGGACAGCAGCAGTAGCTGAGGTGGAGCTGGCGACGAGTCGTCGACTCCACTCGCTCAGCGCCTCTACCTCTACTATACAACTTTCTTCCATTTTTCATTTATCCGTAGTCTCTTGTATGTGGATCTTTAACTTTAAAATGTGAACCTAACCAGGTTTGAATCCTCGGGGATTCTGGGCAGGCCGATCCGTCGTACGGAATCGTGCACTGTCTACTTTTTTAAAAACCACTCTAAAATAATAGTACATTTTTTTTTTTATCAACTTCTACAATACAGTAAAGTGACCAGTACTGTAAAGTGTCCACAGGATTAATATTGTGCCGAAAAATTTTTGGAGTTTAACTTTTCTTTACATTACACCTTTTAATAGTTTTTTCTACTGTATTGTGTAAAAAAAACTGTGTTTGAACGACGTGTTTACCACGAGACTGTCGGTGCCGTACGATGTCTATGCACGAGTGGACGGGTGCGTAAACGTCAGTGCATTATCATGTGATAATGTGTACGTAATAATATGATTTAAGTGTTAAAATAGTTTAGTTTAATAATTTAATCCCTTTATTACATATGCGCACTCGTGGGTAATTAACGTCTGATCCGATGCGGCTTTTACTACTTTATATTTTTAAAATTACATATGTAATATTCCGCTCAAAATAGAAATTTACACTAATACTTGTTTATTATTTTATAAATAATCACTTGTAGTTTGACGCCATTTTTTTTTTTAACCAATATTGCATCGCTTGTCGATAGATTATTGATTCGTCTGGACGTTTCATACTAGGTGGTCGAATTGAAATGTATTTCATATATATATAATATATATATATATACATTTTTTTTTTGTTAATTGTCACTCGTTTGTGTTTAAGTTAAATATTCAAATGACGGATTACTTGCGCACATGAGCACGTTGGTTAGAACAGTGTTTGCAAAATGAAGGTTAAAAGTTTAATTAAGATGTTAATTTGTGTTATTGTTGATTGGATGATTGTTGCTTAGTTTAAAAATAACAAATTGTATTGTTTTGTTTTTTCGGAGTAAACATTTATCGAAGGGTAGTTTTGTCGGAAAGCGAAATGCGGTTTATTTATTTACGTTATATGACGGTTGTAAATTTATGTGTAAATTTATCAAGGCATATAAACAGCCTAAGAATTATCTGTAGCCTTCTATAGCTGATAGGTCCTTGGCCTCTTAGGCAATTCTGACGTCACGGTCATCAAGTGTAAAGGATGTTTTTTTTAAATGACATTAGTTATGTTTATTTATCTGACTCGGATGAATAGTAATTGAATTCACTAACATAAGTTTGATGTTTTTTTTTAAAGATTTATCATTTTTTTTATGACCGTTTATCTTAATTTTTTGTTTGCGATCTTTAGAATGTGATATTAATTAGCAAACTAGAAAGGTAATGATAAAAAAACCAAGAGGATTTGATAGTTTGGAGTAAAAAATAGTGGCTTTAGTTTTTGCTTGGTATAGTTTGTTATTTACTGATGGTTATAGAGGTCAGCTAGACAGAGAGTATGGAATGTCTAGTGTTTCATGTTCTCCACTTCACTTTGTTAGTGTACATGGAAGTTCTTCGATGTTAGCATTCGCATTTTATTATTTAATATTTTTTTATGTGGGGTAGGAGGGTAGCAGAGAAAAATTCAATTTTTGATATTTTACAAGGTCTGTAAAAAGTGTGGGCTATTTTCAAAAAATAAAAATAGAGTTCAATTTTAAAAGCTCGTGTAAAGTTAAGTGTTTATGCATTTTTTTAAAATTGAGTTTACGATCGGTTGTGCGATAAAATTGTTGTAAAAAACTCTGGTGTTAGGGTTTGGTACTACTATGGCCATTAGATGACTTAATTTAATTTTGCTTACAACAGTTTGTTTGTATCTTTGTATTTACGATTCAAGTCTTTAAGCAGTTTAACTTTTAGATAAAGAACTAACTCTAAATTTTTAAGCTTTGAATAATACAAGAGGTAATGATTAGATTCATTTTGGTTTCCGGTTTTAAGTTAAGGTGGATTCACAACTTGTGGAATAAGACACACTTGTATTTAAACTCGAATAATGTTTAATTATAATTAACTTTTTACTATACACAAAAAAAAAGGATTTCTTGGCGCAAAAAAAATTTTGCTTAAAAGAATGAAAACAAAAATTTTCTTAGGACTAGAGATAATTTCTTAGCTTAAAAAAATTTTTTCTTACTTTAATAAAATTCTTTGTAACCCCTAGAAAATTTTTGTTTTCATTTCATAATACGAAAAATTTCTTAGGTCAAGTAAAAATTTTTGTTGGAGCGAGAAAAAATTTTTTGAGGTCAGAAATCCTTTTTTTCTGTGTAGGAAACTGTACAGTTATAAAAATCGAGTCAGAGTATTGAGACTACATGAGCCTACATGGGGATTTTCAATTATTTTTATCGATAAATAAATGAAAATAATCAATTGAGTCAACATTCCGATTCTTTGTTGTTTTTAAAAATAAATAATTTTCTCTGTATTTTTTGCCATGACCATTAATTAAGAGGGTGTTCTAGTTTAAAATTATTAAGAAACTAATTTTCGACTTTTTTTTGTACATCTTCTAGGAGCTATTTTTCATTTAATCCGAAGTAACGACATTTGTAGAGCATAAAAAGATAACTATTGTTCATAAAAGAACTTAATTTTCCTTCTTCATTAATTAATCAATTAGTTAACATTCAAATTGTAGTGATTGCTAATGAAGTTTTACTTCAAAGTTATCTTAAGTTAATTAAAAAGGAATGAAGTTGACTCATTGCGGGTTTTAGATTTTATTGTTTTTACCTTTGCAAGGTACAGACTGATAATTACAGATTTATAAATTCAATATAATTTTCGTACATGACGATCTAAGTAAATTAGCTTAAACCTACATTAGTATTGTTTATCGAAATTTCTTGTTTGTAATAACAATCGTGGTGGCACTGATCGTTTATCGTACCTTCAAGCTATTTAGAGTTCGTATTGGCAAAAAATTTCCGACGAGTCAAAAAAAATTTCAATTTACTGTAAAGATAACTGTCAACTCCTAAGAAGCACAGAGTAATTTCGCGCGCCCAAAATTTTAACCGTTATTCAATATATTCTACGCGATTCAATGAATTCACTCATGAGCAAATTTATAGTTTATAAGAAGTATGGCTGAAATTTTGGTAATTTCAGTAGCAGATAATCTTGATTAGTATTGACTATTTGAGGTATGCTTTATTCCTTCTAGAAGCTTGAACAAAATTTTTGCTATTGCTCATACGAAAAAAATATATATCCGGATATATCCCGGATGTATCCCGGCCAATCTGCATATAAACGACATATATAAAAATGTATGTCTCATATATGCAGATTGGCCCGGATATATCCGGATATATATTTTTTTCGTATGGGTGCTGACAATAGAAAGAAAGAATTTAGGAAGTACTTTTAGTAATTACATTCAGTCGTAGGTGAGAAAAGGGTGTAAATTTTGTAATTATTACAACACTATGAAGTTAATTTGAAAAGTGTAAGCTTTACTCGTACTCGTTGCTTATATAATTAACAGTAGTCTCTATTGTCTTTTTAGTTAGGGGTATTTATACCTGAGGTAAAGGTTTTTATACGAGACCAATTTCACAAATTTTGAAGCACTAGTAATATAATAAATTTATTTTACTAAATTTAGCGAGTATTGAATTTTGTGGCCCGATCTTGAGCCTCGACCTTTTCTGCTTTATTGTTGTGTACAGAAAAGGTTGATACAAAGGCGAAACTTGTAAATGACAGATGTTTAAGTAAGGGATGGTCAAGCGTTCAGGTTAAAAAGGATCATAGATTAGGCTGGAATGCACAGAATTTACGATTTTTGAAACATAATTCAGATTTTAGAATGTTAGTGGCATATATTGGAATATTATAATTTTTCAATGTATATGCGTAGATAATAAAAATTTCTTAGATAATTGAAATGAAATTTTTGAAAATATGATCGAGTGAATTCAGTAAAACTATATAGTAGTCCAGGAAAAAGCTTGGGATTTTTTCCCACCATTGTTCTTTCTCTCTCTATTATAATATTCTGAAAAAGATGTTCTGCGCATGCGCAAATCCAAATATTGTGGTAAAGGAGGAATAATTACGGTAGGGGAAAATCCCAAACTTTCTATGGGACATCTATACGACAAGTAATTCTCTTGAAAAAATATTTTCCGATAAGCTAGGGTATAATAATTGCCTATATTTATTTTTATGAAGATTATTTAATGTATCCATGAGTAATCGAAAAGAAATTACTTTTTTAAAAGCAATTATGAGTGGCGTCTAATTGCTCATCAGGTATTTTTAGTAACTATAGATTAGTTCAACTATTGTTTTTATTACACGGAAAAAAATTGTATTTCTAACCACAATATTGTAGTAAAACATTTGTAGTAGCGAATACTCCAATACATATGTAGTAAAGTACTACATAAATAGTACTGTCGTTACTATACGTGTGGTTGAGGTTACTCAAAGTTGGAGTTGGCATTTCTTTACTCCAACTTTTAGTAACCTCAACTATAGTTGCTGTTGTAGCAACTACAATTTTATTCCGTGTAGTGCCGTAGAAACTAAGTTCCAGTAGATGTCTCTGCCGTATCGTTCTGTAATTGTTTGGATACACGATGAATATCTTTGACACAAAGGCTCTCCACAAAATAGTTTAAATATTAGTTCAAGTAAAAGTTCAATTTACGATAAGTATTTTCAGAATTGACCAACTGATAGATCTAATTAATTAGACAGCTAATTTGTTGCTAGAAAAATTTAAGTTCTTAGATATTTCGGTATGTTTGATATTTAAACTTTTCGCAGCCATTTTGTCGAGCGGTGTGCACGTTTGTTCATTTTTTTATGAGTATAAAGTAAAACTCTAAGAGACACAAAATCTTATGTCTATTTCATTCTTTGAGTATTCGTTTCGTGTCCTAATATAAAGCTATAGAATATAATAACGATACTCCAGTTTTTTGATAATTATCAAAAGATCCAACCTTTCCCAGGTGGAAATTTTTCGAACTTTTCTCTGAGAAACTTTGAAAAAGTCTTCAGAACTTTAGGACTGAGTTTTTCAGAGAAAAATTCCGAAACATTTCCACTAGGGTTGGTTTCATTTTTTATAGTTTCTGTAACACCCAGCTCAGTCGGTAGCTGCCTCGTGATTGCAAAATATTAAAAAATGTCTGAAATTTGGATTTTAAATAAATGAATATAAAATAGATGTCACATTAAAATTTGAAAACGATTTACTGCAGCAATTAAGAGATAATTGCAGTTAAAAATGATACTTTTTGCACATACAGTATAGGAGAAATGTGGGAAAATGACATACTTTTATTCTTTTTGCATTGGAGGAATATTACTATCTTTATGAAAAACTAATACCTGTTAGAAATATGTCTTCAGGATAACTAAAAAAAATGGAAATTATTTACCACGTAGTTTAGATGAATAGTTAAAAGTAATAACACATTTAGGCGTTTATTTTTAGTGGAGGGGATACTGAAATATTTACGTAGAAACGATGTGGCAATGTTGTAACAGAAATAATGATGGATCTAAAAAAAAAGGCGCGAGAATTCAAAACAATCTAAAATATAAAGTTTTAAAGATTCATTTTTTATTATATCATTAAATTTTTTATTCTCACGATGAGCTTTTATCACCTTTAACTTTTTGCCAAGCATCGGTTACGGTCTCCCATAATTATTTTTCATTTTTGAATATAAATAACAACGAAAACACTGAGGTGTTTACGAGAGAGTACTCTGATTAAAAACTAAAATTGAAAAGTATTACAAATGATGAAATTTTAATTCTTTTCAATACTTCTGAATACTTTCGATACTTTTCAATTCCTTCTCTTATGGAGCTTTAACATTGTAGATCGTTTTCAATTCTTTTTTATAACCTGAGTAGGGAAATACATATGCGACGTTGTCAAATCTTTACAGAGACAAATGTTTTATTGTATTTGTGTATTAGCAGGGAGTCTGGTATATGGTGGGGACAACTGAATCGATCGCAGCGCTCGATGTGGGCACAATTTCGTTAAATCATGCTCTTGTGGAAAATAAACATGTGAATATTAAGTTTAAAAATAGTTTATAATAGTTATTGTGTCATTAATGTTTGCCTTTGCTCATCGTTTAAAGTTAAAACAATATTTTATAATTTACTGATTCAAATCCGGTTTGGATAATGATTTTTATCATTGCCTAAAAATAATTTTTTAAAAAAACATTATAAGTTAATACTTTCTTAGTTACGATTCATAAGCAAATTATCATGAATTACAATAAAATTATTTACTAGAATTTTGTTAAAAAACATGAGTGTGAATGTAGCAGACATCAAACAAATTTAAAATTGTTAATAAATCGAGTAAATAATTAATAAAATTAAATTTTTAAAAAATCCGCATTTAAAAAATTTTGAAATTAATGAGTGTATTTTTTATAAATATTATTTTTTTAATTATTTACTTTATTTATTTATCGTTTTAAATTTGTCTGATGTCTGCTACATTCACACTCGTTAAAAAACGCAAATTACTATTCTACTATTTTTTAAACTTTTATTATTGTAGTTGTCATTTATTATTTGTTTTGATTTTATCGGTTAACCTTATTCTATTCTAAAATAATAGTATTTATTATTTATTAAAATTTTTTATCCTTAGTTTCTTTATCGAAATATATTCAATTTAATTTTTTCTATCAAAAATACAATTGCACTTTTTTATTTATATCATTATCAATTTTTGTATTTTGATTTTATAACAAATTTTTATTTTTTACACTGATTTTATGTATCTATCATAATTCTCGAGCATGATTTTTTGTAACCATCAGATGTCGTTTTCGTCGCGCTCCCTGCCAATACATACAGAGGATATTTTAGTGTACGAGGTACTATCCAGTTAAAAAAGTTGGGCCCACAATCTTAGTATACTAATACATTTGGTTTGAGTTTGCAGTTAAATTCTTTTGACTAGACTGTCATTAAATAATATTTTCAAGTCAACATATTCTATTTTCATCAAGGCTGAGCCGTACTAAAAAAATTGTCGAATTTTAGATTTTTATAAATTAATTAATTGATTATTATGACAGCGATTTTTTCAGCTTCCGAAAAAATTGCATTTGACAAATTTCCTTGGAAGATTTTCACCATTCGAGTCCCATAAATATTTAAAACGTAATTAGAAATCTAAAATCCCGAAATTCGGTTATTACTTCCGGCCCTTAAAAAAAATTCTTTTATAACAAAATATGTTTTTGATTGCGAATTTGAAATATGTTTTCTAAAAAACTATGTCTGTAGTTTGAAAATTTTTTATTAAAGAGATTTATGGCAGTGTGACTGAAATTTCTGCACAAACTTTTTATATAAATTCAGCCTATAAACACATTATAGCTGGACAGAACAAACCTACAGTTGATCAAATACTTGGTGAAAATAAAGTTTGATAAAAAAATGAACTATAGGGTTAAAGTTTCTATGATTGTTGAAAGTTTCATAACAATCGCTTATAAATTATTTATGATTACTATTGCTTATTAAACTTCTTTTTTTTAGTGTCACATAGTTTCTCTAGTTTTTTTTATTTTTTTCAACAATTAATACTAAATTACGAGAAATCATTCAAAGAATGTTGAGAATTTTCATCAGCAAATAAAGAGTTTAAGTAATTTTATTATTTTCTCTTGAATTATTGACCTCCTTTTACCGTCTCATTATTAAAATTTTATTAGCTTTTCCATTTTTCAAATTCAATATATCGATTTATAAAAAAAAGTGCTCCTTACATTAATAAGCTATTTATAAAAAATTCTAATTAATTTATATTGGTTGATTGGCATTTTACAAATTTAATTATTAATGTATTAAAAAATATACCAGTAGGTCATTTAAATAAATCTTCCGTTACAAGAGAGTTTCATTAAATTTTGATATATTTATAATTTAAACTCTGACCTACATCCGTCTTGCAAGCGGTAGATAAATGTTTAAATAACTTAAATGTAACATAATTTATAGAACATATATTTATTCAAATTACAGGGACTTTTGACGAGGTACCTGTTAAACAAGAGCGTCCAGATGAAGCGGAAATCCGGGAATTGGCTGCCAAAATGGTGGAAGCAAACAAGGCGAAAATGCAGGCAATGCCTCCAGCAACGCCGAGACCAGCTAATCCACAGGCAAATTTACCCGGAATACTCGGTTATTTAACGCGTAAACCAACTGATGGATCAACTGGAACACCACCAGTAGCTAAATCACCGTCTGTTCAAGACGGCAAAGTACCGCTTGATGATGAAAGTCAGCGTGGTAGATTTGGTTGGGTGTCATTTGAAAAAATTCACATACCATATATATTTCGTGGTAGTGAAAAATATTGTGCTGTTAGGATACTTGAAGCCAAGCTACTAAATAAGTACCTGAATTATCTTCACTCAGATATTTACAGTTGTACATGTATTAAAAGTTACTTTATAACTGAAGCTGAGAGTAAATTATTTAATGAAATAAATAATAAACATTGTGAGAATCAATTCGGCAAAGAACAATTTACGTGTAAAGATTTAGTTGTACGTCTATCAGACGCTAAAGAATTTTACACATTTTTAGATGTATGTTATACTAAGTTAACAAGTAACAGTGTTATTGGTAATAATAGTGGTGGTAATAATAATGGACATAATAAAAATGATAAATGTGGATTTATACGTATTAATAAAGAATCTGTTGTTCCATATACAATAAAAGATAATTTAAAATACGTACCGTTATTTTATTTTGAAGGTGAAACGGACAATTTAAAATTAAAAGCTGAAAAATTAGAGGGATGGGATTTGTCATATTTAAAATTTTGTTGTAAAGTACAGGGTATACGTAATGAATTATTTGCTAGTGAAACATGTTCTGTTATAAGTTTAAGCGATATTAAAAGTTATTTTCCACCTGGTACTGGTTTTGAAGACTATTGGCCTAGTAAAGTTATGGATTCACAGCTATTTGTTAATGGTAAAAGTGGTGCTAGTGCTGGTGGATGGACTAAACAACCACCAGCTCCGCCAGCAAATATTATTGGCAAACAATTACAAGTTCAAAATAATTCAACTTCTAAATCATCGTCTTCATCACAACTAACATCACGAACCGTTGCTGGTTTACCAGCAACACGTAATAGCAATACTGCTAATACAACCACATTACAGTCAGTAGTTAATCAATCATCAAGATCCGTTGTTACAACACATCCAGCGCATGTATCATCAAATAATCTGTCTGGTGGACGATCTGCTGCTGCTGCTAATAATGCTCAACCTTTGCTCAGTTCATTAACTGCTGTTAATGGATGGACTGGATTAGTTGGTGGACAACCAACATTTCAGACTGCTATTGTACCTCAATCTAATTCACAAGCCGTTATAAGAATGCAAAATTCACCACTTATACATAATGTAAGTTCTACATTTTATTCATTATTTTTTTATACATTTAAGGACAATAGTTATGGTTGGTATTTTCCCTATCAAAATAAAAACCATATGGAAATCCAGCCTGGATTCAATGTGGGTTCCACATGGCGTTTTTGAATGGATTCCCATATGGTTTCCTATAGGAATATTAATGTTCTTTTATTCACATATGCGTGTCAACAGACGATAGACATAGAAATCCAGATGTCCTAGATTCTGCAGAAATCACTTATATAGAAACCGAAACATGGGAATCCAGAAACCCAATTTCCTATGTGAAGTTCCTGCATGGGAATCCAGGTACTCACAGTTTCCTATGTAAAGTTCCTGTATGAGAATCCAGGTGCTTACAGTTTCCTATGTGGATTTCCTACATGGGAATTCAGAAATCCAGTTTCCTATGTGAAATTCCTACATGGGAATCCAGATTCCCAGTTTCCTATGTGGTTCCTGTATGGGAATCCAGGTTCTCATAGTTTCCTATGTGAAGTTCCTGTATGGGAATTTAGGTACTCACAGTTTCCTATGTGGATTTCCTACATCGGAATCCAGAAACCCAGTTTCCTATGTGACGTACCTGTGTGGGAATTTAGGTACTCACAGTTTCCTATGTGGATTTCCTACATCGGAATCCAGAAACCCAGTTTCCTACATAGATTCTTATATAAATCCATACTTCTCTATATGGATTCTTATGGGTTCCCATGCTATCCCACATGGATTTTTTTTATAGAATTTACAATGAGATACTAGCGACTGAGATGTATTTGGCTAAGATGTAAAGAGGGGTCACCAATAAATATCTTTTATGAAATCAAGCAACTCGATTTTTTCTTTTATTATATAAACGGTATTGATTATATATTTTTAGTTGTCCTAATTTCGAAATGATGAAGTACTAATCAAATCGTGTATTTTTAGAAAAATCTAGTTATAGTTAAATTAATGCCACTAAATTAAAACAATCATTTGTATTCTTATTAATTGATTCAATGAATCACTAAATATTGAACTAACATATAAAATTTTGTTCCTGAGTTTATGAGTTATATTTAAATTAATCATTGGCTATTTATATTTTAATTGATTAATTGTTAATGGGTTAATAATATATAATGGGGTTAGTAAAAGATCAAGTTTATGTTCTTAACTTATAGAATATCTCTTCATCTAAGGCTTATCAACAGCAATCAAGAAGTCGAGCTGGAGGTAATGGTAGTACGGCACCTGGTCAGTATCCAGTTTACCCAGTTACAACTATTCAACCAATTCCACAAGCACAATCGACTTTACGAGCAACTGTACACTCCAATCAACCTAATCTTGGGTAAGATTTTACTTGCAATATTTTTTTATTTTTTACATTCATTAGTTTGTGTTGACGAAAAAAAATCAAAAAAATGTTTCTATTGTAGCAATACAGCTATTTTAGAGTCTAGTTATTTTTGGGTATTAAATGACTTATTGATAAGTTAGAAAAGAAATCTCAAAGATAGTTGACCCTGTGGGCCAACCCCAAAACTTTCCGCTGTTTTCGAGCTCAGAAAGATCGAAAATATTTTTATTTGCAAAGTTTTTTAGCTCTTTGAAGTTAAAAAGTGTTTATTTTTTTTGTTCAACCAGAAAAAAATCATTTTTGTCGTACGATATTTTTGGAACGAATCAACTAGTTTGGACATTCTTGGCGGCATTCAAAAGGGCTCATCAAGACTTAAATCTCAATAGATTTTGAAGTTGATCGGTTAAGTAGTTTACGAGTTATATGAAAATAAAAACGAAAATTCATTTTTCTTTAGGTTTTGTTGATAAAACTCATAAACTACTTGTCCGATCAAATTTAAAATCTATTCAGATCTTAATCTAGATGAGCCCTTTCGATTGCCGCCAAAAACGTCCATGTCGGTTAATTTGTTCCAAAAAAATCGTATGGCCAAAATTAGTTTACACACATACGTACATACATAAATACACGGGCATCTATCCTGAAATAGTCCGTCAGAATAACTTCTTAAGACATCAAAACGTCGAAATCTGACGAAAACTCGATTTTCGAAAATCGGATCGAAAACAACAATTTCTCTTTTTTTTGAAAATTTTAAATTTTCACAGCGGGAAGATAAAAAAGTATATCCGTTTGTCGATAGTTCAGGACACTAATCATAGATGGCGTTTTTATAAATTTGTGTTTGCTTTAGAAAAGTTATCATTAGCCGTACAAAGGTTACATAAATACATTTATTTTCTGTCTTATTTATAAATTAGTTAAGAGTTTACTAAAAACTCAAGTAACCACATAAATTATAGTTCATAATTTAATAATATCGATGCTAATGATTATTCAAAAACCAATATTACCGGTATATTTTTAGTACCTTCATTAAATACTCATCAAATTAATAGTATATTCTCGAAGCATCCAAATACCATTTAAATTAAAAATATCCCTATGACCGCTTAAAGGTTAAGGAATAAAAGGTTTAATGTCAAACGGTTAGATTAATTGAAGAAGTTCTTCATTACTTGATAGAATTCATATAAAATATTATTAAATATATATAATTTTATATAATCAATACTTATAATTAATATTATTTTGTCCAGAAAATCATCACGAAGTATTATATAACGAATTTTAACTTAATAAAAATTATTTAAACCCTAATCCCCTGACCATGGGTCGTTTGTGTCCATGAATTTTCAAATATTCTACTGTAAACAGCAAACATGCCTTCGAATTTTGATGAAAATGTTTATTGAAAAAGGGATTTTCGGAGCTGGCAACAACTCGATCGCATAGTTAGGAGTCCAAAGAAGATCTAGGAATTTTTTAAGATTTTTCCTTACAGAATAACATAATTAAATGAGCAGCGGACGCTAATGACCCATGGTCAAGGTTTACGGGTACTGAAAACAGCGACATGAGATTAGGGTTAAGTCTGCCCAAAAAATTTCAAACACGATCGTTTAAAATACGGTTCAGTTTAGTCGAGTTAGGTTTCTAAGTATGAAATGAGGGTTAGTAAACTTTATTGAGCGCGGATGAGACTCATTTTGTTCTTTTGAGGATGAAGTTGGGGCCAAACCCAAAAATAGTGTGAAATGAGGGCAAAAATTTCGACTCAGGGACTGGTTACTGTCCAGCACACCACTGAGTCGTGTGCTCACAGTATAACAGTTCATGTTTAGAACCGTACTTAGGTGCAGCACAAAAATGCCAGCACCGTAACCAGTCATTCGCGGAGTATGCTGTTTCATGTGCGCACACGGATGAGTAATATCCTGCAAAAGACTATCGTATGTCACAGCATTGATGAGTGTTGAGCACAACAACCATTCATGTGCTGCACACGACTCATTATAGTGCAACACCGTAACCATTCATGTGCTGCCCATAACTGAACAGTGTTCAACACCGTAACTACTCTAGTGTGGCACACGAACTGCCTTTATTACAACCAAAATTACTTGGTTAAGACACGTTAGTTAACCCTTCTGCACCCGCGCTATGATTTTTTTTCTCACACAACTTCAAATATTTTTTTCTCCGTAATTTCAAATGAAATGACCTAGTGAAATTTTTTGTATCTTAATAAAATTTCATGCTTTTTATGATTTTGAAATTTAAAAATTACTTCGAACATAAAAAATATTTTTAAAAGATTTATTTTAAAAGCCATGAGACTTTTTCTCATCACGCGAGTAAAGGAAGGCGTGAAAATTAATACGGTTCGGCTCAGTTCGGACAGTTCCGAATCTTTTCGGCAATCGCCGCCATTTTTTTCAGCCGTTACATCTGTCATTACTTACAAAAGTAATAAAAACAAGCGAAATATTCAAATAAATTATAATTACCTCATAACTGGGAAAGTGCATAATATTTTTGTTTTATTTAAATTAAAATTTACGATGCGCCGAAGCGTGAGACTTTTTCTCATCACGCGGGTAATGTTTTACGTTGCTCTAACGCGGGTGCTGAAGGGTTAATGTAACAGATTAACTTCGGAATTTAAATGTTTACCGTTAATAATATTTCACTTTTAAGTGGATATATCCGTAATTCCTTAAGCTTTATCATAAAAATTGGTCTTTTTTTAAAAAAAGAAGTCTTGCTAGATGATTATTTTATTTTTCTCTGTAGATAATAGTGATGAATTCAACCCAGACTAGTTAATTGATACTTTATTTTTGTTCATCCAAATTAGTTATCAGATTGGACAGTTTCTTTTTTTTATCATCATTATTTAGCTTACCTCTCACGTCGCAGTGAGTCTACCCATAAATCACCCTTCTCAATACCAATTAATCAACCAGTTATCGATTCGCTTTTTTATGATTTCGTATTATATTATAAATACATATTTATTTATGAAAATATATTGTGTTTAAGTGGTATAGTATTAGAATTCCTAAGCCAGTTATGAATGTTTAAAAAGTCATTGAACTTAAAATTTGTTGAAGAGAGATTAGGATTCTGAGCTTGCGGTTCAAGTGAGATTTGTAATTATGAAGTTTTAAAGATAAGTATTTCGTTAATTCCGCAAAAAGAACGGACACTACGGGCTACTATGTTGGATAGTTCTCAATACCACCTGTAAAAAAAAATCTGAAAAACGGTTGACTCTGCGGAACAGCCCCAACACTTGCCGTCGTTTTCAAAATTTTCTTGAGCTAAGAGAATTTTTCTTGGTTAAGGAGGGTCTATAGTCATTTTTGTCCATGCTTTTGCCTCAAAGAAATCCTTAAACGCAAAATTAAGAACGAGGCTCGATGCATTACTCTAATCTAGCAATCGATGTTTTCATTTTTTAAAAATGTTCATTTATTTAAGAGAAAAACGTGAACAAAGTTTCCATTTACTGCGCAAGTGCAACAAGGATAGTTCCGTTTGTTGACTTGAGTGTGATACAGAAAAAAGTTCAGACCCCCACGTGTAAAACCAATTGTTAAAAAAAGGTTAAAAAAGTGTTGACTATTCTAAACTTCAAAACGTGACACAACGACGAACATTTTTTGAACGTTTTTTAAACTTTTGAAAATTCAAGGAAAAAATCAATAAATGTCGTAATATCATTAAGATATGCTAAAACAAAAAATGGTCAGAAATAGTTAGAAATTCGTTTTTTCTGAACGTATTTTGCACTGAAAAATGTTAATTTGTAGCATCAAGTCAATTGTTTTTTTTTCTGTTCATTTTGAGAAGTTTGAAAATCGTTTCAAAAAAGTTCGTCATTGTGTCAAGTTTTGAAGTTTAGAATAGTCAACACGTTTTTAACCTTTTTTCACACGGAAAAAAAAAAATTTTAAAAATGACTATTTGAAATTATAACCCGGAACCCAGTTGTGAATATGGAGAATTTTAACATTTAAATAGTAAATTTTATAATACGTGTCGTCTATTTTCTAAGTATCAGTTACGATTTTTAAAGTTCAAATAGTAATTTTTCTTACATAGACAATAAATTTTCATACTTATCCTGTAATTATTCACGTTTTAATCGTAAACGAAAAAATTACTATTTAAAATGATGGTATTTACTGATCACTTTATTATTATATTACTTGTCATTCTCAATTTATACAGTTCATTTTTTTCCGTGCAACGTTTTTTTTTACGGGCCTCTTAAGAGGGGTCTGAACTTTTTTCTCTATCACACTCAAGTCAACAAACGGAACTATCCTTGTTGCACTTGCGCAGTAAATGGAAACTTTGTCCACGTTTTTCTCTTAAACAAATGAATATTTTTCAAAAATCAAAACGTAGACTACTAGTTTATAGAGTAATGCATCGAGCCTCGTTCTTAGTTTTGTGTTTAGAGGTTTAGTTTGAAAGAAAAGCTTGGACAAAAATTACTATAGACCTCCGTAAAGAAAATTGGTCTTGGTCAGAGGAGATTTCTACTTTATCCCAGAAAATTGAGGTTTTCAAAAAAAATTTATTGAATTAAAAATATTTACTTTCAGTCCAGTTCTTTTTTCTGCGCAGATACTAAACGCTTATCAAAGATAAATTTGTTAGAATATATAACATATATATATATATATCATACACTCACAATATTTATACACGACATCTGAATATTTACTGAATCTATAAAAATAAAATATTTATTATTCAAACGTTTCTGTCACGTAAATTATCGATTTTATATTTCATGTTGCATTATTGCGTAAAGAAAAATAAAATATATGCATATATTCATAAAAATATACTTTTTTTTTTGCATCAGGATCTTCTATTTCAATATTTTTTTCAAATTCTTACATTCAGTACATAGTAGATAATAGAAGTTTAATTTTAAAATTCTTGCGCATAAAATATGTCGCCTGTGATATCCTACGGAAGTTTTAAATTAAAATCCTGTTTAAAACTATGCAAAGTATAAAATTTTTCATTGTCTAATTTACAAACAAACTATTTTATTATGATACAACATAAATTGCTTTTTTAATTTAAATCTATTTATGCATTTATGATTATTTTAAAAAATAAAGTTTATTTTTTTTTATCATACTATCGAGATTAAACAGTAGTTTTTTCTAATTCAATACGAGTTGTGATAAGAAATTTAATTAAATGATAAAAGTATTGCTACAGTAGTAAATATTTTTAATTTTTTTTTTCTTTTATTTTTTTTACGTCTATACAATTTGTTTGTGTACATACTGAGTCCTTGCTTAATAAAATTAATAATTCTTCAATGCTTTATATTAAATACAATAAAATTAAAAAAGTTTTTATTATTTGAGAGTAGAATTCAGATTATTAAATTTATGTTGCTAGTTTTTAAATTATTGTGTATTATAATTTAAATGCGGTATAATTTAAAGATAATGTATGGTGTGGTAGTATTTTATGCATTAAATTATTTTAATTTATTTATGAAAATAATTAAATTATGGTAATTTATATTTAAATATATCTCGAATTTAATATTGCATAAAAAATATTTTTATTATAATTAATAATTTAGTTAACCACAATTATTTTTTAAATTTATATTCAAATATTATTTTTTATTTTTACTGACAATAACTCGAGTTGAAATTTAAATCGTAGATTTAATTTACTAGACGTCAAAAACGTAAATTTAATTTTTGAAAACGTAAGTAGCCGTAAAAACGTATTTTAGAAGTAGTTGACGTACGAAAACGTAAATAAGACTTGCGGAGTCATAGACAAAACCTTTCAAAACTTGCATTAAAAAAATTAAACTATATCGGAAACATTTCATTGTCAGAAAAACATGTCAAGCAGCCAGAAGACGAGAAATAAAAAATATATTTTTTGGGTCTTACAGACTATCTTGTAGCTTGGAGACCAAAAAAAATTTTGAAAATCCAAAAATGCACGACTCGAACGCTCATTTTATGTTTTTTTTTAAAAGTTAAATTTCGAATAAAATTGAATATCCCGCTCTTTTCTCATAAAAATTTCCATGGTAAATATACGGTAATAAAAGTAAAAAAAGAATAAATAAGGAGAACATTCCTAATGAAAAATGGCGGCAGTGTGTGTTTGTTTACATGTAAGATTGCCGGTTTTAACCGTAATGATTTATTTTTAAAAAAACGAGAAGGCCTACAGTAGTGATTTTCGAAAGGAACCTTCTTTGCTTATTTCTGAAAATTTTGAAAAAAAAATTAAGTAGTTTCGTCAAGTCGTTCTCGAGATATCCGTACCACGCCGTTTTTTTGAACCACAGACTAATGGACGTTCACGATAAATTTTTTTTAATGAACTTTTTTTTATATTAATACATATTGGACAAATTAAAAAAAGTATCAGGATTATTCATTAGTGTTTCAGCATTATATTGATGTGCTTTTCATAATGTGTAAGAGTAATAGAAAAAAAATATATGCACTTTAATGAGTGGAAATCGTGTGACCTTGACAGGTCGGTTATAAAGCACAACCTCTCCGCTTCGCTTCCGAGGCGTGCAATATAAATTCTCAACATCTGTAGAAAAATATTTTGGGCCTTGTGAAACAGTACCCTACTGATGGCCAATTTCTTGTGCTCCGTTAGGTCTTACAGACTACATAGAAGCTTGTAAACAAGAAATAAAAATTTTCAACAGTTTTTGAGAATTATTTTGGGGACTTGCAAGAGATAATTCTAGACTCTATACTCTATAAACTAGCTCACGAGCCATCAGTAGAGTTATCTCATACAAGGCCCAAAATATTTTTTCTGCCCTCCGGCTGGAAAGTGGCAACTTTTGGGCCGCTGCCCTGAACGAAGTTGCAACTTTCCGGCTTCGTCGAGCAGAAAAATAGTATACGCACCTTGGCCAGTAAAAAAGAAAGCCTCAGACCACATGTTTGTCAGCCTCGGTTTCGCCTCGGCCAACAATTACATCTGATCTGAGACTTTTCTTATTTTACTGGCCTAGGTATGTAATATACTATTCAAAAGTTACTAAAAATTTGTATTTCTCGTCTTCTGGCTGCTAGATAAATTTTTTTGGCAATGAAATATTTCCAATATAGTTTATTTTTTTCATTGAAAGTACGATTACGCAAGTCTTAATAACGTTTTCGTACGTCATCTATGTCTAGAATACGTTTTTACGGATATTCACGTCTTCAAAAATTAAACTCTTAAAATTTAGAAACTAATTCTTATTTACCGAAGATTATTTTTTAATTAATTACAATCATTTTCCACTCGCTGCTAAGAAAAAAAAAAAAAAAACAGTCGGTTTTTTATGAATAAAAAAAACATGTAAATAATAAATGATTGTAGGATGCGTTTGAATAATATGTGTTATAAATTGACAAAGCATGATCATCTGATAAGAATGTAGAAATTCGCAATGTTTGTTTGCTCTAATCTGGGTAAGCCACATTTGCACAAATGTCCAATGGTCCCTTAATAGCCCATCATCCCTAACCCCACCACCCCATTCCACTCTACTTCACTCCGCCCAACCCATTTATATTCCAATGCAATAGCTTTATCATGTAGTTTTATTATTATTACTATCCTTGTAAAAAAAAAGAAAGAAAAAAGAAAAGAAAACATTTTTTTGCTTTTTTTTCGTATAGTTATCCAACCTATGGGAAGGATGACTGGTGAGTTCCTGCATAATGAATTATAGAATTTTATAAAATGCAATTAGTATTAGATGCATGTAGCACTAAAAATCTAAGATTTTTTTTTTTAATATTATAATTAATATATATATATATATATACTCAATTAAAGCACTTTGGTAATTACTTTACTTCTCACACAAATTTATTTCCTTTTTTTTTTCAGCTTCAATCTAATAAAATTTTTTTATGCCTTTTTTATTTTATAATACTGCGGCTATCGATTATATATAAGTAATTTTTTATCTCAATATCTAAAGAGCTTTTGAAAAAAAATTATACATATATATATATCAAATAAAAAATATTATCAACTTTGACAGTAACTTATATTCATATTGAATCGATCAAAAAGTTTGTATAAATCCGAATAAGTAGAATCAATTAAAAACAAATTTTGAATGAATCAAAATTGATTTATCGCTTGTGCAGTTATTTCCTTAATTATCTGTGTAAAATATATAAAAATTTAATTATATATAATATTTTTATGGCAAAACTTTACAAATAATGCATTTCATGATAAGTAATTAAGAATATTAAAAGTTGAATTTTTTTAAAAGCACTGAAAAAAGAGTATTTTTGCTCCCGGATATTATTTGCTTCGATAGCAATTACAATATCAAGAATTCTGAAGTTTACTTTACAGAAGAATACGCGTATTGCCCTAGTAACACATGCTTGAGCAAGATTTTGGTGCCAGTGCCTTGAGTAAAATCTCTGGTCACTAGTGTATTTTTCTACGTATGGGTCTTGCGCAAAATCATGTAGCAAGAAATCGTCATCAAGACTTGTGCATGACTTGCTCAAGACATTGTACACAAGATTATTGAAGATATCTTAGATACGGTGCAGTTTAAAAGTTTCTTGCGCATTTCTTGCACCAATAACTTACGGCAGGTACTTACGCATGGCTTGGCTCAAGATCTGCTCAAGGCTCAAAATTGACCTTCAGCCTTGAGCAGATCTTGAGCAAGCCATGCGCAACTATTGTCAACTATAGTCTTCCTCCAGAATTGAGTTGGTGTCACGCTTAAATAACCCCAGACAAAATAACCACGACAAAATAACCGACGACAAAATAACCGACGACAAAATAACCGACGACAAAATAACCGAATGACAAAATAACCGGCGACATAACACACAAAAACCGTGATAAAAGGGCGGTTATTTTGTCGTTCGGTTATTTTGTCGTTCGGTTATTTTGTCGTTCGGTTATTTTGTCGTTCGGTTATTTTGTCATTCGATTATTTTGTCGTCGGTTATTTTGTCGCGGTTATTTTGTCTTTGGTTGAACTGTTACGCAACCATTGAGTTATAATCTGGCACGAATTTCTTGTGTAAGGCTTGTACTAGACTTGCTATTGAAATCTGGCCATGAGTATCTGCAGCAAGACACATGCGTAGAAAAAGACACTAACGTCTATCGAACTTGAGACCAGGCTTGCTCAAGCCTTGAACAAGATTGTTATATGGGTGACTAGACGAAAACTTGGTTTTACTACATTGTGAATACCAAAATTAGATTAAAATAACCTTAAGGGTCTGGTAGTACTCCCCGAATATCCGGATTTTAGATTTCTGATTACATTTTAAATATTTGTGGGTCTTGAACGATGAAAATCTCCTAAAAAAATTCGTCTTATGCATTTTGTCAGAAGCCAAACAAATCGCTGTGATGATGATCAATTAATGAATTAATAGAAATATAAAATTCGAGGATTTGCTAGGTACGGCCCAGTCTTACCGCCTCTTTATTTTTATTGGTTAATGTATAACATGAACATATAATCGTTCCAACCAAAAAGTCGTCCTACTACCATTACTTGGCACGTATTTCTTATACCCCCACTATTAATTTTAGGGCGACCTTTTCCTTAGGGCTTCTATAATATCATTATAATTGATAAGATTACAATACATTCATACCAGAATTGATATAAATTAACAGTGTATACTTAAGTCTGCAAATAATGGGCTTTGCTCCCACCATTTTTCTACAATTAATCCATTACTGTGCATGCGCATTAGTGTAAAGTCATGAACATCATAGCCAAGTAGTGAGAGAAAAGCCCATTCTTTTGCAGACTTAACTATAATATTCTTTAAGGGCATTCTGAGACGATGCCACTTTTTGAAAATATGCAATGACTTTCAACTGTCGTAACCGTATTCAAATTTCATAGATTAATTTTTAATAAATTGAAAAAAGGACAACATAGTAGTAATTTCAGAGGCGCGGAATTTTAGAAAAATTACTTACAATTGTCATCCATTAGGAGTTGAACGGAATTTGTTGAATAAATTTTAGCCTAAAAAATTTGAAAATTTGAATTATAAAATTCTCATGAAGATTTTACTGAAATTTATTTTCCAAATTTCGTTTAACTCCCAATTAATATCAATTGTAAGTAATGTTTTTTTAAATTTACACCTCAGCGAAATTACTACTACGCGTTGTCCTTTTTTCAATTAAGGTTTTATTTTTTTTTTCATCAATTGATAAAATTTTGATACGCTTATGACAATTGAAAGTCATTGGAAATTTTTAAAATATGTAAGGGGACCGTCTGAAAATGGCCTTAATTCTAATAATTATCACACAATCAGCACTAACCCTAGTGGCAATTCTGGAGGAAATCTTAAGCACGTCAAGGAGAATACACCGAAATATGATATCTATATATTCTGTGATTTCAAGATCTTGACTACAATAGCTACTAGGGAAACTGTATGTAATAGAAATAATAAAATACGAAGGGAATGCTCTAATTTGATAGTACAAAAATACAAGCTATGGTTGCACTGTATCTACCTGAAGATCGGAACGTTTTCCGCGCAACGAAAATGAAAAATTTATGAAATTTTACTGCTTGAGGATGACTTAAGGGGTGATTGTGGGTGGCTACAATTTTCGACTAACATATTAGCGCCTATTCGAAACATTTCAGAAATTTAAATCAAGTAGATTTTTTATTTTCGTTCCTCAGAAAACGTTCCGATCTTCAGGTACACGTACTGGTCCTAATCTATGGTGAACTACCACTAAGTTTTAACCCCAAAATTAAACCCCGTGTTACTGTGGGAGTTATAGCAGTTCTCATATACAATACAATTTTCATAGAAAGATCGCGTTTTCTTCTTAATTAGAGAAAAACTTGCAAAATACTTTTTTTTCAGTGTAATATATATAAAAATATGATTAAACATTTAGTTATGATTAATATTAATTAAAAATAATAAGTAATGTTAATTAAATTTTTTCAGGGTTGGTTCAACATACACAACATCAAGTCTAACGAACCCGAATGTTGTGGCAGCAAGTACCTATCCTCAAATGTTAAATTTGAGTCAAGAACAGGTGCAAGCACTTTTACACCCACAAACGTCAGCGGCATCAGCGTTATTGTCTCATTCACAGAGGCATACACCGCCTGCGCACAATGCACACAATAATGCGCATCCAAAACCTGCGGCATATCCACCACCACTTATTCCAGTCAACGGTAATTCGAATAATGCGAGGTAATTATTATTTGTATTCATATTTATTTATTATTAATGTAAGGTCAGTTAGTTGATAACAAGAGATGTAAGCTAGAGAAATTTACGGTACAGATAATTGATCAGCAACAAATTGACCGATCATTTTTTTTAAATCAATGACGATTCCCGCGTTAATTTAAATATTGCCCGGGAAAACAACTTATAAAAAATAGATTAAATCATTTTTGACGTTAATTGACGAGTAATTGCCCGTCAATTTCTTATGATCTGGTCAAACATAAAAATTACGGTCATTTCGTATCAATGATAATCATTGTTTTAATTGTATGTAGGCTGTATATATGTTCCGATCCATATATTTATTGACCAGATGATACAATCCAAAATTGTCCAATGCAAGTAGATATTGCTAACGATAATAAAATAATAACCAATACTAGATTTAATTTCAAACGTACCCGTGTAAAAGAAATTCGTTCCAAAAAAGTTAATTACAGCCCTGCTTGAAAAATCCGACCCTGTTCAGAGAATCTCATAGAATCCATTAGATTCTCATAAATTCCCTCGCAGATTTGAATCACGGTGGAAACACGGTGGGTTTGTTCCATTTTACCACGGTGGCTTGACCACTGTGTACACACGGTGTTTCCACTGTGATTACGCGGTGGATACACCGTAGAACCTCGGTGGTGAAATAGCACAAAGCCACCGTGGAATCACGGTGGATACACCGCGTAATCACAGTGGAAACACCGTGTATACACAGTGGTCAAGCCACCGTGGAATCACGGTATATACACGGAGAAAAATGTTGGTTCAAAACCTACTAATTTTTATTATGCTGTTGACGAAACTTGAAACAGGAAGGGAAGCATCCAAAAAATTATTATGCTCTTATGAAAAATTATTATGCCGCATCACAATTATTATAATGTATGGAAGTAATTTTTATTAAATCTTATCGATAAGTGTCTTGCGCGTAGTAAGTATTATGAAACAGCATAATAATTTTTCGTATGAGCATAATAATTTTTTGGATGCTTCCCTTCCTGTTTCAAGTTTCGTCAACAGCATAATAAAAATTAGTAGGTTTTGAACCAACATTTTTCTCCGTGTACACCGCGTAATCACAGTGGATACACTGTGTATACCCGGTGGTGAAATGGAACAAACCCGCCGTGTAACCACGGTGGATCCACGGTATTTACACTTCCACGGTGTTTCCACCGTGATTCAAATCTGCGAAGGTTCCTATAGAAATTTTATAAGAATGAATGAGTTCTATGAGAAGTGCTATAGTTAAGTATAGGGCCTTATACATACAGCTATAAGAATCTATCGAATCTTTTAAGCAAGGGATAGATTCTTATAGCGGTATGTATAAGGCCCTATACTTAACTATAGCACTTGTCATAGATCTTCGTCATTCTTATAAAATTTCTATAGGAATTTATGAGAATCTAACGGATTCTATGAGATTTTCTAAACAGGGAGTGAACTTTCAAATTTGAGACAGTTCTGAACTTTTAGTTGACTATTTTTGGAACTTGAAACAAAATCAGGAGTAAAAACAAGTTTTCAACTGAGTACTTCCTATAAAGACTATTTAGAATTTTTTTGAGCAAAAATAATTTAATTTGAGAATTTCGTTTGTGTGAAAAACGTTAAAGAAAAACAAATAAAACTAACTGTGAACAGTTTGCGACTTTTTATCAGAAAAGTTTAAAAAATAATCGACTGCAATGCTATTAATGATTCAATAATTTATACTGTTGAATTTTTTTTTAAATTTAAAGCAAATTATTTGAAGTTATTAACTAGTTAAATCCAAAATCAAATGTAAAGTATTTTATGTAGTTCACTCGCGACCTATAGTGTGTGCTATTGCTTACTCTCTCACTCGCTACTGCTTCCTCTTTTCCTTGATATCGTTTACTCGCTTTTTCTTGTTTTGAATTGTGAGACAGATTCCTTTGAATATTTATAAAATTTTTACTCATCGGTAGTATACGTTTTTAAATTTGAATTTTTTTTCTCTATAATCTGTTAGTTTTTGGAAAGATTCTTAAGCAGAATAATTTGAAATATACGTGAAAATATGACTTTTTTTTAGGTTAGTCCGAGCTACTATATCCTTAATAGCACAGTTTGCTTTGGCAAAAGTTTACTTACAAAAGTTTCCTTGAACATTTCCCCAAATGTCCGTCAACTTCGGACTTTTCCGTTTTTGACGACAATTTATATACAACTTGCTATACAATTTGACGTAAATTTACTACCCGAATTAGAAAGCAAATTCACTTCAAAAGTTGGCTAGAAAAAATTTTTCGTCAATTTTCAGGCAAATTTTTACATCAATTTATTGTTAATTTGACTTAAAAAATTGTTAAGTATTTTTTTACCTTCCAATCGTAGACATTTTTATATATAAATTTGCTTACCTTCTAAAATGGTAAGAATGAACATGACCGACTTTTTTTCTAGTAAAAAAGTTACCTCTAAATTGAGCAAAAATTAACCGCAAATTTTTCTTTACAACTTTTGCTGTCAAATTGTCGGCCAATCCGGGCAGCAAATTTCAGGCAATTTGAATGTCAAATTACTATCAATTTCAAGCTAAAGTGGCTATTAGGGATGTTAATTGTGTGCACTCTGATTATCAATATCGCCTTACAAACGGTCAAAAATTTTGATTTTTTAAAATTACATGCAGGACATCTATTTTGATATCATATTTCAATTACATGAAATTCTTATAAAAAGTCGGTTTGCAAGTGAACTTTCTTAAAATTAAAATTAAGAGCGAAACTTTCAGGAATTTTTTTTTCATTGTCTACAATAATATTTTCAAGTGGGAGTGAAAAAGAAAATAGTCGTTCCAAACGAACCACCCTAATATATATTACCAGAACACAATTTCCCTTATTATCTTAATAATATAGTCAATAATAATCTACATGTATATTATTAAGAGAATATGGAAAATTTTGTTCCCGCCATATCTATATGATAAAATTAGTTAATGTTATTGAAATTGGCATCATTAGATAGGTCTTGACTTGAATTTGTGCCTTTTCATAATTTAAACTCTTTTTAATTGCTAGGTATTGACGTAAATAGATTTATCTATATCATTCGAATTACATTTAAATTACGCGAGAAAAAATACGATCGTATTTATTTTCTTTAAATAAATTAATCCTTTAATTATTTTGTCACTAAATATGACTGAATGTCACTGAATATATATCTATATTATTTATATCGCGTTACTTAATCTAAAATGACAGATTTTTATACTCCCTTTTGGATTTAGGAAGCTTCTCAAAGCCAAAAAAGTGTGCATAGAAAAAAAAAGGATTCATTGACACAAAAAATCTTTACTCGCCTAAAGAAAATTTTTACTTACCCCAATAAATTTTTTGCATTGTGAATTGAAAACAAAAATTTATTTAGAACTAGAAAAAATAACTCGGTGCAAGGAATTATTTCTTGACCAAAAAAATCTTTTCTCGCCCCAAGACAATTTTTGTATTTAATTGATAATGCATAAAATTTCTTGGTGCAAATTAAAATTTTTTGCGGCAAGAAATCTTTTTTCTGCGTATTTTATAAATTTAGTAGTGATATTTGGGCAGTCACATAGTGACTGCAGGTTGCTCGTAATCAACTAATTAAATAATATATTTTGTTTACAGAGATTCACATGGAAGAAAGCAGTTAATAACTATACCAGATGCAATGATATCAGCTTCGTCTCATGTCCAACCTTATGGAATACAAAAAGCACTTGTCGAAGAAAAATTAGTGCCCTGTATTAATTTCAAACCTTATATTTATTCCGAACTGTTAATGACATTACCGGATTTTGTATCGCAGTATTTTCCAGCATGTGATATTAATAATTGTCGGCAAGTCATTACGGAGGTACTTGGTCTTGATTTATATCAAGGAAATAGGTAATTATGTTTATCAATATATATAATATATATAATACTATATTATTACTTTAATTATGTTTATATAAATTCTCATTATAGTAAAGGTTTGATACTATTTTTAAAAAAGTTTTTTTAAACTCTGGACTATAAAAAAAAAAAAAAATGAGAAGACTATTTTTACATAAAAAATTGGAGCTTGACTTTTTGACCTTTATGTCAATTAAAAGTTAACTTTAATTAATTATAAAACAAATATTATTTTATTCTAAGTACTTAATTAATTAATTCAATTAAATGGATATATTATTTTATGACTTAGAATTGAACGCTTATTTTAGTTTAATATTTGAACTAAAATATTAATTGAATTTTCTAAATATTATTTCTAGTATATATTTTTATAAAATTTCTATAAATGGTATAATTCATAATTTTATTACCAATTAAATAGGTCAATTACAAAAGATAAATATAACTTTACATACTAAATTGATTTTCATAAAATTAAATTACAGTTTTGGTTATTAATCGTTGATCTAAATATTCTTTTAATTCATTAACAAATCAAGTAGAAGTGTGCAAATATTATTTCGATCGAATTTAATAAAACCAAATATTTCTATTACTATTTTCTTTTATATTAGAATTTTTTAAAATTGAAATTAATCATAAATTTTGCAGACTGATATTATTCATTTTATTTTTTTTATCACTCGATATTTATAATTTTAAAAATTTCTCAGAGCTTACAATAATTATCACCGGTCATTGGCACCTAGAGCAAATATAAGACGCCTTGTTTTTTAAAATCAATTTTATAAATTTAAATATTTGAACTTTGAGTTATTGGCAGATTTGAAAATAAGTATCCATTGTAATTGAATTAATGTCAAGTTAAATATTTACTTAAATTTTGTAATTCTTATTAAATATTTCATAATAATTATAATAAGAAATTTTTTTAGTCACATTTATATGATGTTTACTTACCTCGAATTCATAAATGAGAATTTATAATTAAAAAATTTTAAATACAGTCGACTACCCGCCATAAGCCTGGTCTAGGGGACGGGGAAATTTTTATTGTAATTACAGTCTCCCCACTACCGTGCGTTTAGTTTTGTTCTCGACTACTCGTTATAAGCCTGTTTCGTTTAATACCCTGACTAAACAACTGAAGTCGACCGAATTAAAAATTTTAATTCTGTTATACTCTATCGAATTCTGGAAAACAGAATTCAACTGAATTGAAAATTTGAATTTGAATTAAACAGAATAAAACCGATTTAAAAATTTCAAATTCGTTCTAATTCAGTTTAATTCGGATTCAGAACCAGAAATTGCAGAATTATTTTCGAATTAATCAGAATTAAACCGAATAGAATTATTTAAATTCGTTTTAATTTGGACAAATTCTCGTTTTCTTGCCAAATTAGACAGAATTCAATTTTAAGTTAGGTACCGAATTAACAGAATTTAACTGAATTAAATAGAATTAAAAATTTAATTCTGTTTAATTCGATCGAATTCAGTTGTTTAATCAGGGTATGATTTTAAACGTCATATTTACGTTTTGTTGCATACGTCAGTTTCCCAATTTTTCTAGTGCTTATGGCGCTAAAATAAATACTTATCTTTTTACACAAATAATAATTGTACTGGAAAAAATTATAATGACAACGGTATTAATTACAGTAATAATAATAATAATTGTTATTGATCAACATAATGCTCAATAAAACTTTTAAATTGTAACAGAAGCTTTAATTGTAATTAATCATTAAAATTATCAACAATAAATTATATTTTACTTAATATTTATTAAATTATTATCCGCGAAAGATCGATAGTAAATTTTCATCATTAATTTTGATATTTTGTTCCTATTGTTAGTTTATAATTTCGAGAATTTTAACGGAGGCTTATAACGGGCTGTCTGGTACGAAACTCAAAAAAGTGGTTAAGTAGGGAAGCTGTTTGGACTCAGTACCTGCCGATTTAGGGAAAGAGGCTTATAACGGGCAGTCGACTGTAAATTATTAAAAAATAATAAATAAATTAATATTTAATTTTTTTTTATTAGATTACAAATGAAGAAATTATTAGAAGCTGGTAAATGTTCATCACTGAGTGACGAATTGCCATTAATCCATGTGAGAAATATAATGAAATACATGCCTCAAATGAAATATATGTTCAGAAATATGGCAATGCCTCCAACAACAGCTCATTCAAATGAAGAGCATCCATCAAAAAAACGACAACGTACAAGCTAGGATTGGCTCCAGCCTTACTGGCCCACTTACGATTACTACCATTCGGCATTTTAATAATAATAAAATAATGAATAATAACGACAACAATAATAATAATAAAAAATAACATTAGTAATAATAATAATGATAAATCAATAAACAAAATATAATTAAAAGTGTCGTTTGTCAAGTGTCGCGTGTGGTAAAGTGGCACGTGCTGTGTTTATTTATTTAAAAAATCAATTTATTTTCTTCTCATGTTGATTTACTTAATTATTTATATTTATTGCTAAATAAAAATATATTGACTCAATTTAAAAAAATATGACATTCAAATAGAATATAAATATTAATTTGTAAAAAACAAGTGTGCGGTAATTATTAAAATAATTTTTAAAAAATTAAATAAAATATGAAATTTAAAAAAAAAACAGTTCGTGCCTGCACGTAAGGCTTTTTTTAACATCAGCGAAACATCGCGACATGGAAAATGCTGCTCTCATCTTCACATTAATGACTGAAATAAATAAGAAAAAGAATTAATTAATTAATTAACTAAAAAATAAAAGTAAGCAAATAAATAAAAGTAAAAATATTTAAATAAAATAATAATTAATATTAATTTAAATGACTTATTATTTTAGTGAATTTAGAGGTGTAATTGCATTTCACATTTCACATTTTATTATTTCATTATTAACGTTTATATTAATATAAATAAATAAAAAAAAATTAATTGATTAATTAAATTTAATTATACGACTTTGTAGCTTTAATTTTGCTATGATTTAATTATTTTCATTGATAATTATTTTAATTATTTAGTCATGTAAATTAATTTTATTTTATTTATTTTATATTTATAATTTATAATTATTGATAATTAAAGTAAAATTAATTTAAACGTGAATGCAAATTAAACAAAAAATAATTTAAGTATTTTTGTTTTAATTATTTTTCTTTCTTTATCAGTTGTCTATTTATTAAATAATAGTAAAAATAATATTAACGTTAACAATAATAATAGTAATAATACACCTCTATTTTCCTTATTAATTACTAGTTAATTTGCTTTTCTACATGAAAATGAATTTAAAAAAAAATTTAAAAAAAAAAAAAAACAATAATGATAAAGGTTAAATATGAATAATAATAAAAGTGTATTTTTTTTAAACGTGATTCGTTAATATAAGAAAAAAATAACGATCAGTTGTAAATATCACTTAAGCTGTATGGTGTAACGCTGTAAATATTATTATAATAAATTATAATATTATTAATAAACATAAAATAATAATGATAAATAAATAAAATAATTAAATAAAATAAATACGATGTAATGAGTTACAGTTGAAGGTAAAAGTCCAAAGAATCACATCAATTTCATTAGATTAGACGCAACTTTTTTTTTATTTTTTCTTAATTTAAAATTTTATTAAATTACTGACAGTATATCTGTCTGCTAACTTTGAAAGAAAATTTTCTAAGGGCATTCTCAGACAGTGCCCCCCACTTTTCAAAAATTTTTCAATGATCTTGAACTGTCAACAATATTAAAATTTTATTAATTAATTTAAAAAAAACTAAACCATTAATTGAAAAAAGAACAACGCACTTACAATTTCACTGAGATATATATTCTTAAAATTACTGAGAGTCGTCATGAACTAGGATCATCAAATTATAATGCTGTCATGAAGATTTTACTGAAATTTATTTAATAAATTTCGTTTAACTCCTTATTGATTTTAACTGTGAGTAATTTTTTTTTAAATTTATATTTCGGCGACAATTGTAACTGCGTCATCCTTTTTTCAATTAATGCTGCAATTTTTTTAAAATTTGTATACTGTTATGACAGTTTAAGGTCATGGAATATTTCAAAAAGTGGGGGGTTCTGTCAGAGAACGCCCTTAATAATACTTGTACAATTTTGCTGTTATAATTTATATCATTTATATAATTTTCATAACATAATAACAATAATTACTATAAAACTTAATGATACAGTATAATAGAGAAGTTAACATGTAATGTTTAGTATTATAAATTTTTTTAGACTAAACTTATGAGTAAAAACAAAAATTTTGTGAATTTAAGACAATGGAAACTTGTGGAATTTAAAAAAATTAAATTATTATTTTGTGTGAATGGTTTTCGTTACAAGTTCTGATTGAGAAAAAATTAATATATTATTATTTGTGGGTTTTATGTGAATAACTTTTGATATTTTTGTAAATTTTTTAAAATTATCACAAAAATTATTTAAAATACCTTAACATTAATCTTCATACACTATTGTATAAAAATTATTTTTAATTCTGTCGTTTAACTCAAAATTAAGGGTGCGGTGCATTCCTAAAGAGAATTTCTTTAGATTATAAAATCTCACAAAGTTTTTCTCTAGACGAATCAACTCTACAGATAAATTTTTCATCGCAACAACTCTACAGAAGATTATTTTCTCATCGTTCCATCTCTGCATGAGAACATCTCTCATATTAAAAATCTTTACAGAGATAAACTCTACAGAGATCAACTCTAGAGCGATCATTTTTACATGGCGGTAAATTCAAACAATAGAATTTTTGTTTTGACATTTTATTAATAAAGTTGGTTTGTTATATAAAAGAAAGAATGAATGAAAGTGAAATTAAATTATTTAAATATTACAAAAGTGACGACTCATTCCGACACAAATAAAATATATAAATAAAATGTAAAAACAAAAATTCTACTGTTTGAACTTAGCGCCATGTAAAAATTATCGCTGTAGAGTTGATCCTGTAGAGACTTTTAATATGAGAGATGTTCTCATGCAGAGATGGAACGATGAGAAAATAATCTTCTGTAGAGTTGTTGCGATGTAAAAATTTATCTGTCGAGTTAAATCGTCTAGGGAAAAACTTTGAGATTTTATAATGTAAAGAAATTCTCTGTAGGGATGCACCACCCAAAATTCTCTACTGTCTTAAATTTATGAGTTTCACATCCGAATTCTTTAAAAATTTATTTTTGTCATGGGTATTTATTTTGTTATTTAATTTTTTCACATAATTGAATTAATATTCAAAATATGATTATTATTTTTTATAATTAATTCCATCAGTAATTTAAAAATTATCTCTAAATTAGTGACGATGTTCTAAAAATTTTTGAATTTTACTGTAAAATATAAAAATTAAATGATCACTCATTAAATGAATTCATTAATTCTTCAGCATTAAAATATTAATGACTTGAATTTATGTTGTGTTAAAAAAAAAAAATTAAATTAATGAACTTGTTAATTCAATTAATATGATTTCTAAATAAATATAATAATTTAATTTAAATTACATTTGTACAATATACTGCATCTAAAATATATTGTCTTATATTTTATAGTAATTATATAAATATTTATATAATGAGCAAGATTGTCTGTATTATAATGTATTATATTTGTTTGCCTATAAAGTTAATTTTTCATTATTTTAATTTTAAAATTTAAAAATCTAGATGAAAATTTAAATGTAATAACATTTTTTTTCATAAATTAGATTTAGTTATATACCTAAATATATGATGCATCACATTTTAAATTTAAACTAATAGATATTTTTCATATTTTATAATCTGAGAATTTATTGTTTCATATATTTATTATAAAAAGTAACATAAATTATAAATATTGATTATTATTACTTTTTTTTTTACTTATTTCAAAAATTTATTTTTATTTCAAATGTTTATATTATTTAATGACAATATATGCAAAGAAATAGTGATATATTCGTTTTAATCACCAGTTGGTTTCATATAAATAAAAATTAATATATCATTTAAAATGAAATGAAAATTTTTAATTTATAAGTTTGTTACTTAATTTGATGTTTTATTTTTCGGTACCATATTTTTTTAAATTATAAAATGAAGCAAAAATAAGTATGAAAGAAACAAAGTAAAAAAAAAAAAAGTAATTAATACGTGCCACAGTTTGTGTATTTTAATTGTTGAGTCACATAAATATACATATTTGTAAATATTTTTCTTTCATAATAAATTTAATCTAAAAAAATTAAATGACAAAATTAAATTGAATGATTGCTATATTATTTGTCAATAAATGTTGTTCTGGAATGACGCGCCCTAATGATTATATATATTCATCTATGACCATAATTAAATTTATCAATACCGACCCTTCCATTGATATATAATCATATCTATATGATATAAATTTATATTTTTCTTCACTTGTTTATTTTTCTTCCCAACAATAGTGTAAAAAAAATTTTCGTTCATCCCTGATTAAACAACTGAATTCGACCGAATTAATAGTATATTACACACTGAGGGAAGTAAAGTAAGAAATGTCTCAGATCACATGTAATTGTTGGCCGAGGCGAAGCCGAGGTCAACAAACATGTGATCTGAGGCTTTCTTATTTACTTCCCGAGGAGTGTATGCTATTTTTCTCCTCGACGGAGGCGGAAAGCGGCAACTTCGTTTTGCACAGCGGGACGAAAGTTGACGCTTTCCACCCGTCGAGGAGAAAAAATTTTAATTCTGTTATATTCTGTCGAATTTTGCAAAACAGAATTCAACTAAATTGAAAATTAGAATTTGAATTAAACAGAATAAAACCGATTTAAAAATTTCAAATTCGTTTTAATTCAGTTTAATTCGGATTCAGAACCAGAAATTGCAGAATTATTTTCGAATTAATCAGAATTAAGGCCATTCTCAGACAATGCCCCCCCACTTTTTATAAATTTTCAATGATTTTGAACTGTCATAAGCGTATCAAATTTATATCAATTAATTTAAAAAAAATTATAGCATTAATTGAAAAAAGGACAACGTGGTCGTAATTTCGCCGATATATAGATTTAAAAAAAAATTATTTACACTTGATATCAATTAGGAGTTAAACAAAATTCATTAAATAAATTTCAGTAAAATCGTCATGTCAATTTTATAATTCGAATTTTTAAATTTTGGCGGCTAAAATTTATTCAACAAATTTCGTTTAACTCCTAACTGATATCAATTGTAAGTAATTTTTTTCAAATTCTATATCTCAGCGAAATTACGACTACGTTGTCCTTTTTTCAATTAAGGTTTTAATTTTTTTTTAATTAATTAATAAAATTTTAATACGGTTATGACTGTTGAAAGTCATTGCATATTTTTAAAAAGTGGGGGGCACTCTCTGAGAATGCCCTTAAACCGAATAGAATTATTTAAATTCGTTTTAATTTGGACAAATTCTGGTTTTCCTGCCGAATTAGACAGAATTCATTTTTAAGTGAGATACCGAATTAATAGAATTTAACTGAATTAAATAGAATTAAAAATTTAATTCTGTTTAATTCGATCGAATTCAGTTGTTTAATCAGGGATAATGAATTTAGATCTGAATTTCATCACGAAACTCAAATCGTGAGACAAATATGACTTTCATCATGAATTTACTCCAACTTTTCGTCTAGTAAATCAGTACCAATTATAAAATTAATTTATTACGTTTTTGAATTAGACTTGGGATGACTTCGATAGAAACTTGACTGAATTTTTAATGAATTAAATCTTTTGTCTATTTTATCAATTCAGAAATTACTAATAAACTTCTTCTATCAAGTACTTGATTCACGTAAATCATTTTCGATTGTAAAATTAATTTAGTGAATGAACTTCGGATCACTTGGATTTAAATTTTACTCTTGATGATACAAATTCATGATGAAAGTCATACTTGTGTCACAATCTGAGTTTCGAGATGGAATTTATATCTAAATTCATTATGAAAAATGATTTTTTTACCCGGGAATATCTGACAATTTTTCGCGTTATTGTTTCATACAATCGACATCTCTATAATTAATTTTCAAAAAAAATAATACACATTAAAATTTTTTTTAATTCTCTAGAGCAATGAGTTGATGAAAAATTGAATGAAACATTCAAAATTACCCTATAAATCAACAGTATCATGAATATTTGTCGAGTATAAATTACGGACTGTCACTTGAACATAAAAATGAATTACATTTTTTTGAACACTTTCTTGAAGGATTAATTAAAATTAAAGAATAACTTTAAGGTAGTTGTGGCAGTTAATTATTATTAATTATGTGCTAAATATTTCTTAAGATAATTTTAAATGTTATGTAAATTTTCTATTATCAAATAATGAATTAAAAATTTGAATTTAAATTTGAATTTAAAAAGTAAACTGTACAGAACTACCTTAAGTAATAAAAATAAATTACGGACAAGGAAATAAAGTGGATGTTTAATGAATAAAAATAAGAGAAAATTTAAGGAATCAATAGTGTGTATACTGTAAAAGTCATTAGTCTCAGAAAAAAATTGTATAATATAATTAAAATAATAATAATGATAAATGAATGAGTAAATAAATGTTTGAAAATGTTTTCATTATTGAAAACTTGTAAATAAAGAGAGAGAGGAAAAAAATAGAACTAAATTAACATTAATATCGTAAATTCCTATATATATATATATATATATATAGATTTGCATTAAGACGTTGCTTAGATGTAACAGTAAACAATAGGTATGATTAATAATTAATAATAAGTTGGTATATTTTATTTATATTAAATTAATATAATAAAATTTAATTTAAAAATAAATTAATTGCCATTTTGAAGACTATGGACTTGGCCGCTTTATTAAATATTCAATTGTAATATTTATGATAATTATTATTTTTATAGTTTTTAGTAAATTCAAGACTAATTTTTTGTATTACTAATTATAATTTATATGACATTAAATTTAAATAAATAAATAAATGAAATTTTATAAGTTTACTGTTGTAAAATTATTTTTTTACCAGAAACATTTTTAGCGTCAAAATAAAAATTACTTCAGTTATGAGTTTTTAAAATCATTTTAAAAAATAATAGGAAAATGGATTTATTTTTATTATTTTCGTATATTTACAATTGAATATTAAACTGTAAAAAAAAATAAATACGTTAGGTAGAAAAAAAAAAATAAAAACATATTCCAGTGACAGTATGCATGATTTTAGTTATTTTATTTATTATATACATTAATAAAAAGAAGTTTGCTGATGAAGAAGAAGAAGAAGAAGAAGAAGAAGAAGAAGAAGAATGTAAACGAGGATAAGAGGACAACAAAAATGGCTGCGAAGAAATGATAAAAACAACAAATATTTATCAATAAGTAAAAATAAATTTAATACTTTTGTAATTATCGCGTTGCTATAATTAAATGTTGAATATATAAAAAATGCTTTTGAGTTTTAATCATTTTTTTAGCCATTATATATAGACATATATCTAGTAAGATTGAATAATCTTATACGAGCAACCTGCAGTCACTACGTGACTGCCTAAATATCACTACTAAATTTATAAAATACGCAGAAAAAAAAAATTTCTTGCCGCAAAAAATTTTATTTGGCAACAAGAAATTTTATGCATTATCAAATTAAATACAAAAATTGTCTTGGGGCGAGAAAAGATTTTTTTGGTCAAGAAATAATTCCTTGCACTAAGTAATTTTTTCTAGTACTAAATAAATTTTTGTTTTCAATTCACTATGCAAAAAATTTCTTGGGGTAAGTAAAAATTTTCTTTAGGCGAGTAAAGATTTTTTGTGTTAATGAATCCTTTTTTTTTCTATGCGCACTTTTTTGGCTTTGAGAAGCTTCCTAAAACCAAAAGGGAGTATAAAAATCTGTCATTTTGGAATCAGTAACGCGATATAAATAAGATAGATATATATTCAGTGACATTCAGTCATATTTAGTGACAGAATAATTAAAGTATTAATTTATTTAAAGAAAATAAACTTTTTTTCTTATATTTTTTCTAGCATTTTAAAAAAAGTTAACGACAACCCTGCTTTGACATTTGACGACAGTAGAGCACTACCTCTGCGCTTAGCGTTCGAGGTGTGCAAAAAAATTTTTCAAAATCGATCTTTACCCACCGAAAAAATGATCTTTGACCATTTTTTTCGTGCGCATCGACTGGACTAGTATCCTGTTCTGTCCGCAAAACTGAAATTTTTTTTTTTTGACAGTAACTGAAAATTTTTTCTATTTACTTTGAATATCTTTAAAAAAAAAAGATTTAGTGTATTTAAGTCTTCGAAAACTTGGTACTTCCTTAAGTACCCCGTTTTGCCCTTCCCTCCCCTATATGTGTGCAAATGAAGAAAAACATATTGCCTTGTATTTACTTGGAACATGGGCCTTAATCTCTCATCGACCCAAGTACCTAAGGTCATAAAATTTGATCCATGCTAGCTTTCCTTCCCTTAAGTAAACATATACATATTTTGAACTCAACTTAAATATATATACTACGATTCAAATACAACACTGTTCGAAATAATATTTCGAATATTTAGTAAAGAGAAATATTAAATAAAATATATATCGGAATAAAGATTGATTTTTGTACAGAGAATCGAACAATTTCTTTATATTGATTAAAAATTAGCCCCATATTAACGTATCTTATTGGCTTGAAGTTTTATTTAAATAGAATTTTATGTTTTTTGAAAAAGTCTGTATGTGCTTAGCGGTACCTTCAACTACAGTCCACGTGGAAGTCTTGAAAGTCTAATTTCCTATGAAATTTTTGGTTTTTTGCTGTTAACTAGTAAACGGTTGACATTTAGAAAAAAAAGTATGTGACATTTTTTGTAGGAAATTTAGTCTTCTACAAAAAAGTTCCTATAAGTCGAATCTCTTAAATCCATATTTACAGAGATATATGAAGTTTGAGTAATTAAAATTCAAAATTTTAGCTAAATGTCAAGATTCAATACGACAAATGATTTTCAGTAATTAACTTGTGGTAAGTATCGACTAATACATGTGTGTATGAGTAAAATTATTTTTGTATTAAAAAATACTTTTATGGCACTTATCAAGGAGCGCAATTTTACACAGAATTTTCCATTGATCATGATAATTCATATCTCATTATTCTTGATCTTGATATTGTAACGTATTATATCTACATTATCTTTCCATACTTTATCACTGAGGAAATTTGAAAAATGTTTTACAATTAAAATCCACTTAATAACTACTTGAAAATCAATTTAGAAATTACTTTAAGCTCAAAGCCATTGTAATTTAATTTGATAATCATTATAACTTTCAAAACCTGAGTAAGCAAAAAAATTTTTAAATTTAAGGCGGCAAATTTCAAATCACAAATATGATAAAAATAGTTTTTAATTTCTAAAATAATTACTTGCAAAATAATTTATTATTTTTTATAAGTGTGAATGTAGGAGACACGAGACAATTTATAAATTTTAAATAAATAGTATTAATTAATCAATTAGCTAATTAATTAAATTGAAAAAATGTGCGTACGGAATGATACTGAAGTTAGCCGATGTCTAATAAATTTTTTTTTTTAAATGATAAATTTGAATAAAAAAATATTTTTTAAAAATTGCACTCATGGTTTTTCAAATTTTCTACATGTGCATATTTTTAGTTTTTTAGATAAATTGTTGGAAAAAATTCAAAAATTGTTAAGTGTCTAACTTCAGGATCATCGTACAGTTTCCTCATTTATTTAAATACGAATTTTTAAATTTTTATTCCACTCCATTTTATTAATTGATTTCAAAATTTGAAAAATTTACACTTGTCAGTTACATTCACACTAGTTATTTTTATTATAAACTTTCATGAGTGTGAACGTAACTGACAAAAGTAGAAATTTTTTAATTTTGAAATAAATAAATAAAATTTAATGATACTGAAAGTAGCCGACGTCTAATAATTTTTTGATTTTTTTCAAAACGATAAATTATAAAAAAAAAATATTTCAAAATATTGCACCTATAGTTTTTTAAATTTTCTACACGTGCATATTTTTAGTTTTTTTTTCTTAAATTGAATTGTTGAAAAAAATTCAAAAATTGTTGATTGTTTGCTAACTTCAGGATCATTAAAATTTAATGAAATGAAAATTAAAAAATGCGTATTTAGATCAATGAAAATTTAGTACGCGCATTTTTTTAAATTTCTTTATTTTCATTTATTTATTTATTTAAAATTTATCGTCTGATCTCTGCAACATTTACACTCATAACATTTAAAAATTAAAAACTATTAAAACGACTTTTAAATTTTGCCGCTCAAATATAATTTCAAAAAAACAGTAGATGGCGTAACATTAATAAGACCGAATGTAAATATATATATTTGGAAATGTGATACGAGTGAAAACGAATAATTACGGAAAATCTCGAAGTAATTCAGTAGCTTTCGCCATTTTGTCAGAGAGTAATCGGAGTGGACCCTGTGCAAATCGGTGTTGGTGTTTATTTATTATCAGAACTGAGTGTTAATAACCGTCGAATAAAAAGTTGTTAATTCGTACGGTAATACCCCAAATGGCTTGCTTGAATACACTCAAGCAGGAGATAAAAACTCTTGAGTCTGTTTTCCCGAAAAGCCATGAAAGGTTTCAGATAATGTCCGCGAGTGTGGATGAACTCAGCTGCAGATTTGTCGGTAAAAATGGAAAGAAATACGAAATTCACGCCAACATTACCGTAAGTTATTATATTATTATATTTATTTTAATTACTCCACAGATCTACTTTATTTTAAAACCAAATCCTGGATTTTTAAATTCACTCCTCGATATTTCCTGCCCCATGATTCATTATTGCAATCTTATTTACACGTTATTAATTATTTATAAATTTACTTCAGACAAAGAAACAATAATATTTATGTTATTACTCTAGTTAATATTATTTCAATTCAAATATTAATAATTATCATCATCATTTTCATTATTCATAAATTCAAATATTTAAAATTTATTTATTCATTTGAATTTATTATTTTTTTTATGCTCTTTTTTTCGAGGTATTTTTTTGTCGTATTCATGTAAATCAACTAAACTAAACATGTAATTGTGTATATATATATATGTATATATATATATATTGAGGGTAAAGCCCCCATATACTTCAATCACAAATTCACTATCAAAAAAAGTCCAAACTGTAGACAAAGGTCTGCGGTATTCATTATTGTTATTAAAAATAATAATAATAATAATATTGATATTAAATGTTAATAATTTACTACGCTATCAATTAGAATCATTAATTTATTTCATTAATTATTTATCAACTGTAATTAATCTAAATCTTTATTGAACCAATGAACCCATTTACGGAATCGTTTATTCATGAAGGATTTAATTTATTTCTAATGACTTAATAATTTGCAAGTTATTGGTCATTTTTGAAAAAAACAATAGTAAGCTTTTTATTTTTAAATTTAAAAAAAAATTGTATACTTTTTTGGTTATGTGGCTTTTACGTGCGACTTAAATTTTTTTATTACATCATTTCTAGTGCGTATTATTTTTTGTTTTTAAATTATTAATGATATTTTTTATTAACACGTTAATTATTTATTTCTTCGGATTCAATGGAATATTTTTTAAAATTAAATTTTTATTATTACTAAAAATAACGAGTAATCACAGCCACTAGCAACTGCTTGAGTTTTACTACCAAATTTAAAAAATATTTGAATTTAAATGTTCAGTAAAATCTACTAGACAATAAACTAGAATCTTTTGTTCAGTTCTATTATTATCGGAATTTAATGAGACAAATCTCATCATTAACTCGCAAATTTATTGATTTCGATGATTGTATAATCGTGGGATTATAGAAAAAAAAATCTACACGGTCAAATTTTTTTTTGTCTTCTAATTTTTTTTACTGATACCAAATTCAAATTTTTAAATTTTTATTATCGAAGACGAGGCATAGACTAAATTTTTTATTTTCTCTTAATTATATATATAATATTTATATATATTCAGTCATATTCAGTGACAGAATAATTAAAATATTAATTTATTTATAGAAAATTAATACGATGGTTTTTTTTCCCGCGTAATTTGAATGATACAAATAAATTTATGTATCTCAATACTCGGTAATAAGAAAGAGTTTAAATTATGAAAAGGCACAAATTCAAGTCAGGACCTTTCTAACGATACCAAATTTACTAACATTAACTTATTCTATCATATATCTATGGCTGGAACAAAATTTTCCTTATTCTCTTAATGATATAGATAATAATTAGGCTTCATTTTAATTATTTGTCTGGTACAAAATTTTTTATTACCTTAAAAATTAATTAGTAAGATAAAAATACTTATTTTTCTTAAAAAAAAACATGTATGTAATTTTTATATCCATTTAAAATAATTAAATTGATCAGAGTATTAACGAAAGAAATTTTTTTTTCAACAGGAAACTTATCCTTCGACTCCACCAGTCTGGTTTGCAGAGTCCGAAGAAACTAGTGTCACAAATGCCGTACAAATATTAAGTAACACAACGGGTCGTGACAATCACGTTATTAATCAAGTAGGAATACTATTGAAAGAACTATGTCGCCTTCATTCGATACCCGAGCCACCGGATGTAGAGAGATTAAGAACGGCATTAGATCCTCTGAGATTAGGAGCCGCTGCAACCGCTGTTGTGGCACAACGAATGGAAGCTGAGGATACCGAGGATATTGAGGAAGACGAAGAAAGTGAGTCTGAGGAGGATCTTCATTTAGATATGGACGAGGGTGAAGCTAACAAGAAGAGTAAGGTAAGAGACACTACATCGATAAAAATATTTACATCTTTAAGTTTAATCCATTATTTTTCCGTACTAAATTTTATTGATTATTATTTTTTTTTAAATATATAAAGGCTGACGACATGGATTTAGAACACTTAGCAACGTTAGAAAGGTTGCGGCAAAATCAGAGGCAAGATTATTTAAGAGGTTCTGTGTCGGGTAGTGTGCAAGCTACTGATAGACTTATGAAAGAATTGCGTGATATTTACAGAAGCGACAGTTTTAAAAAAGGTTTTTATATATATTCTTTAATTATCTTTATTTTATTAATTCTTAATATTTATTTATTAAGTCAAAAAAAAGTGTATGAATATTTACAAATTTTTTTTTTATTTTATTAGGAATGTATAGCATAGAATTGGTGAACGACAGTTTATATGAATGGAATATCAGGTTAATGTGTGTTGATCCTGATTCACCATTGCACAAAGATTTGGTACTTCTTAAAGAAAAAGAAGGCAAAGACAGTATTCTCCTTAATATGATGTTTAAGGTAATTTCATATTTATATGTATAAATTAACTATATACTCTAATTTTTATTTTTTTAACTTCCCGCTAAGAAAATTGATGATTTTCGAAAAATTCGGCAAGTAAATGTTTGCACTCTGATTTGCGAAAATCGAATGTTCATCAAATGTTAACGTTTTGAGGTCCTAGGAAACTATTCTGACTAATTTTATATAAAATAATGGAAAAGTCGCGCACAAAATCATGAGACAATCGCGCACACAATCATGAGAAAAATCATTCATAAAATCATGAGGAAATTGTGCACACAATATTCGTGATAAAAGGGCACAGCACGATAACAAACTTATGTGTTGGTCTATTTTTGAATAAACACACAAAATCCGTGATGAAAAGAGCACAGCACGATAACAAGCTAATTAATGTTCTCTAATAATATTATTAATTCATTGGAAATTCCTTATCCATATGCTTTAATAGGCGAAAAAAAGCGGTTGACCTTGAAAGTCATCCCTGAAATTTCTCGTCTTGGACCCAAAACGCAGTAGACCGAATCTAAGAATAAAACTATTTTTTTTTTTAATCTTTTGTCGCAGAGATATTTTATCCGGAGACCAAAACGCAGGCGAACGTTCAAAATCATTTTAACCAATCGTCTTTGTGATCTCTTTCGATCCTCACATAATGTTGTACAATTCGGTATTTGGTCTAAATAATATTATTAACAAATCATTGAAAAAATACAATTTTTAACATTTTCCTCGGATATTTTATCTATAAACGCTCTGATCTGAGTCGAAACTCATTTAATTCTTCTATCAGTCACTTACGTTGAATCCTACCTGAATTAATTGATTTTATTGGACATAATCCTGAATAAAATTTAAAAAAACTCTTGTTTATAAATAAAACGTAGCTATTTTTAAGTTTGAAAACATGAATGTAATCAAAGGTACAACGAACTAAAAAAATTTTGAAGCTTATCAACTACCGCTCAAAGGTTAGAGATAATTCCAGGTGTAAAAAAATTTCAAAACATTGGGATATTTTTCAAGATTCTACAAAAAATCTATAAATTAATTTATAAAAATAAAAAAAAAATTACACAAAAGTAGGAATGTAAATTGGATAAAATGCATGTAAATTCATATTTTAATATTTTATCTATTCAAATTTTCCAAATATCGTTGTCTAGATTCAAAGAATTTTTTATTTTTATTAAAAATTAATTTTCAATCGATTAATTCTGAGACATGACTTTTTAAATTTTTAGTTTTTTATAAAGAAAAAATATTCTCTAAAATTTTATCATGTCCCAGGTTTACTTTAGTTTAGATTAATTACAAAATTACAAGTTTATCATAAACTTTTGTGTTCAAAGGGTCAAATAATTAATAAATAATGTTAATTAAAATTTCTTTTTTTAAATTATTAGGAAGCGTATCCTTTTGAACCACCGTTTGTGCGAGTAGTTCATCCCATAATATCCGGTGGTTACGTACTGGTGGGAGGAGCTATTTGTATGGAATTGCTCACAAAACAAGGCTGGAGTTCTGCGTATACAGTTGAGGCAGTGATAATGCAGATATCAGCGACCTTAGTTAAGGGCAAAGCCCGTATACAATTTCAGGGTGCCAGTGGAGCCGGTAAAAATTGTGGCGGACAAGGTCAATATAGTCTTGCACGTGCCCAACAATCATTTAAATCCTTGGTGCAGATACACGAAAAAAATGGTAATTTCATTTAATTCATTTACTAATTAATTATTTTTATTAAAGAGTATTCTCAAACAGTGCCTCCTATTTTTTAAAAATATTCAATGACTCAACTGTTATAGTATTCAAATTTTACTAATTAATTAAGAAATATTTGAAGCATTAATTATAAAACGAACAATTTCGCCTATAAATAGATTTAAAAAACAATTATTTACACTTACACTTATTGTCAATCTGTCAAACGAAATTTTAAAATTCTAATTATAAAATTGACGTGAAGATTTTAGTAAAATTTCGTTAAACTCTTCACTGATAAAAACTATTTTTTTTTTAAATCTACATCTCAGTAGAATTGCAATTACGTTGTCCTTTTTTCAATTAATGTCAAAATTTTTTTTAAATACACTGTAAAGAGAGCGGTGTTAAAAATGGACTCAATTTAACACCGTGTGGTGTTAAAATACCGGTGTTAAATAGGTGTAAAGACGGAGTAATACCAGTGCAAAAACGGTGTAAATTGCGTCCGTTTACTGTAAAAAGAGCGGTGTTAAAAATGGACTCGATTTAACACCGTGTGGTGTTAAAATAACGGTGTTAAAGAGGTGTAAAGACGGAGTAATGCCAGTGTAAAACGGGGTAAACTGCGCCCGTTCACTGTAAAAAAAGCGGTGTTAAAAATGGACTCAATTTAACACAACGCGGTGTTAAAATGAAATAACACTGGTGTAGGTGGTGTTAAAATACCAGTGTTAAATCGGTGTAAAACAAAAATTCCTTGTATAGAAATTAGAAAAAAATGTATTTTAATACCGGGAAATTTTTTTAACACCAGTAAAGAATATTTACACCGGTGGCGGTGTTATTTTAACACCTGAAATTTTAACACTTACACCGCCTGAACTTACACCGGTTTTTTACAGTTATGGCAGTTGAAGTAATTGAATATTTTTTAAAAATGGGAGCACTGTCCAAAAATACCCTTAGTATTGATTAATTAAATTGATTAAATATTAATTGATTAATTTTTTTTTAAGGCTGGTTCACACCACCAAAGGAAGACGGCTAATAAATTACATTCAAATAAACAAATCAGTGCCGAAAATAATTAAAAAAAAAATGTCATATGTGAAAATAAAAATGAGTGCTTACATCTAAAGACTTTAAGATAAAAAAAAGTAAAGAAAATAAAACAAAAGAAAATAATGATGTGTGCCCCTTAAACAATTAATTGTTAACGTAAACATAAACGATTTGATACAACATAAATTACAACATTAATTTAAGTAATTATATAATAAGAAACAATTATTAATAATTAATTATAAATAATTAATTAATAATTAATCTTATCTATAATACGTTTAAATATGAATTGCTAATAAGGCTGCCGCGCTAACAGTTTCAAGTGATTCAATGTTAAGATTTTTTTAATTAATCTCATTAATGTTTCATTCGATCGCAAATTTTATATTAATATTATAATTGTTATCATCATTATTAATATCATTATCATTTAAATGTATTTTAGTAATGACGTTTAATTATAATTTAATTTTTTTTAAGTTTTATGTTAACCACGTAATTAATAAGTTAATTATTAATTTTGTTATCAAAATTTTATGTTAACAATCGTGCTTCCTTTTTATTTTATTCGATGATAATTAAATGATAAAATTTGCGATCAAATTTATTAATTTCTTTAATAATTAGATTGTCAAAATTTAAATAATTAATCATTTTTAATAACGAAAATAATGTTTGTTCGTACGATAATACTTCTCATTAATTTAATTATCTGTTTAATTTTTTAATTAGTTTGTAATAAGTTAAGTTATTATTTTTTTTAACGGGTTTTTTTTTTATAATTATTTTTAAAAAGGGATTTGCATCGTACCAGCTTGTCTTGATGACAGTTTTATTTAGAGTTAACGATGACTGAATTATTCCTTTAGTATATTATTATTATTCTTATCAATATTCTAATTGTTAGTTTAATTATTATAATTAGTACTGTAAGTCAGCCTTGGAAACAAACATACAAATTTAACCACGTGTCCATTGTTTTATTAGTAAAAAATGTAGTGTACTAAATGAGTATACTTAATTAAATTTTTAACAATTACTTAAAAAAACGAGGAAGATAAAATAATAATTTTCGTATCGATAATCTTTATAATTATATTTTTATTTTTATTATATTATTTTTTTACACGAATTTGAAATTCGTACTCAAATTTTGTAATCAATCGAACAAATTTCATAAGGAAAAATTACTCAGATATTGTCATATATAATCATGTATTAATATATGATCAGATAAGACAATTTTTTGTATTCGTTATCTATAAACTAGGCATTCATAAATACTGATTCCGTTGGATCATAAATTTATATATGGTCATATATGACTTTGAAATATGAACATATATGATATCAATGGTCAAGCAGGATCATATTTGGAAATTTATATGGATATCTAGAATTTATCAGAAATGAAAAATCGTCTCATCTGATCATATATGACTAGACACATATGTCCATATCTATTTATATATAGCAAAATATGAACATATATAATCATCATATATGATCACATAAGACAATTTTTTGTACCCGTATAAACTAGGCATTCATAAATACTATGATTCCGCTCGATCATATAAAATTATATATGGTTATATATAACTTTAAAATATGAACATATATGATATCAATGGTCAAGCATGATCATATTTGTTAATTATGGATATCTAGAATCTATCAGAAATGAAAAATCGTCTTATCTGATCATATATGACTAGACACATATGTCCATATCTATTTATATATAGCATAATATAATCATATGTTATCATCTCTTCATATATGATCAGATAAGATAATTTTTTGTATTCATATAAACTAGACATTCATAATTACTAATATGATTCCGTTCGATCATATAAGATTATATATGGTTATACCTGAATTCCAAATATGAACATATATGATATCTATGATCAAGCAGGATCATATTTTTTAATTTATATGGAAATCTAGAATTTATAACAGATACGAGAAGTCTCATCTGATCACATATGACCAGACACAATTATCGCTGTTTATATATAGCAAAATATAAGCATATATAACCATGACTTCATATATGATCAGATATGTTTTTCATATGTTTACTAATATGATTCCATCGAATCATATAAAATTATATATGGTTATATATGATATCATACGAATTATATTAATAAATATGTGAACATATAAAAGGTACAAAAAAAATTTCCTATTTGATCGTATATGACTCAACATAATTATGTATGCCTATATGTTCATATACACTTATATATGACTATATATGTGCATATATGATTATCCATACTTCTACGTGGATATATATGAACAAATATGGTCACATATATTTATGTCTGTACTCACATGGTCGTATGCGATCAAATGGAGTAATTTTTTTAATTTTATCAGACTTAAGTATTTATATAAGATGATATATGATCATATCTGACTATTTTTTACCAGGTTCATTGCCAACTCATAATTTTTTTTACGTTATAATATTTTTGTAAAAGTATTTTATTTGTATAATTATGATACAGGATCAAAAAATAATTAAGTTTCCGCGAAAATATCGTTTATATTTACAATATCAAAACATAAGTATTTTATTATATAAATTAATTAATTAATTAATTAATTAATTAATTACTTTGTGCGGCTTAAAGTATTATCATTTATAAATAAAAAACTTAAATAATTAATAATTCAATATTTTTATTGTAACAACGATATTTACATCTTAATTTTTTTTTTATATTTAAACATACATTTGAATAAAATTATGCAACAAAATTTAATAATAAAAATATTACGACGTAAAAAAAAATGTATGCTCAGAAAATTTAATTAAATTCGTCACTGATTAACAGAATAACGATTAACGATATGATTATTATAATTTTGAATTAATCGAAAAAAATAAAATCGTAAAGTTTAAAAAAAGAAATAATCGATTTTTTGCTTTGTCGTAAATGCTTACGTCAAAATAAAAACGAAAACAAAATATACATATATAAATATAATTAAAATTAAACAAAAAAAAAAAAATAAAAATATTTTTTTCGTTTATTTTTTATTAAAAATACAATAAGCCATATTTTTTTTACACATTGATAGTAAAATTATAATTATAATTATAATCAATTCGAAGTAAAATAAATTTCATCAATATCGTAAATGAATAAAAAAAAAAAATACAAACAAACAATTATATTAAAATAATAATTATTAAAAAAATATAAAACTAATATTTAAATAAAACATTTAACTATATAGTTGTACTCAATGTGACTAGTGCAATCAATGTTTTTTTTTTTTTTTTTTTTATACTAGTGAGCGTAAATACTACGAACTATAAAAGATATACGTTTGTCTTTGATATGAATGAACCATTAAAATTATAATTTAATTATTTTTAATAAACGAATAAATAATGCAAAGAGAAATATCAACAAAAATATTAAAATAAAAGGAAAGAAACTATTAAGCCTTGCCAAAGTTCATCATTCGCGTCATAACTCGAATTATTTGTAACTTAAAAAATGTATCGAGTGCATTCCTTTTTTTTCTTTTTTATTTTATTTAAATATAAATTAATTTAGTTTTTATTTAATTATAAACAATAATTAATTAATTAAGTAAGTAATTAATTATAAATTAGTTATTAATTAATTAAACTGTTAGAAATGTACATAAATATACAATAACTCTTTGTAGTGTCTCTTTATTCATTTGGATTTTATCACCACGTATATTATTTATAATTCACATTTTATATATTATTATAATAATTATCAAATGTGGAATAGTTTAAATATAATTACATTTATATATATATACATTCATTTTTTATATTATTCAACGGTTACATTTCATTAGTACTTTATTTAATTGATTAAAAATTAGGTATATTTATAAATAATTAATTTATGTAAACCATTGAATTAATGTGTAATTAATTTAATTTTGACTTAAAAATTTTATTGATAAATTTAATTATTTTGGAGTGATGCGACTTAATTATTATTTTTTTATCTCATTTATTTGAGTAGATTTTAATTATACCTATGATTCAAAAGTATATATAAATTTATTTATTTTTCAGTATAAATATATGAAAGAATCTGCACCTGAAAGTTTAAATTTTTGGCTCTGTTTGTAGGAAGAACTGGATGTCTTCTCAGGAAGGCTGGGTAAGAAACCACATCCTCTCATGACCAAATTGTGGTATGTCGAACAATACATGAAATTGGTACTATGGACAAATCCATTCCAAGCCAGCATAAGGGAAATCGAATGCTTAGGATTTTATGGGAACGGACTCGGGCTGAAGGTTCGGCACCCAGACGCTAAAAGATCTTTGATCTGATCATCGATAATAGGGTACTGCCAATAATGGGCTTATGCTCAATATTTCGCTATAATAATATTGTAGTGATTGGTATCTTAAATTAATATCACTTATACACTACAATGATAACACACTTATATTAGAAATAATAACACCACAATTAACAGCAGTAAAAGAAAGCAAGAGCAATATATAGTTTATTGAGATACAATGTTTGCTGTTTAACTGTCAATATAAGACTGACTGACTTTTGTCGCGTATCTATAAAACAAGAGAAGAAGGCATTTGTTTTCTAGCTATTCAAATATTTAAAAGATCAGTTTCACATTCGTTACAATATTATGGTGAAAGATAGAGATGTACGAAATGCGTGTATGCCCAATAGGCTCAGGCAACGATTTCCAGTAAAAAGGCCCCCGTGTAAAAAAAAAAGTTCGACATGTCGAACTTCGAAATTTGTTACAAAATCGAACTTTTTTTTGAACTTTTGTACAACATTATGAATTGCGTTACAAACATGAAAAATCATATTTTCAGAAAAAAATCGAAGTTTTTCGAACTTCTACATTTAAAATTGTCGAAAAAGTTAATAAAATTTCTATTATACCGAAAGAAAATTCAAAGTTCTAACAACATTTTGAAGTATAATTAAAATTATCGAAAAATGTTGATACCTAATTGTGAGTTTCCTTTGTTAGGAACACGTCCTGAAATGTCGAGAATTCTGAACTTTTATGCCAATCCTCTTTGTCTCATGTGATTTTTCATGTTTGTAACGCAATTCATGACGTTTCACTAAAGTTCGATTTTGTAACAAATTTCGAAGTTCGACATGTCGAACTGTTTTTTTACTGGGGGAAGGCAGATTTCGGTCTCGTCACATTAATCAATTAATTGTTTTTTATTTTATTTATTTATTATTTATTTGGCCATGGAGTTGAAACTCCCCCTGATTAAAAAAATCGATTTAAAGGGATTCAAAAAAAATTTTTTTTAATACTTTTTAATATTTTTAAATACCTTGAATGTTTTTGAATCTCTTTTCTTATGGGCATTTAACATTGCAAATCCCTTTAAATCGATTGTTTTAATCAGGGCCTTGAGGCCATCCAAAAAATACATACCCTGATTTAAAAAAATGATTAAAAAGTATTTAAAATGATTTGTTTTTTAATCATTTTTAATACTTCTTAATCCTTCAAATCATTTTTAATCCTGTCTCTTATGGACATTTAACGTGTGAAATCATTTTTAATCATTTTTTTTAATCAGGGTATTTACTAAACATAGCATACAATAAAATAATATATATCAAATTTAATTATAAGTATTACACTACTTTATTAACATCTGCACTTAAACAGTGAATTACAAAAACAAAATGAAGAATATGTTAACTATAATTAATTAGCATCTTCGCTCAAATAATATTCATAACATGTCCTACGGAAATTCTCGAATGTTGGTGAAGACGTACAATAACCTGGTAACCGATTCCAAGATCTGATAGCGCTAACTAAGAACGATTTATCATATTTAGCAGTTCGACAAAATGGTAACTCGAGATAGATTGTTTGTGGAAAGGGCCCCGAGCTGCTCTAAACTTTGATTTGGTTTGAATAATCAGAGCGCCCAGAGGTTCGGAAAGTAGAAAATTCATCAAGGACTGAACGAAGTGGATAATAGTTTGTTCGAAACTGAATGGTAACAAGTTAAGGAAACTCTGTTTAAGGTATTGAAGAGAAGTTGCATCTCACCATTTATTTCAAAGCAACCTGATCACCAGTCCAGGAAACTGGTACCACGGGAGAGCCTTTCCAAGCCCACTTTGATCAAAGTCTCTTTACTTCCTGAGATGGTAGTAACTAGAAGTGATTGGCCCAAGAAAGGTATGGACTCGTGGTGGCTGTTGGATACCACACGCAATGAGGATTTTTGATTATACTTCCGGTTAATGTTCACCTTAGTCGTCACTCGATTGTATTTTTCGGCTAAGAGTGTCATCTGGGTCGGGGATCAACCGATCTAACTGATAGATCAATCAGATTTGTTGCAGAAACTGTCAGAATTTTCGAGATTTTTGAATAGTTCTATCTCTCATCAGCATGAAAGTTCGACTTGTGTCAAGTTTCGAAGCTCTGGTCGAGCTTTTTTCTTACACGGGTAGAGCTGTAATTGAGTAAAAAAATTTATTAGTATAAATGAGACAGCAGAGTTAAATAAAATTTAAATTATTTATTGAGGAAATAATGGTGCAAATTTAATAAATCATACAGTAGTCTTTGAAAAATTCAATAATAATCTACATAGATCCAAGGTAGTTTTTATAATCTAAATTATTCCCAAGAATCTCTGACACGCAAATGAGCCAGTTGATCAACCCAACTGAAGTGTTTTTGGAATAATTCATTTCTCACTTTATTATGAACGTCGCTCATATTAATTGGCGGTTTAATTTCCTTCATATGATTATGTGATTGTGCACTCGTTAGATAAGGATGACGTAAAATTAACATGTTCTCTTCATCACGTTCATAATCATGGCGAAATTTCAATAGATGTTCAAAACGAACTTGCGGTACGACGCGGTTTTTTCTATTAAACAAACAAACAAATAAACATAAATTCATTTTTCAATGATCTGATGATCAATATTATGACTAAGAAAGCCTACTACGTATTATTATAAGTATTTATTTGTATTAGCATATGAAGACTTAATAGTGTTATATTTACATACTTTTTATATTAATGTTGAATTTGTATAATTGGTAGCGGTCTGTTGCTTTTATGATCATAATTTTAAATTCAATGAAAGATTTAGTACTAAGCCCCAAGTATTAGTTTTTGATACTTTCAAAATTTTTATTAGACACTTATAGTATTTAGCGATACTTTAAATATACTTATTAGAGTATCAATATTTTTATTAATAAAAATTTAGTGTCCAAAATCGGCGCGTCTACTTAACGTATTTTTGAATAAGAGATTCCTGATTAAGAAAAATTATTTGAAATGATTCAAAACAATTTGAAATGATTTAAAACAATTTGAATCGACTAATGAGTAATCATTTGTAGTATCAATTATCCGTTTTTGGCAGAAGTTACCCTAGATCTAATTAAATCAGGCAGTATTGAGATTTTTAAAAATAAGATGTATGATTATCTACTGAATGTACTACCAGCTTTGTTGCTTCTATAAAATTATTAATAGTTATTTTGTATGTCCGGACTTATTAAGACGAATAGAACTGAATGTCCCTAAATTCGGCTTGAGGAATAGCCGACTAGTCCATGTACCCATTACAAGAATTTATTAAATTTAGCCCATGGATAAGCTTCTCGATGTAATTAACAATTACTCTGGTGACATAGAAATCTTTGGAGGTTTACTTGAGCAATTCAAAAAGTCCACTCATGATTTACTTAAATACTAATTAATGTTATAATTTATATCTTTGTCTTTATCTATCCTGCTCATCAAATAATATTAATTAAATTTTTTATCATATTGTAAATTGCAGATATGCGTATTAAATAAAATAAAATAAATCTAGATTTTAAATGATACTGAAGTTAGCCGACGTCTAATAATTTTTGAAATTTATTTGAAACGATAAATATTAAAAAAAAAATATTCGAAAAAATTGCACTTATAGTTTGTTGAATTTTCTACATGTGCATATTTTTAGAATTTTTTTTTTGTAATTTATTTGTTGCAAAAAAAATCCGAAACTTTTGAATTGTTGGCTAACTTCAAGATCATAGATTTTAATTAACGAAATTTGTACCAGCGTATCATTGAACTTTATATTGCTCAAAATCTATTGTATTTTTGTTACCCTCGCAGATTTGAATCACGGTGGAAACACCGTAGAAGTGTAAACACCGTGGATCCACCGTGGTTACACGGTGGGTTTGTTCCATTTCACCACCGGTTATACACAGTGTATCCACTGTGATTCCACGGTGGCTTTGTGCTATTTCACCACCGTGGTTCCACGGTGTATCCACCGCGTAATCACAGTGGAAACACCGTGTATACACAGTGGTCAAGCCACCGTGGAATCACGGTGGATACACCGCGTAATCACAGTGGTGAAATGGAACAAACCCACCGTGTTTCCACCGTGATTCAAATCTGCGAGGGTTTGGATGACTGATTTAAATTCTTTGTATTATTGTTATTTGATAATTTCAAATTTTTATACTATTTTTTTAAGATCATCTGTGTAATTACACTTTGCCATTTGGCCTGTGCTGGTATGAAAAATTGAATAAATAATAATAATAATAATAATAATAATAATAATAATAATAATAATAATAATAATAATAATATATCGATATACACTTAGCATGGATTACATCATTTTTTTAAATCAGGGATAGCAGTTGACAGCTAACCCGCATGAAAAAACCATATACTGTCGATAATATATAAAAAAATATATGGTAAATAACTGAACATATATGGCGGCAAAATTATTAATATTGATTAATATATGATTTATCATATATAATAATGTATACGTTTAATATTATAATAATCCATATCATTTATAATATATGTGATATTGTATCAAAAATTATATGACCGCTTTATATATTAATTTATAACGTAAAATATATGTTTTATCTTATAATTTAATTTATAATTTCAATATTATTATCAACCATATAATTTATAATATGTGTAATTGTATACATATGATATTACATCTCAAATTATATTCTCGTTTTATATAGAAACTTATAATTTCAATATTATAAAAATTTCGATATTATTATACATAAATAATTTAAAAAATACACTCATACCAAAAATTAAAGGAAAAAAAAAATTTTTTTAATTTTTTAGTGATCTTTGCAAGACTGTCACTTCATGAAAAATAATCGTATCGAGATTTAAAAAAAAAGCATTTTATAGCATGAAATCTTTAGTTTTATATTTGTAAAAATATATATAAACATATATTTATATAATTATATATTTACATGTATAAATATTATATATCAGTCATATAATTAAATCATATATCTTATCATATAACTTAAAGTATAGTATAAAATATTATAAGCAATACTCATAAGTTAGCATGTAAAAAAAATATATTACCGATATATATGTTGCAAATTATAAAATCATATAATATTTCGGCAAAATTTTGTATATGGCTCCATATATGACTTCTTATAATTCCATATAATTTATCATATATTTTGAATTATACTGAAGCTCATATATTGCTTTTTCATACGGGAACAGTTTATACATTTTTATACAAATTCAATATTAATTTATAAAATTATAAAAAATAAATATATATAATTTTGATTAAACAAAAGGATTCAAAATTTTAGTTTATAAAACGTGAAATTTGAAACTATTTTAAGTACAGAATTAGAAATAAAAACAATTTTCTTCAATTAGGAAAATTAATTCTTAAAATTTTAGTGTGAATATTTAAAAATAATTATATTTGTTAACAAAAAATAAAAAATTGCCGAATGTTCGGTATTTTAAATAACAATAGAGTAATAGGTTAAGTTTTAGTAATAAATACCCTCTGTATTTTATCCCATGAGGTTTTTTGTGTTTGTAATGCATCAGAAAAGCCGTCAAACGCATTTTTCAAATGATATCTATATATATTTATTTATAAATAAATAAATCTATATCCAATACTAATTTTAAATGCTTTAAATAATTTCTGGTTAATAAAGTACTTTTTTTTGTACCAATGGACCAATAATTCCTACTCATGCGCACAAGTCTATGACGTACATGCGCAATTAAATTTGCGCTAAATTTTAAAAAATCTTTACCCAGCCGCCTCGACATTAAAGTTAAATTTCATTAAAACAAACAACTTGGTATTCAAAAAATAATTTGTTTCTACAAAAATTTGCTTCATTATTTTTATTTATTCATAATGAATACGATCAAAATTTTTTTCAAACAGTAATTCTTAAGTATAGTAATGAAATGTTTAAAAATATACAGTAATTTATTATTAAAAAAATTTATTAATTCTTAGTCTTTAAAAAATTTAAATAAAAAAACTAAACAAATTTATTAGAAATTTAAAAAATGTAGGAAATTACTTTCGCTTTTAATTTATTTAAAATTTTGAATGTTATTATTATTATTTTAGTGTCTTAAGTATTGCAGTAGCTGTTGTTTCTTTATAACATAAAATTTTTTCCAAAACAAAAAAAAATAAAAATTATAAACGGACTTGCGCGGAATATTCCGTCAGTGCGGCTGCGTTTTGAGCTTGAGTTTCATCTGAGGGAAGCTGTGGCAGAGGTAAAAAAAAAAGTACATAGTTATTGCCTAGTGCATATCCCTGGCCAATAGTACTATTATCAAGTGATTAATTCTATACATATCTGTTAGTTTTTAGTGTAACAAATTTTTAATGTTCAAGTTACGATTTTGAAAGTTCAAATATTAATTTCTCTTGCATAGACAATAAATTCTTATATTTATTCTAAAACTATTCACCTTTTAATTATAAATTAAAGAATTACTATTTAGAATGACAGTATTTACTGATCACTTTATCATTATATTAATTGTCGTTTCTCAGTTTATACAGTTGATTTTTTTCCGTGTATAATAACTATAACAGTTTTGTTGTGGATACTTATAATTATGTACACATTATTCTTATTATTAAACAACTATTCTATTTATTTCATATTTAAAAATTTCATTTATTCTCCTTTCATTATTTATTATTCCTTTTTATAATTATCTCTACTGCTTCATCTGTAAAAATAAATTTATAAATTTTAAATTTATTCATTAAATCGAAATAAAAATTATAAATATATTTTTTTATTGCTAACGCTTCTTAATTATTAATTTTAATTTTAATAAAATAAAACTATTTCATCGCTTTTACTTTTAAAATTATTTTGTATCATATCCTTTTTTTTAAATAATCATCAGCTTGTTTTGGAGGACAAAGTTACAGAGAGGGGGTAATATAGAGCAGGACAATTTGCGACGCGCGATGTTTTTTTGTATTTATTCATTCAAATTTTTTTAAAAATTATATACTTATATCTTATAAATTTCTCTCACTTCTTATTTTAATAAAATACATTTTAATTATTTATAAAAAAAAATAATTATTTAATTTTATATTTCAGAAATATTTTACTCCTCTTACAGATTGTTTTAAATAATTATTTATTGCATAAATGCATGTACAATGATTTTCAAAAAAATTATTTTTCTAACGTGATTAATATTTTAAAAAATTAATTAATATTAATATTAATATATTATGTAATTAATTAAACAATTATATTTAAATATTGGTATCATCATGTTGAGTCCGAAGATGCAAAAATCAGGTAAATATTTTTCTATTTAAGTAATTGAATTAAATTTTTAAAAATTTAATAACTTTTTTTTTATCAATTCTATTAATAGTCAGAGTAAATGACTCTCAAATATTAATGCTATCAGAACGAGCTCATTATGATCATTCATTATCGGGTTATTTACATAAACGCACTGCTGATTTAACTAAATGGCAACTTCGTTGGTTTGTTCTTTATCAGGTATTTTATAATATTAAGAATAAGTAAACATATATTTATAAATAATCTATATCTATATAAAGAGAATAAGGAAAATTTTGTTCCAGTCATATCTATATGACAGAATAAGTTAATGTTATTAAATTTGGTATCGTTAGAAAGGTCTTGACTTGAATTTGTGCCTTTTCATGGTTCAAACTCTTTTTTATTGCCAAGTATCGAGATACATAAATTTATTTGTACCATTCGAATTACATTTAAATTACGCGGGAAAAAAACTATCGTATTAATTTTCTATAAATAAATTAATATTTTAATTATTCTGTCACTGAGTATGACTGGATATATATAACTGTTATATATATAATTAAGAGAAAATAAAAAAATTTAGTCTATGCCATGTCTTCTGTAATAAAAATTTAAAAAATTTAATTTGGTATCAGTGAAAAAAAATATAGAAGACTAATAAAAAAAAATTGACCGTACCCGGGTCAAAAATAAAACTTGATTCAGGCTCGCTTCACTTTATTTTCTTTCGACGTTATCGATGTGCCGAAGATTTTTCGATAAGATCTCGACTTTTTCGACTTAAATTTAATTTTCGTCAACTTTTAGAGCTTTTTTCATCTTAATTTGAACTTATTCGTCTTCACTTCGAGCACGACAGTCACCCGCTTTACTTTTGACTTTCTGAACCAAATCGAAAAAAAGTTACTTATTCACCTTACTTTAAACTTGATCAACCAAGTCAAAAACAAGCAGTATTTTTTAGTGGAAAAATTGTTTTTCACATTTTATCTTAGTTTTGACTTTTTTGCCTTATAATTTAAGTCGAAAAAGTCTAAACCAAGTCAATGTCGACTTGATTTCGACCTCTTGGTCTTAAATCGTGACTACTCTCTTAAATTTGAAACAGTGAAAATAGTGACTGTTCACTGTTTACTAGTGAAAAGTATGCCACTAATTCAAACAGTGGTATACTTTTCACTAGCAATAAGTGATTATTCACTGCCAAATAATGATTGTTACGTAATTTTCACTAATTCATTTTCCGAGAGTAAGTAAGCCAGTTAAGGGGATACGCTATCGGACTTGTAGAGTAAATGAGAATTTTAAAACAATTTTTCTTGAAGACGAATTAGAGTTTTTGAAAATTCAAAATTTCTAGCCTTCTATTAAGGTTTCAAAAAACGCTAAAGACTCTCTATGTTAGGTTTCCAGTGTTTGTCCGTGAATTAAATTGAATTGAAAATCGGTTACCGTTACCCCTTCAAAGCATTTCATCTCCGTAAAAAAAGTCTAGTTTGTCTTGTAAAACGGCTCTAAATTTCGATTTGATAAACCAAGTCTAAATCAAGTTTTATTGTTAACCCGGGTATATTTTTTTCGATAATTCCATGATTATATAATCATTGAAATCAATAAATTTGCGCGTTAATGATGACATTTGTCTCATTAAATTTCAATAATAGAAATAAACAAAAGATTCTAGAGTTAACTTGAGAGTATAGATTTTAATGAGCAGTTAATAAATTTTGTAGTAATACTCGAGCAGTGACTGTAGGTTGCTCGTAATAATTATTACTATTATATTTTAGAATTTATTGTTTTATTATGACAATGAAGCTTTTTTACGTCCAAGTGGTGTCATTATGTTGGAAGGTTGTTATTGTGATCGGCTTATTACGACAACTAACAGTGGAAAGGAATCAGAAAAAAAGGTATTTTAATGATATGCCCTAAGGGATTAGTCGATGAGACGTTTGATTTAAATTTATATTGTTTTTTTTTTCTTCAGTTTTGCTTCGCAATATCGTATAGACGAGAAAACCAACGTCAATACGAATTGAAAGCTGACACGGAATCGAATTGTAAATTGTGGATTGATGCCATCAGAGATGCAAGGTACGATTTTTTTTTATTACACAGGCAAGTGAAATAAGAACTAGTTTGAAAATTATTAATAAATTTTTTTAATTAATTGATTTTTTACGGAAATTTAATATTTTTGACAGTTTTTTATTTTAAGAAAATTATTGTAAAGGACTAAATTAGAAAAAAAAGTTTTCGTATAAATGAGAATTTCCTCGGGCTCTAGGAAAATTAATTTCCATAATCGGTTATATATTTAAAGATATTTAAAGTAAGAGACGACTATCCGTTATCTTATTTTCCATTACTGACCTACTAAAAATGTTAAATGTAAAATGAATATAATTAAATTTGAATTTAAATAAAAAGTAATTTAAAGCCCATCCCGCTAAATTATTTAAATTTAATAAAATTATGTTATGACGATTCTTCTATACGGCAAAGTACTATAAATATGTTTCAAGAATCAATATCTATTTAAAAAGCCCGTCTTACCTCGCCCTATTATTCAATCAGTCGACATAAAAAAAATATTGTTCATATTCGAAAATATTTAATAACGACCCCGTGTAAAGAAAAATGTTGAAAAAAGGTTAAAAAGTGTTGACTATTTTAAACTTCAAAACTTGACACAATGAACTTTTTTTAAAATCATTTTCAAACTTGTAAAAATGCACAGAAAAAAACAATTGACTTCCCAAGTAGCACAGAGACAACTTTAAGATGTTTTTTAAAAGGATAAGATAAATTTTTTTTTGTCTTAAAGTCACCTTTTTTGGTATAAATACGACATGCAAATGTTGGTTCCGGAGACAGAGACGAGTTGTGTTGTTTTTCCTGTCTTATTTTAATTAGGAAGTCATTTAGATGACTTATTTTACCACTATTTGTAATTTACTTTTTGTCGTCACTTCCCGAGTCGGAATATTAGACGTAAATTGAACGTTCTTAACGTTTTAAACGTACATTGAGCGTTTTGGACATTAAAAACTCAATTTGACAGCTTTCAACTTATTCAAAACGTAGATTGGAGTATCATAAATCGAAAACGTAACTAAAACCTATTTAGACTTACAATAAGAAAACATAAGCATGCCGAAAAATTTTTTTCATCGATTTTGTACTCCTGGATTATAATCACGTCAATTCCGTAAAATTTTGACGTCCGCCTTTCTGGCTCTTAAATAAAAAATTCGTATTTTAAAAAAAAATTTTTTTCAGTTTCATACTTCTATCTATAACACTATATATTTATACCTGTTCATATATTATGATATCAAGGTTATGAAAATTGTGATTACAAATATAGAAATAAATTAATTAATGTTATCATCAAACTAAAATCATAACTCATGAAATTACCAATTTTTTATGAACTAAAATACAAAACAATCGTTCAATTTACTTTCAAAACGTTAAGAACGATCAATTTACGTTTAAAACGTTAAGAACGTTCAATTTACGTTTGAAACGTTAAGAACGTTCAATTTACGTCTAATATTTCGACTCGGGTTGTGTTAAGTCTTTTCAGTAGATATTTTTTCGGTAACATAAATTTCTGATCGTTTTGTCAACACAGTGGTGCCTTATCGATATGTTAAAAAGACCCGTATGAAAAAACAATATATGGTTAAAATTTATAAAATCATATATGGTTGCAACAAGAAAATATATGATATATTATATTGTATATTATAAAAAATCATATAGAGATTTTGGCCGATTTAATATAAAATTATATACAGTAGTAAATATATGTATTCCATATATGTAACATATGTTTTTTATGTTAAGCTATATATACATTTACATTTACCTTATAATATATTGTATTGATAAACTTCCTTTTATATTCAAAAAATGTAAAATTTTTATATAAAATGAAATATATGGTAGCATATAATTTATATTATATATGTCACCATTTATTTTCTTTGTTATATTTAAGCATATATTTTATTCGGTGTATGTATATGTATATGGGTATATATATTCGCATCAAATTAACTAATTTTGAAAATTTTAACTACAATTTAAAGAGTATATTAAAATTTAGATCTAATTTGATTGGAGTTGGTCATACGAATGAAAAACTTTTTTTTTCCATACACAATATAAATATATGTTTTTATATATGATCAGAATATATTTTTCGTATATGATAGAAATATATATTTTTATGTATGATAAAAATATAGTTTTCGTATATGACAAGAATATATATTTTCATATATGATAAAAATATATTTTTTGTCTATGATTGACATATATATTTTATATATGCTAAACATGTACGGACTCGTATATGATGAATATTATATTTTTTAATATAAAATAAAATATATCAAAAAATATAGTTAAATTGGCCACATATATTTTCTGATATTTATCATATATTTTGACCATATATGTTATTTTCATACGGGGTAGCCTGAAAACTGATATCTTATAGATGTCTCAAAGGCAAGTGTGCTACTTGGGTTAATACAAATTAACATTTTTCAATGCAAAATACATTCAGAAAAAACGGATTTTGAACTATTTCTGAACATTTTTCGTTTTAGCATATGTTAATAATATTAGGATATTTATTGATATTTCCTTTGAATTTTCAAAAGTTTAAAAAACGTTCAAAAAAAGTTCGTCATTGTCACGTTTTGAAGTTTAGAATAGTCAACACTTTTTAAAAAATTTTTTTACACAGGATATTCTAATGAATTTTTCTTCACAATTTTATTTTACATGAACATATAAAAACAAAATGACATGATAATATCATATGGACGGACATAAACATATAAAGTTTCAATAAGCTTCTATTACAAAAGGAAGAGTTGGAACAGAAACATTTGCATCTGTTACAAATAGTGGAGAGCGAAAAAACAGCTAAATGGCAATATACGCAGCAATGCGAAGAGCTAACGTTCGAAATTAAAAAATTACGCTCTGAGGTATAAATATTAATTGATTTTACCATTGGGTAAAATGTATTTTATTGACAAATAAATGAAATTTCTGACCGTAGTTATGTATACTGAAACGAGAATTGCAATCAAATTCAAAATTTACTATCGTTTCAAACGATAATAACAATAATGATGATGATGAGGCTGAAGATGATGATGAATATTATAACGACGAAGATGAAGATGAAGATGAAGATGATGATGATGATGATGATAATCATGATCATATTAGTAGCAGTGGTAACGTTAGTACTTTGACTGTTGGTGAAAAGAATACGAGTAACATTAAAAAAGTCCATTCCCCGTCATCAACTAAAGTAATTACTCAAACTACTTCTACTACTACTGCTGCAACTACCACTGCAGTAAGTACACGGAGAAAAAAATATAACAGTTTTTATTTAAAAATAAGGTACCCGCGGGTAATAAGGCCTAAGTGACAGAAATTATATTTAAAATAATCGCCTCCGCTAAAGGCTACTCTAGTAGAAGGGTCTTGCATAGAGATGTTACGACAAGCTTATATATAGAGTCCCAATACTACGTTTCCTGTCTTCGATATTTCACCATCTGTCATATGCTGTCGTAGCGCGAAGAAATTATAAAAAACAATCTAGTCTTCTGACTCTTAAAAACGATACTGCACTCTAAAACCAAGTGTGTAATTAGTATTACACTGTAAAAAGAGCGGTGTTAAAAATGGACTCATTTTAACTCCGCCCGGTGTTAAAATAGAATTACACCGGGGTAGGAGGAGTAATTCACCGGTGTTAAAAATACCGGTGTTAAATCAGGGTAACCGGTGTAAAAGCGGGGTAAAATCGGTGTAAAACCGGGGTAACCGGTGTAAAAACGGAGTAATATCGGTGTAAAAGCGGGGTAACCGGTGTTAAAGCGGATTAATAGCGGTGTAAAAGCAGGATAAACTGCGTCCGCTTGGAGTATTAACTTTAAAGATTATAAAACACAAAAAATGTCAGTTCTTTATGAAAATTAATAAAGAATATCATTCATTAATGAGTATAGTAATCGAGTAAGTAAAAATATTTACAAAGTAAAATATTTTAACACCGGTAAAGAATATCTACACCGGCGGCGGCGTTATTTTGACACCGGTCTAGAATATTTACACCGGCAGCGGCGTTATTTTAACACCGGAGATTTTTTTTTAACACCAGTACAGAATATTTACACCGGCGGCGGCGTTATTTTCACACCGCTTTCGGGGGTAAATTTAACACCGATAATTTTAACACCTACACCGCTTGGACTTACCCCTGTGATTTTTTACAGTGTAACACACCCCTGTTTAAAAATATTGATTGAGAAGAATTAAAAGTGATGAAATTCGAATTCTTTTCAATAATTTCAATTGATTTCAATTTTTTTGTTTGTATATATAGATATACAGTTTGCATGGAGCGACCGCTTCTCAATTGTTTTCAATCAATATTTTTAATCAGGGACTTCTCAAATAAAATTAAATCGCCATAAGCAATACACAGATATTTAATACACCATGAAACGTGTTTTAAATGACTACAAAAAACTATAGTTTCGCTCATGGCTTTAAACATAGAACACATTTAATATGTGTTAAAATAATACACTTGTAACACACTTGGTTTTAGAGTGCGATAGTTTTAAGTGCTGTTGAGCAAAGCAATCTAGTCTTTTGACTCTTAAAAAGTATTGTTGCTAAATTTAAGTGATGATTTATCTCTAATAAGTTTAACTATTACAGTTTGTTTAACCCGTAGGCCTTATTACTCTATCGTAGTAAAATTAGGCCTATTCGTATGGTTTTTGTAAAAGTTTAATTTACAATATATTTTATGGCTAATGTATTGAAATACAGATTAATGATACATTTTGATAATTGAATGCAATATTTTCGATTCTATTCAAAATCTCCCTTAGGCCTTATTACCCACTGGTACCTTACACTGTAAGAAATTTGCGGAGTGAACGCGGAATAGATGATTTTTTATTTATTTAATTCCCTTACATGGAAAGAAATTTATGGGAAGTTTTCCTATGCATTATGGGAATGGTTCCCATAATGGTATGGGAATAGTACCTATACTACTATAGGAATGGTTCCCATACCATTATGGGAATGGTTCCCATAATATTATAGGAACCATTCCCATATCATTATGGGAACCATTCCCATAATGGTATGGGAATCATTCCCATACTATTATGGGATTGGTTCCCATATTGGTATAGGAACTATTCTCATAATATTATGGGAACTATTCCCATAATGTTATGGGAACCATCCCTATAATATCATAAAATTTTTTTTTTGCACAATAGTGTAGAAATTTCCCAAAATTTAAATTTTCTTGAATGTTTTGTGCTGACAAAAATTTCTGATTAAAAATTTTAATGTTTTTTTGCCAAATACGATTTTTTTTTTCAATGTTTGAATTTTTGTTTTTATGTTTAATAATATTTCTGTGTATTGTAGAAGTAATTACCACATTTCTTTAAATTAATTTTTTCATGATAATATGGGAACCATTCCCATAATATTATAGGAATGATTCCCATAATATTATAGAAAGTATTCCTATAAATTATAGGAACCATTCCTATAATTATAGGAACCATTCCCATAATTTATGGTCGTAATTCCTATGATGGTATAGGAAAAAATTTCACAAAATTATGGGAACCGCTGCCATAATTTTCTTTCCGTGTAGAGTGAATTTCACTCCGAAGGGAGGTTCGGAAAATACTAAATGTAAAAAAAATTACTACTACATAGTGAGCTTGGGTCTTTGATATTTTGACATTTATATTGAGTACGGAAATAATTACGAGCTCCCTGTCTATATGTTCACGCGAAATGATTTTTAAAAACTATAAGCAGCTGATAATAAAACTTTAACAAATATGATTCTACTGAGTCACAAACTGTCGTATGATTTACATCAATCATAACACGAGATAACATTTCATATTGCACCGAAATATCAAAGATTCCCATAAAAACTATGTCACTATAGCTATTCAATGAATGAATTATTTATTTAAATAATAATTTTTCTAATTAACAGCTGTTTCTATTAAATATAAATTTATTCAAGTATTAAAACTCTGGACCGGAGTGAATGCGGATTTAAATAAAATCCGTGTCACTCCGAAATCACTCTGCCTATAGAAAAATCCCTATTCCCTCCTCATGCGGAATGATTTTTTTTAAACTTCAGAACTCCGAGTGACGAAGTGAATTCGGATTGAAATTAAACCCGGATTCACTCCTGACTTTTTACGGTGTATCGTAGATTTAAATAATTATTTTCCGAGTAATTAATTATGTAATGTATAAAATAATTTTAATTAATTATTAATTACATTAAAAACACAAAACAGGGTATTAAAACTAAAAATCGTCGTCATCACCGCAGGCGTAATTTAATTAACGTCAATGGTATTAAGAGTACAAATTGTTCTGGTGTATCATCATCAAATACTGCTGGTATTGTAGATATGGAGAAAATAAAAAAAGTTCAAAGTTTTTTTCGCGGGTGGCTTTGTCGCCGTAGATGGAAACAAATTGTTGAACAGTATATTAAAAGTCCCCATGCTGAAAGTATGAGAAAAAGAAATAGGTATTTATTTGTTTAATTAATTTTTTAATTCCAAACATTAATCGCTTATGCACTGTAAAAAATTTCGGTGTAAAAATGGACCCGGAGAACTTTACACGGCCGTGTAGTTTGAAATAGCGGCGTAAAATTCTCTCGGTGTAAATTTTCCATCCGTGTAATTTTAACACGGTGTAATCTACTTTTTTTTACACCATTCCGTGTTACTCGTAATTTTGATTAATGAGTAACAAACGATCATTGAATATTTTTAACTACTTAATCAATAACTACACTGTAAAAAGAGCGGTGTTAAAAATGAACTCATTTTAACTCCGCCCGGTGTTAAAATAAAACTACACCGGTGTTAAAAATACCGGTGTTAAATCGGGGTAACCGGTGTAAAAGCGGAGTAAAATCGGTGTAAAGGCGGGGTAACCGGTGTAAAAGCGGAGTAAAATCGGTGTAAAGGCGGGGTAACCGGTGTAAAAACGGAGTAACATCGGTGTAAAAGCGGGATAACCGGTGTAAAAGCAGGGTAAACTGCGTCCGCTTGGATTATTAACTTTAAAGATTATAAAACACAAAAAATGTCAGTTCTTTATGAAAATTAATAAAGAATATCATTTATTAACAAGTATAGTGATCGAGTAAGTAAAAATATTCACAAAGTAAAATATTTTAACACTGGTAAAGAATATCTACACCGACGGCGGCGTTATTTTAACACCGGTCTAGAATATTTACACCGGTGACGGCGTTATTTTCACACCGCTTTCAGGGGTAAATTTAACACCGATAATTTTAACTCCTACACCGTTTGGACTTACCCCGGTGATTTTTTACAGTGTACATTAATTTTGGTTGGATACTAAATAGTATTTTTAAAATTTCAATATTCTTATGATTAATTTTCTTAACGCAAAATTATCATGAATTTACACGATTGGCGGTGTAAAAATTTTAAATTCACACCACCTAAATTTAACACCGAATTTGGTGTAATTTTCACACAAAAATTTTTACACCGAGACATTTACACCACACCGGGTCAAAAAAATTTTGACAGTGTGCAGATATTGAAATAATAATAAATTTATTTTTAAAGTTTGGTATTTCGAATGGTGGAAGCTGAAGAAGAATACACGGATCAAATGGAAGTACTTGTTAGTTGTTTTTTAAGGCCCTTTAAAATGGCTGCTAGTTCAAAAAGACCGCCTTGTAGTCATGAAGATGTCAATAGTATTTTTTTAAATAGCGAGACGATATTGTTTCTTCATCAAATATTTCTCAAAGGTCTTACCTCACGTATGGAAAATTGGCCAACGCTTGTACTTGGTATGTATTTCATCGTATTGCCAATGTAATAAGGGTCTAAGGATGTGCATGACTATGTAATTACTTGACCTTTTGTGACTTTAATACTATAAGGGCAAATACTATTTTTAATTTACTTATATCTATATTTATATACCGATTTTATGTCGTATAAATAGATACAATATTTAATTATTCGGTCTTTTGCTACTCGAATGTTACAAGGGCGTATATTTTAAAACTTTTCTATGTCAAAGTTTAATTTATAAATTGGATTAGAGGAAGCGATCGTCTGCATGTTTAGTATCGATATAAGAATTATTGTATAATTTGGGTCCGTTCCAAAATAACCGACAATATAACCGAACAAATACAATAATTAAAAAAACCGAAGTAAATAATAATTAATATTTGTTAAAATTTTTGAATTTTTACTAAAATACAATTTTCTCGTGTTTACTAAAATTCAAAATAGAATATTGGAAAAAAATCTTTGAAATTAATACTAAAATTACAAACAATTAATCCCGGGTTGGATTCTCACCAAAGCGTGTGCGGTCAGTTGATAAGTCTAGCGTTTTATCTCTAAATTGAAAATTTTTACTCGATTAGAAATTAAATTTATCACATATCTGATAATCCCCGCATCCCCAAATTGATTGATTTAAAAAAATACAGCTGTATCAAGTTAGATATGGTTATATCCAGTCATACATGGGCATATATTGGAAATATTAATATATGACCACATGTATTTCGTTCCTCCCGGACAAATAACTATTAGATAAACACAATGGTGAAGTCATAGGGAGGTGGACAATAACACAAAATTAGAATTTAATTTTGACCATATATTCGACGTTTCGTCCCTTTATTGGGACTTCTTCAGCAACTAAAACAAGTCATTATAAAGATTTACAAAAACTATATAAATAAATAAACAATTAATTTTACAATCACATGGTACATCATAACCAATTACAAATATGATCACATCATACCTTGATCATATAAATTCTATCGTCTACTAGATGTTATTGATACATCCGTCATTTTTAATGATTTAAAAATAATTAGCATTATTTAACCATTGTATTAAGTTAATCTGGACACGATTTTAAATTAATATATTAGATAAATACATCTATTTCTATTTTATTCAATCAAATAGAATAGTAATAATAGTATAAATCGTCGTTTTTAACGTCAGCCGTTTTTATTCTTCATTGTCGGTGAAATTTCGGCCATGTTTAGGCCTAATGAGTTTCCGCCAAATTTCGGACTTTTTTAAGCTTAGCTGGGGTACTCTCTAAACATGAATTAGTGAATATTCACTAGTTCTGAGTGCCAACCGAACCACTTTTTGAAATTAGTGGTTCAGTTTGCACTTGGAATTAGCGAATATTCACTTTTCACTAATTCATCTTTAGAGAGTACTGCGGATTTTTTTGTTTCAATTATAAATAAACGATAACTGAGTTTTGTTGATTTAAAAAAATTATTCCTAATAATTGAAACTCGAAAGGAATTAACTGTACAGTAGTTTTTACATGTACAATAAATTTTGAATTTGTTATTAATGAATTAAAATTGACAGGTGATAGAGGTTGAATATTATGCCTTTTTTGTGAGTTCTAGCGCGAACAGACGTAGAACTAAAAGGTCCTTTTTTCTCAAATAAATGACTCAATTTATATATTTATTGCTTACAGAAGTAAGATAACTTTAGTTTAATACCAAAAATTCAATAAAAATTGAATTTTGATTCATTAATATTATTTATTTACGGAAGCAGTAATTGGTACCAATAAACTGGCCATGTACGCATTACTGCGGTTTTCTCAATAACCCGCAGTAATAGAAACGCCTCTAGTTGTATGCGTTTGTACCCCAGTTATAGAATATATATTTTAAAAATTTACGAAAAAATAACATGCAAAAAAATTTTTTTTGTAAAAATACGGTGTCTCATTTTGCCTCACTCACTCCTATATTTACTGTTTATAAAGTATATAACTAATTTTAAAAAATAATTAACAGGTGATTTGTTCGATATGTTACTTCCAATGTTATCAATTTATCAAGAATATGTCCGCAATCATCATTACAGTCTTCAAGTATTAACAGAATGTAAACAATCTTCGCCTTCATTTGCCGCATTATTAACGCGCTTAGAAAATAAACCAGCCTGTCGGGGTCGGTCTTTAGAAACTTTTCTCACCTATCCAATGCACCAGGTAAAACTTGATACATATTGTCTTCCAATCATGCAAAATACTTAAAAAATAAAATTACTTTTTTACAGATTCCACGATACATTATTACTCTACATGAAGTATTAGCTCATACACCTCATGATCATGTAGAACGTAAAAGTCTTGAAAATGCTCGACAACAATTAGAAGATTTGTCACGACAAATGCATGATGAAGTATATATATATATATATAAATATATAGACATACATATTAGGGTGATTCTAAATAAAAATTTAATTTTTTTTTTCGCTCTTACCTCCTGAAACGTTAGTGGTTGCTGAGAAAAAAATCCTCCCAAAAGATGGGCTCTCTAGCTCAACTCTAAGAGGTCGCTATTTTAATTTTAATTTCCCATCTAATTAACATGTACAAATTTATTTTTTCACTAAAAGTGTAATTACTCGTAAGCTGCTCGATATTTTTGGAATTTATACAAAGATCTTCAAAGCTGATTCCTCAAGCTTTCCAAAACCCTATGACAAGTCATAATTATCATAATTAAAACGCTAATCGAAGCTATCTGAATAGTATCGATTGTGCACTGAAAAAAAAAATTTGCTTCCGTAACAAAAGTCAAAATTACGCGGTGTCACAACTAAATATCCGTGACAAAATATCCAACGACAAAATAACCGACGATAAAATAACCGAATGACAAAATAACCAAATGACAAAATAACCGACGACAAAACACACAAAAACCGTGATAAAAGGGCGGTTATTTTGTCATTTGGTTATTTTGCCATTCGGTTATTTTGTCGTCGGTTATTTTGTCGCGGTTATTTTGTCGTTGGATATTGTGTTACGGAACCGATTACGCAGCTATTTGTTAAGATAACAAAACTATCTTGGTTAACGCAACGAAGTGACATTTGTTGTGGTAAGTAAAGTAAAGTTGCTGTTTTAACAAGTAATATGTGTTGAGGAAAACTTTTCGAATACGCATAGAATTTTTTTCCATCTAATACATTGCTAAGGTTGATAGTCAGTATTGGTCATAGGTGTAAACGTGATACTTAGCTCAATTTAGACAGACAGTTATTTTCCAGATAATAATTGTGAACAAATAAATAATATTTTGCTCAACACATGTCATTTGTTACAACGGCAACTTAACTTTAATTGCCACAACAAATATCACTTTGTTGCGTTGACCAAGATGGATTTGTTATCTTAACAAATAGCTGCGTAATCTTGACTTTTGTTACGGTAGCAAATTTTTTTTTCAGTGTGTATTTCAAAATGAAATTGTTAATTTTCGATTTTTTTTTTGCTAGCTCCAATTGGGGATAATTTTGACTTTTCATAGGGTTTTGGAAAGATTGAGGAATCAGCTTTGAAAATCTTTGCATAAATTTGAAAAATATTGAGCAGCTTACGAGTAATTACACTTTTAGTGAAAAAGTAAATTTTTACGTTAATTAGATGGGACATTAAAATTAAATAGCGACCTCTTAGAGTTGAGCTAGAGAGCCCATCTTTTGGGAGGATTATTTTCTCGGCAACCACTAACGTTTCAGGGGGTAAGACCGAAAAAAAAAATTAAATTTTTTTTTAAATCACCCTAATACATATATAATTGACTCAATTATATTAATTGTTGTTCTATAAAAAAAAAATTTTCTTTACGAACAGGTCAGCGAAACAGAAAACTTGAGAAAAAATTTAGCTATTGAGAGAATGATTGTTGAAGGATGTGATATACTTTTAGATGTTAATCAAGTATTTGTAAGACAAGGTAATTTAATAAATTATTTATATGCCATGTTAACATATTACAAAAAAAAACATATTAAAACGAACATCACGCACGCGCATCTGTTTAATTTTTTCTGGACACTAACACATCATTGCTAGGGGTACACACTAATAAATCGATAAATTTTATCATAAAAATTCTTAATTTATTTGATTGTGCGCGCGCAATTTGTTTAGTATAGACCTATATATATATATATATATTCTTCACACTGTATTATTATTTTTGTATTACGTGTTTAATATTTTCATCGACTCTTCTATACATACTAAATACTTAATATAAATAAATAAAATTTTATATATATTTTATGTGCTAATTTAAATGTGTTGTGATAAATGTCTATAATAAATTTTCTAATTCAATTGTGCGGCTATAAATGTATGTAAAACCACGTGTTCAAATGCGTACATTCTATTATCATCTTTATTATAAATATCTCGATAATATTCTATTTGAATATATATATATACATATATTTTTTTCTAGTTTGTTAATTTAAAAAATGAATTAAATATCAGTTATTTTTTTTATCAATAGTAATAATAATAATTATTTAAAATAGGAACGCTTGTTCAAATTTTGGACAAATCTCATGGAAGTAGTAGTACTGGTGGATTACTTTGGAGTAGAACAAGTGCGATAACTTTTGGACGTAAAAAAAATAATAATCATAATGGGGCACTGAGACAGTGTTTTCTATTTTCAAATCATTTAATTCTTACAATACGACAACAGTCTGATGGGGATGATTTGGGTCGATTAACTATTGTACCTGGTACTGGTAAAATTCCACTGTGTGATGCGATACTTATAGAGGATCCGAGTGAACAAACTATATCAGCAGCTGCGGCATTTGACGATGATGGTAAATTATTATTATTATTGTTATTATAATTTTTTTTAGGCGCTTAAAAAATACACGGAAAGAAAATTATGGCAGCGGTTCCCATAATTTTGTGAAATTTTTTCCTATACCATTATAGGAATTACGACCATAAATTATGGGAGCGGTTCCTATAATTATAGGAATGTTTCCCATAATTATAGGAATAATTCCTATAATTATGGGAATGATACCCATAACACTATAGAAATGGTTCCTATAATTATAGGAATGGTTCCTATAATTTATAGGAATACTTTCTATAATATTATGGGAATCATTCCTATAATAGTATGGGAACTATTCCAATTGCATTATGGGAATGATTCCCATAATGCAATTGGAATGGTTCCTAGACCATTATGGGAATCATTCCCATAATATGATGGGAATAGTTCCCATACCATTATAGGAACCATTCCTATAATATTATGGGAATGGTTCCCATATTATCATGAAAAAATTATTTTAAAGAAGTGTGGTAATCACTTCTACAATACACAGAAATATTATTAAACATAAAAACAAAAATTCAAACATTGAAAAAAAAATCGTATTTGGCAAAAAAACATTAAAATTTTTAACAAGAATTTTTTGACAGCACAAAACATTCAAAAAAATTCAAATTTTGGGAAATTTCTACACTATTGTGCAAAAAAAAAATTTTATGATATTATAGGGATGGTTCCCATAACATTATGGGAATAGTTCCCATAATATTATAGGAATAGTTCCTATACCAATATGGGAACCATTCCCATAATAGTATGAGAATAGTTCCCATACCATTATGGGAATGGTTCCCATAATGATTTGATAATGGTTCCCATAATATTATGGGAACCATTCCCATAATATTATGGGAACCATTCCCATAATGGTATGGGAACCATTCCCATATCATTATGGTAACCATTCCCATAATGGTATGGGAACTATTCTCATACTATTATGGGAATAGTTCCCATAATATATGGGAACCATCCCTATAGTAGTATAGGTACTATTCCCATACCATTATGGGAACCATTCTCATAATGCATAGCAAAACTTCCCATAATTTTCTTTCCGTGTACTTAAAAATTACCAATAAAAAAAAATCGAGAAAAAGGTTGAGTCTGCGAACCAGCTCTCAAACTTCCCTGTCTTTGTAATAAATGATCTTGAGCTTACTTAAACGACTAAATTTTTAACTTCCCGCTATGAAAATTGAAAATTAAAAAAAAAAAAAAAAGGAAGTAATTAATTCCGGTCCGATTTTCGAAAATCCAGTTTTCATCAGATCTTGACGTTTTGAAGTCCCAGGAAGCTATTCTTTATTTCTGGATAGACGTCCAGCCATGTGTGTATGTGTGCAAACTTTTTTGTCCGACGATATCTTTGGAACGAATCAACCGATTTAAAAGTTATGGCGGCAATCGAAAGGGCTCACCAAGACTTAGAACTGAATAGATTTTAGAATCGATCGGTCGAGTTGTTTACGAGTTATACGAAAAATATAAACAAAAAAAATTTTTTTTTCAAGTTTTTGTTGCATAACTCGTAAATCGCTCGACCAATTTGTTTTAAAGTTTAATCAAATCTAAGTCTCAACGAGCTCTCTTGATTGCCGATGAGCACGTGCAAATCGGTCGATTTGTTTCTAAGATATCGTCGGATTAAAATTCTTATTTTTCAGCGAAATTCATATTTTTTCGGTCTACCAGCTTTTTGAGCCTCGAAGAGCTCAAAAATTTACAAGTAATATAAGCAATAACGTTTTCGAGCTCTCGAACTTTCAGCTCGAAAACAGCGGGAAGTTTTAGGGTTGTCCTGCAGGGTCAGCCGTTTTTAAAATTTTTTTTATAACTTTGAAAGCAATTTGAGAAGAAATATAACGATCTTTATCGTTCTACATTTTTTGAAATTTTTTTATTTAAGTTAAGAAGGGTCTGAACTTTTTTCTCTATCACACTCAAGTCAACGAACGGTACTATCATTGTTGCAATTGCGCAGTAAATGGAAACTTTGTCCACGTTTTTCTCTTAAACAAATGAAAATTTTTAAAAAATGAAAACGTAGGCTACTAGTTTATAGAGAAATGAATCGAGCCTCGTTCTTAGTTTTGCGTTTAGAGGTTTAGTTTGAGAGAAAAACTTAGACAAAAATTACCACATACTCTCTTTAATATAATAAATGAACTTGAAAGCCGATTTCATAAGCGTTACTTTTTTTCGAATTTCTCTACGTCATTTTTTTTCGTTTGATTGAATGACGAAGCAAAAAAGACGACTCGTTAAAAATTATCACGACTCAGTAAAAAAAAACTTATCGCTTATAAACTTTTTGTTTTAAAGTTAAATCATAAAATTTTATTTAGTATCAGTTAGAACTTTTTTATTTTCAAACTAAATTTTTGATTGAAATTTAAAAATTAAATTTTTTTATCAACATTTAAAATAAATTTAAAAATGCAGTAGATGTTCGAAAAATTTTTATAATTTACACCGAAAGAAAATAATACTTTTCTTACAATGTAATATAACTAATTTATTAATTACAATACAGTCGACTACCCATCATAAGCCTGCCCGTTATAAGCCTCTTTCCCTTAATCGGCAGGTACTCAGTCCAAACAGCATCCCCTACTTAACCACTTTTTTGAGCTTCGTACCAGACATCCCGTTATAAGCCTCTGTTAAAATTCTCTAAATTATAAACTAACAATAGGAACAAAATATCAAAATTAATGATGAAAATTTACTATCGATTTTTCGCGGATAATAATTTAATAAATATTAAGTAAAATATAATTTATTGTTGATAATTGTAATGATTAATTACAATTAAAGCTTCTGTTACAATTTAAAAGTTTTATTGAGCATTATGTTGATCAATAACAATTATTATTAGTATTACTGTAATTAATACCGTTGTCATTATAATTTTTTCCAGTACAATTATTATTTGTGTAAAAAGATAAGTATTTATTTTAGCGCCATAAGCACTAGAAAAATCGGGAAACTGACGTATGCAACAAAACGTAAATATGACGTTTAAAATCATACCCTGATTAAACAACTGAATTCGATCGAATTAAACAGAATTAAATTTTTAATTCTATTTAATTCAGTTAAATTCTGTTAATTCGGTACCTAACTTAAAATTGAATTCTGTCTAATTCGGCAAGAAAACGAGAATTTGTCCAAATTAAAACGAATTTAAATAATTCTATTCGGTTTAATTCTGATTAATTCGAAAATAATTCTCCAATTTCTGGTTCTGAATCCGAATTAAACTGAATTAGAACGAATTTGAAATTTTTAAATCGGTTTTATTCTGTTTAATTCAAATTCAAATTTTCAATTCAGTTGAATTCTGTTTTCCAGAATTCGATAGAGTATAACAGAATTAAAATTTTTAATTCGGTCGACTTCAGTTGTTTAGTCAGGGTATTAAACGAAGCAGGCTTATAACGAGTAGTCGAGAACAAAACTAAACGCACGGTAGTGGGGAGACTGAAATTTTAATAAAAATTTCCCCGTCCCCTAGACCAGGCTTATGACGGGTAGTCGACTGCAATTAAAAATTTCTAATTTTTTATAATTAAATAGAAATATCAGTTTGTTCCTTATCAAGTGGGTCAACAGCATCAGCAGTATTTAGTGAAAGTAGTAGTATTTTTTATGGCGGTAGCAGTAGTAGTACTGGTGGAAATACTTCCTTCGGAAACCGTGATTTTAAAATTATGTTAGATACTAAATTAGGTGGTCCATTAGTTACAATTCATCTGTTAGCTCCAACAATGCAGGTCAATACTTATTTATTTATTTAAAAAACCAATAAACTAAACAAAATTCAAATACATAATGCTTTCTTTTTGTAATGAAAACAGGAAAAAGCTGCATGGATTAGTGATATAAGTCAATGTATGGATAACGTACACTTTAATAATTTACTTGGTCATTCAATAAATGGCGGTGGTGGATCTTTGTCATCATCTTCGTCGGACACAAGTTCTGCAGTGATAATGCCGCATTCAATAAAGAATGACCCCAAATTATTTAATGACGATGTTGATATAAGATTTAGCCAAACATTAAACTCATGTAAACTTCCTCAAATACGTTATGCAACACCTGAAAGATTATTGCAACGACTGACTGATTTAAGATTTCTCAGTATTGATTTTTTGAATACATTTTTATTAACATATCGTGTTTTTACTGACAGTGTCACAGTGTTAGAGGCGTTGAAAAAAGTTTTTTATAATTCCGACTCTCCAGCTTATTTGTCTTTCCCTACGGCAGAAACTTCTCACTATCATAAAAAAATTCAAGAAGAAACTGCTGCTACAGCTGTCAATAATTCATATATTTCACTTGATAAAATTAACAATGAAACTTCTAATAAAGATCAAACAGCTTCGACTTCCGGTGCCAATCAGCATCAGTCCTCAATGCTAGATGATCAAAAACAAAATAGTTATACATTACGTAGAATAAGCGGAGCTAGTTCTGTTTCCGGTTATGAATCATCTGAAATAAGTGATTCGCGTGATCAAGTATTAGTACGTAGTAATAATTGTTCTTGTCATCATGAACCTATTTTATTATTACCAAAGTCATCATCGACATCAACAGCATCAGCATCAAATAGTAACAATAGTAATTTTAATTGTAAATTAAAAGAAGAAGATCATCACCATTATCATCATCATTCAGTATCTAAAAATGATGATTGTTTAATTAAAGCTAAAAATAATAATGGCGATAGTAAATCAGGACAATCTTCAATAGATAAACAGCAACAATCATCGACTGCCAATAATTTTAATGTTAAAATAGACAATGAAAATGATAGTACGCTATCAAGTTATCTTACAATACCTAAAGCCAATATGACGGGTTCTTCATCAAGTTCTGAGACATTAACAGGTACTGTTTATTTTTTATTACCAGGGTACGGAAGTTTAAATTTGTGCTCAACAATAAGAATAAAAGAAAAAAAAAATTTGGAAAATCCAAAAGTGCACGCCTCGAACGCTCATGTTATGTTTTTTTTTAAAAATTAAATTTCGAATAAAATTGAATATCCCGCTCTTTTCCCATAGAAATTTCCATGGTAAATATACGGTAATAAAAGTAAAAAAAAAAAATAAATAAGGAGAACATTCCTAATGAAAAATGGCGGCAGTGTGTGTTTGTTTACATGTAAGATTGCCGGTTTTAACCGTAATGATTTATTTTTAAAAAAACGAGAAGGCCTACAGTAGTGATTTTCGAAAGGAACCTTCTTTGCTTATTTCTGAAAATTTTGAAAAAAAAAATTAAGTAGTTTCGTCAAGTCGTTCTCGAGATATCCGTACCACGCCGTTTTTTTGAACCACGGACTAATGGACGTCCACGATAAATTTTTTTTAATGAACTTTTTTTTATATTAATACATATTAGACATATTAAAAAAAGTATCAGGATTATTTATTAGTGTTTCAGCTTTATATTGATGTGCTTTTCATAATGTGTAAGAGTAATAGAAAAAAAATATATGCACTTTAATGAGTGGAAATCGTGTGACCTTGACAGGTCGGTTATAAAGCACAACCTCTCCGCTTCGCTTCCGAGGCGTGCAATAATTCCCTATATCAAAATGACCCCTGATAGCCAAGTTGGCGAGAAACTGGAGTCAAACTAACAGCCGCAATCCATAAGTTGACGGAAAGTTGCCTTCAATTTTCTTAGAAACCTGCCTTCAAATTGCGGATCTTCACTGACGCCAACTTTTTCAGAAAGTTGACGGTAACTTGTAGCCAAAAGTTGCAAAAGCTAGAGTTGTCGACAACTTGTCGTCAAGATGGTCGCAAACTAATGAATACCGCGAGAAAATTCACGTGAATTAAATTAAAAAACATATTCATATATCGAATGTCATAAAAGAACGTCGAAATTAAGGTTGTAAAAAAAGGTTCTGTAACAATTAAACCGAAAACATTTCAACCACGACAGTTCAACCTAGCGACATTTAAACTGAAAATAACCTGGTCCCCCTTATTTAGGTGCCCTCTTATCAGGGATTTTTTGTCGGTTGAAATCTTGCCGGTTGAACTGTCTTCGATTTAATAGTCGCGGCATCGTAAAAAAATATGTCAACAAGACAATTAGCAAGACCACCAGAAAGACAATTAGCAAGACCATTAGCAAGTCTTCCTGATTGTTTTGCTGATGGTCTTGTTAATTATCTTGCTCGCGATCGTCATTCACGTGAATTTGCTCGCGATCGTCATTCTGATATAGAAAAATTTGCGCGAATTCTCTTCTCTCATTCTTATTGTTGAGCACAAACTTCCGTACCCTGATTATTATAATATATTTGTTGATAAAATAAATTCTGGTGATATTGTTTATGATGTAGACATGATGGTCAATAATACTCCACCATCAGCTCCTTCATCACCCAGTAACAAAAGCTCTATTACTTTAATTGACTCTACTGGTTGTGGTAATGCTGCTGATAGTAACGATTCATCAAAAGGTTTTTTTACTGCCTCAATTGATGATAGCCATAATTCAACACGTAATGTTTCTTCGCCGGATCAGAAGAGAAAAATTGAAATTATTGAAAAAAATTTTTCTACTAATGGTTAGTTCATTTCATTTATTTATAAGAAAGTTTTTGGCAGCTGATCACTATACGGAATAAATATTCAAATATAAATTTATATTATGTATAGATATACTCATATTTTGTCAGACCAAAGTGGTCCCACATTGATATTTTATTGCATGTTTAGAATTATTATTGTTCATGCAACTCGTGAACTATGGCCTTTAACGACTTGACTCATAGAACTTTTTTTCAAGAGAATTAAATTTCTTACGATATTGTTCCTTATACTTTTATTGTGTACTCAGTAGTTTACGACATAAAAACGAAAAAAAATAAATTTTGAAATTTAAAAAAATTAATCGCGATTGATATTAAAATTTTTCTTATAAAATATCATTAGATAAAATAAATAAATATGAGATTTTTTTTGTTGACGTTTATTTTTCAAATAATTTAAAAACTACTTAACCGATTCGTGTAAAAATTTAACAAACGAAATATTCCCGGGTCAAAATTAAAACTTGATTCAGGCTCACTTCGCCTTATTTTCTTTTGAAGTTATCGATTTGCCGACGATTTTTCGATAAGATCTCAACTTTTTCGACTTAAATTAAATTTTTTTCAACTTTTTGAACTTTTTTCATCTTAGTTTCAACTTATTTCAACTTATTTGTGTTTTTTGATCTTAGTTTGAACTTATTCGCCTTTGCTTCGAGCACGATAGTCATTCACCTTACTTTTGACTTGCTGAACCAAGTCGAAAAAAAGTTATTTATTCGCCTTACTTCCGCCTTTATATACAAAAATTATTTCACCTTAGTTTTGACTGTTTCGTCTTATAATTTAAGTCGAATAAGTCTAGTCAAGTCATTTTCGACTTGATTTAGACTTCATTGCCTTATATTTTAAGTCGAATAAGTCTACATCAAGTCAATTTCGACTTGATCTTGACTTTTTCGTCTTAAGATTTAAGTCGAATAAGTCTAAACCAAGTCAATTTCGACTTGATTTCAACTTTTTCGTCTTAAATCGTGACTAAGTAAGCCAGTTAAGTCTAAACCAAGGCGAAAACTTAATATATTTCATACCTCCGTAAAAAAAGTCGAGTTTGTCTTGTGAAAAACGGCTCCCAATTACGACTTGGTAAACCAAGTCTAAATCAAGTTTTATTTTTGACCCGGGTTTATAAATTCCTTCAATTTTGGCAAAAATATTTAAAATCCGTTAATCCGCTCAAAATATATCTCACGTACGTCTGTAAGAACATATCAGCACACAATTAAAAATCCTTATTTACAGATTCGCAGTCAAATTATTCACCAAAAACTCCCACCTCAAGATCGAAATTTGCTGGCACTGTTACTGCTGAGACACCAATTGGCTCTCATAAAAAATATGACTCGGATAAAAATGAGTCATGGACAGTCACTGTGACATCGGATGACGACAGTTCATTATCGTCACCATTAATTAATCAATCTCACCACAATCGTCGTTATATTGAACAACAGCAACAACAACATCGAGCATCCGTTGTATCAGCCCCACCGATCGCTACTTACGACAGTCGTCGTAGTAGTGGATCCATTTCGACTATCGTTGGGGTAATTTTTTTTCTTTCCATAAAAACGATGAAAATAAAAAAATATTGTCTTATCTTCTATATCATTAAGAGAATAAGGAAAATTTTGTTCCAGTCATATCTATATGATAGAATAAGTTAATGTTATTAAATTTGGTATCGTTAGAAAGATCTTGACTTGAATTTGCGCCTTTTCGTGGTTCAAACTCTTTTTTATTGCCAAGTATCGAGATTCATAAATTTATTTGTATCATTGGAATTGAATTTAAATTACGCGGGAAAAAAGACGATCGTATTTCTTTCTTTAAATAAATTAATAATTTAATTATTCTGTCACTGAGTATGACTGGATATATATAACTGTTATATATATAATTAAGAAAAAATAAAAAAATTTAGTCTATACCATGTCTTCTATAATAAAAATTTAAAAAATTAATTTGGTATCAGTAAAAAAAAATATAGAAGACGACTAATAAAAAAAAAATTTAGCCGTGTGTAGATTTTTTTTCAAGAATCCCATGGTTATACAATCATCGAAATCAATAAATTTACGAATTAATGATGAGGTTTGTCTCATGAAATTTCAATGATAAACGAAATGAACGAAAGATTCTAGAGTTAATTTTAGATTAGAAATTTTAATAAGCAGTTAAATTCAAATTATACTTAATAAATTTGGCGGTAATACTCGGGCAGTCACGTAGTGACTGTAGATTGCTCATTATTGTTAAAATAAAAAAAAATTTTAGAATTATTGGACTGGTAGAAGATCATTTCAAGAGGGTACTGGTGGTAAAAATTCAAAACTGTCATATGGGTTTCAATCTACACCTCATTATCATCATGATATACCTCCACAAGTATCTAGAAAAGCTGGAGTTGTTATCACTAGTTCTCGACAAAGTCACAGAAGGTATAATATATATTTTTTTTTTTATTTCGTATGAAAATTTTCTCATTTTACGGATTGTAAGAACTCTCTGTAAAAACCGGATAATTTTTTTCATACCGAGAAGGAATTTTTGAGATGACCTGATTCGAAATCTAAGGCATGCTTTGAACCTAAATTAGCATTGAAAACCTACATTAGACTTTTCAGAACATAATCATTGTAAAAGCTTGAAATGGACCTACTTAGACTTACAAAGGCTTGAATTAAGCCTACTTGGACTTATGGAGGCGTGAATTAGATCTGCATAGACATAAATCGTGAAACAAACGTACCTAGATTTAACAGAACGAAGGACATGCAAAGAATGTTATGAAAAAGTAAAATTGTGAAATTCGCAGACTACTCGAGAATTGATGCAAATGATCTAGTCATTTCTCCCGTAGGCTAATGATATCCAAAGGTGGATTATGCCAGGGTCGCCAGAAAAAAATTTAGTAAATAGCACCACTTAGGATATAAAAAGCCTAATGTGCTACTTAAGCCACACAGTCAACCTTAACCAATCATATTCTCGGCGCGAAGAATTCAAAAGTCATAAATATGTGATCATAATTATCACATACTATTGGATTATTTTACCTGTTAATAAGCTTTCAAAATAATTATACTGTGTATTTTTATATTTAGATTTGTTTTTTTGCTTACTATTTGTTTGGGAAAAATTTTTAATTCATTTTCAAAATATAAGTAGTTTGTGATTGTATTCAGTGTTGAAAAACTAAAGCGGCCACCAGTGAAACCAGTGCAGCCAGATCGTGTGATATTTTTACCTCTTCCCGTGGTGAAATAGCATGGAGTGTAATGGCAGGAAGGGGTAAAAATATCGCACGATCTGGCTGCACTGAGTGAAATTGACATGACACGGCGCGAAAGTGTTTAAGTATTTACGATTTACCGCACAAAAAATTTTATGGTAGCACATGCATGTAAAATGGAGCCTAGTTTGCGATAAGTAGCACAATCTGGCAACCCTGGATTAGGCCCCACAGGCAGCCTGGGACTAACAGAGGGTCGACTTAAAAAATTCTGAGTTCGTTCGTTTTATGATCCATGTCTTTGTAGGTCTAATTAATGCCTTTATAAGTCTAAGTTAGTTCATTTCAAGCTTTTAAAATGATTATGTCCTAAAAAGTCTATTGTAGGTTTTCAATGCTCATTTAGGTTCAAAGTAAGCCTGAGATTTCGACTCGGGGATCTATAAAAAACTTTGTTTTTTGTGGACCACCCTAATATATATTAATAATTAATAATTATTTGAAATATAGAAGGAGTACATCTACTGCAGCAGCAGCATTTGCCATAGCGACATCAGCTTCCAGTAACCCACCAGACATTATTAGCAGTAAATCGTCTGAATACTCAGGCGATACCGCAAATAGTAAATTACATCGTGTCGATGGCCCGTGTATTATTGATAGAAATCGACGCAAAGAGCCTATTTCTACAGCAGCAACTATGCGTGTCATAAATGTCTTAAGACACTGGGTTTCTAAACACGCTCAGGATTTCGAACTAAATAGTGAACTTAGAAATTTAACGATAGAATTTTTAGAGGACATTGTAGACAACCCAAATTTATTACCTGCAGAGCATAAGGCTGCTAATCAATTGTTGCGATTGTTAAATAAAGAAGAATCTGAAAGTAATAAAATTGATTTAGTCCGTTTGTTATCACCACCGTCACCATCGCGCACGATACAAACTAAAGAAAATATTGAAACTCTGTCCGCACTAGAAATAGCTGAGCAAATGACTTATTTAGACCACAAGATATTTATAAATATTTCAAGCGAGTAAGTACTCATTTTATTTACTAATAAAGTTTTCAAGCAGCGAATAGTAAATTTTTATAAATTTTCTTAACTCCAGGGAATTTCTTGGACAAGCTTGGATGAAAGCGGACAAGACAGTTCGTGCACCTCATATTATATTGATGACAAAAAGATTTAATGAAGTGTCTCAACTAGTTGTGTCAGAAATCATTCGAAGATCTAATTTATCGGCCAGAGTTACTGCCATTGAAAAATGGGCCGCGGTGGCTGATATTTGCCGTGTGTTGCATAATTATAATGGTGTTTTACAGATTTGCGCTGCGTTTACTAACAGCAGTGTTTATAGATTAAAGAAAACTTGGGAAAAAGTTTCTAAAACGGTTCGTTTATTATTTTATTTATCAATTGAAAATAATAATTCTGTTTATTGAAATTAATGGTGAGTGACATTATTTCTGTTTTTTTTTTGTTTTAGACAAAACAAACAATTGAAAGATTACAGAATATTGTTTCATCTGATGGGCGATTTAGAAACTTAAGAGACGCATTGCATCGTTGTGATCCGCCCTGTATTCCTTATTTGGGCTTATATTTAACTGACTTGTCATTTATTGAAGAAGGTACTCCGAATTTTACAGATGATGGCCTTCTTAATTTCTCAAAAATGCGGATGGTAAGTAAATTAAACAAATTAGTATTTCCCGTATGAAAAAGCAATATACGAGCTTCAGTATAATTCAAAATATATAATAAATTATATAGAATTATAAGAAGTCATATATGGAGCCATATACAAAATTTTGTCGAAATATTATATGATTTTATAATTTGCAACATATATATCGGTAACATATTTTTTTTACATGCTAACTTATAAGTATTGCTTATAATATTTTATACTATACTTTAAGTTATATGATAAGATATATGATTTAATTATATGACTCACATATAATATTTATACATATAAATATATAATTATATAAATATATGATCACATATATTTGTATAAATGTATGTAAATATATATTTATATAGATATGTGTTTGCATATATTTGCACAAATATATGTAAACATATATGTATTTAAATATATTATAGATTTATATAATTAATATATAATGTAAGCTATGATATTTTTAGTATTTTTATGTAGTTACATGATAACTACACGGAAAGAAAATTATGGGAAGCTTTGCTATGCATTATGGGAATGGTTCCCATAATGGTATGGGAATAGTACCTATCCTACTATAGGGATGATTCCCATATATTATGGGAACCATCCCCATAATAGTATGAGAATAGTTCCCATACTATTATGGGAATGGTTCCCATATTGGTATAGGAACTATTCCTATAACATTATGGGAACTATTCCCATATTGTTATGGGAACCATCCCTATAATATCATACAATTTTTTTTTTACACAATAGTGTAGAAATTTCCCGAAATTTGAATTTTCTTGAATGTTTTGTGCTGACAAAAAATTCTTGTTAAAAATTTTAATGTTTTTTGCCAAATACGATTTTTTTTTTCAATGTTTGAATTTTTGTTTTTATGTTTAATAATATTTCTGTGTGTTGTAGAAGTGATTACCACACTTCTTTGAATTAATTTTTTCATGATAATATGGGAATAGTTCCCATACTATTATAGGAACCATTCCTATAATATTATGGGAATGGTTCCTATAATATTATAGAAAGTATTCCTATAAATTATAGGAACCATTCCTATAGTGTTATGGGTATCATTCTCATAATTATAGGAACTATTCCTATAATTATGGGAAACATTCCTATAATTATAGGAACCGCTCCCATAATGTATGGTCGTAATTCCTATGATGGTATAGGAAAAAATTTCACAAAATTATGGGAACCGCTGCCATAATTTTCTTTCCGTGTACAACTATTTATATTTTTTTTTACTATCGTGATATATATTATAAATTATATGGATTGTAATAATATTGACATTATAAATTAATTTATAAGATGAAACATATATTTTACGTTATAAATTAATATATAAAGCGGACATATAATTTTTGATACAATATCACATATATTATAAATGATATGGATTATTATAATATTAAACGTATAAATTATTATATATGATAAATCATATATTAATCAATATTAATAATGTTGCCGCCATATATGTTCAGTTATTTACCATATATTTTTTTATATATTGTCGACAGTATATGGTTTTTTCATACGGGTTATTATTATTCACAAACAAATTTTCTGTCTGCGAGGGCTGACATCACCCGAAGTTTGTAATCGCGTTTATCCCATATCACCACAATATTTTTCGTATTACCTGCATTGTCACTGGGACGCTTAAAGTCTAGAGCCAGTCAAAACAATAAGCTAATTTCTGACATAGCTAGGCAAAAAAATATTGCTGTATTTTAAATATGAAAAGTAATTTGACAATCACACCAATAGCTTTTCATTAATTTAATAATATTTTTATTGGAACTCACTTTTTTTTTATACTTTGTCTCGCCGAGGAGAAAAATAGTATCACTCCTTGGGCAGTAAATAAGAAAGCCTCATATCACATGTTTGTTGACCTTGGCTTCGCCTCGGCCAACAATTACATGTGATCTGAGACATTCTTACTTTACTGCCCTACCCGAGTCGAAAAATTTGATCGGTTTTAAATAAAATGAAAATTTAAGGTATTTCTATTCAGTTTTACTTTTTATTTTTATTTATATAATTAACATGGGAATTTTAATCGAGTTTTGCCCGTACTATTCCTTATTTAGACAATTTTCAGACTTGTTTTCAATAATTTTTAGTCTAGTTTTGGTTGCCTGTAGATCAAAATCAGACTTTTTTCTCAAAATATTTTGCCTCCTTTTGTTTTCATTTAGACCGAAATTAGACTTTTTCTGCTTATTATTTTTTTCAGTCTGTTTTTGATTGTCTTTAGATCAAAAACAGCTTAGAATTTTCATAACAATTTAAAAATAGATCAACTACTTTAAATACAGACCAATTAGTCCAAATGCAGTTTAGTTACACTAAAATCAGATCTAATTTTTCGACCCGGGTAGGTGTGTAATATACTATTTTCACTATACCAGTGCCAAAAGTTTACATTCCTGCCCTGTTTAGAGGGAAGTCGTACTTTCCTTTTATGAAAAAACAAATGATAAAAATTAGCGCACGCGTCATTCTTCCCGTAATTAGAAGCAAAAATTTAAACTTTTAGGCAGATTTGGTAAAAAGTTGTATACCCACAAGTCTTCAACATGGGTAGGCTATTATACACGTGGGTTGGAATGTCTTACTTTCCTCCCTTGGTGTATAATATACTAATTCTTCCCTCTAATCAGAGCAGGAGTTTAAACTTTCGGCGCAGGTATGGTGAAAAGATATATTGGTAGAATATTTATTCTGTTGCTACTTTAAAATTCTGAGCACATGACAATAACTACACGGTGAAATAATTAAATAATAAAGTTTACATATTGTATGATAATAAAACTCAATTTTAGTTTGTATTGAATCGTAAAGCTATATCTTAATCCATTTACGCGGGTAAATCTGGGAAACTATGTCAAATTAGTTGTGAATGCAAATTTAATTTTAAATTTTAAATGAGAATTTAATTTTATCAATATTTATAAATTCATTTCAACTCTGTTAGAATTTCGATCTAATTCGTAAAAATCGATTTCGTTTAGTGAATTTATTCCGTTATACCTTTGTGAATTTATTTTTATTATTTTCTATTTGAGTCTATTTGAATCCATTTAAAATAATTTCATTTCATGTGAAAAAGACAAAAAAAAATCGATTTCATAAAATTTTAAATTACTCGCACCCTTTCCAATTTATTATTTTATACCATCAGACATTCATTAAATTTAAAATTGTTTGTTAATTTTTAAAATTAAGACTTGAGAATTAAAATGTTATTGAAGTGATAAATAACAATAATTTACAAAAATTTCATCAAAAAAAATTTTACATGATAAAATCGGAGGGTACACTGTAGAAAATTCGCGGAGTTAATGCGGATTAAATCCGGAGTGAATGCGGAGTGAATGAATTTTTAATTATTCACTCCCCTCGGAGTGAAATTCACTCCGCAGGGGAGTTTTCGCGGAGTAGATAATTTTTTATGATTTTAACCCCTCCGGAGTGAAATTCACTCCGGAGCGGAGTTTTGAAAATATTATTAATAAAATATAACTCCACATAATAAAATCGAAGTAAAAATTCGCGTATTACATTATTGATCAGCTGATATGCACACACATACACACATACATATTTAGGCACACACGCGCACTCGCACACACACGACACACACATTTGCACACACGCACACATTCGAACACACGTACACATTTGTACACACGAACACATTTGCACACACGCACAAATTTGCACACACGCACACATTTGCACACACGCACAAATTTGCACATACGCACATATTTGCACACACGTACACATTTGTACACACACACACATTTGCAAACACGCACAAATTTGCACACACGCACACATTTGCACACACGCACACATTTGCACACACGCACACATTTGCACACACGCACACATTTGCACACATGCACACAAACACCTGCACACACCCAAACACACACATGCACGCAAACACACACTCGCACACACACACACACACACATTGTTTAGCAGTTTCATATAAATTAATATAAATTTATTCAAGTATTAAAACTCCGGACCGGAGTGAATTGGGAGTGGAATAAAATCCGAGATCACTCCGCTAAAAAAAACTCCCAATTCACTCCGAATGCGGAGTGATTTTTTTTTAAAACTCCGGAACTCCGAGTGTCGGAGTGAATCCGGAGTGAATTCGGATTTTATTTCACTCCCAATTCACTCCGGATTCACTCCGGATTTTTTACAGTGTAATGTTTCTTAACATTCATATGAATTTTAGCTTTTATTAAAGCAGTATTCTACTTTAATCTCAAAGAGATTATGAATAAAGATATACATGTAGGGTTTGTTAGGCTTCATAAATACACTATTGAAATATATTTGAAAAAATTTTATTATATATTTTATACACTTTTAACGTGTACTTGAAGATCGGAACGTTTTCCGCACAACGAAAAAAAAAAAAATTGGAAAGTAAAAAATTTACTGGATGACTAGATTTCAGAAATTTTTCGCATATAGATGCTGGTATGTCAGCCGAAATTCTTCGACCAACCCCAACTCCCGGAACTACCCCTTAAGCAGTCAAATTACATGAATTTTTTTTATTTTCGTTGCGCGATAAACGTTCTGATCTTTAGGTACATTTTTTAACATAGAAATCATCATTCAAATACAACGCCTCGATTAGTACACGGAAAAAAAATAGTGCTGGTTATTGTTCTGCTCAGTATTCGATGAAAAATATATTTTAATATGACTGATTCATATTAGATCAGGAGTAAGTCATTGCTTAACACGTACTATTACTTTTTAAACAGTTAAGTAACCAGTGGTGCTACACAGTACATGAATCATATGACCGGTTACTGCTAAAATAGTCGTCGTTCATAGCTCAAGAAAATACAAACCTTTTAACAGAGCTCTTGTTGCTGTAAAGAATGCAAGAACTTACTATTTAGTGACAGGAATGGTTACTTAGAACTCGTAGATCTCATTAACATCCAAAACAGTACTTAGTCCAGTTCTGACATGAACGGTTACTAACCTCATGTGTCTGAAGTGTGAAGAATAGTAGAGACACATATGAAGTTAGTAACCGTTCATTCCCTTTATTCTTCGTCGATTACTACGCAGAATAGTAACCAGTATCATTCATTTTTGTCCGTGTAAGCGAGTCTGCAATTGGTGTTAAAATTTCAAAAATGGATAACCTGAAACAGAAAATTTTTAAATTTTTTGGTTCAATATATTACACTGTAAAAAATTCGCGGAGTGAATGCGGATTAAATCCGGAGTGAATGCGGAGTGAGTGAATTTTTAATTATTCACTCCCCTCGGAGAGAAATTCACTCTGCAGGGGAGTTTTCGCGGAGTAGATAATTTTTTATTAATTTAATTCCCCCGGAGTGAAATTCACTCCGGAGAGGAGTTTTGGAAATATTATTAATGAAAAATACTAATCGACTTTTACGCATACACATATTCGGGCACACACACTCACACACACATGAACTCAAACTCATACACACACCCGAACACACACACACATGAACTCACACTCGCACACATTCGTACACACGCATACACATATTCGCACACATTTGCACACACTTGTACACACACACACACTCGCACATACATCCACAGGCATGCGGACGCACACATTTGCACACACGCACACACATCCACAGACACATACTCGCGAACACACGCGAACTCGCACACACACACAGCTTAACAGTTTAATATAAATTAATTTAAATGTTAAAACTCCGGAGCGAAGTGGATTGGAAGTGAAATAAAATCCGCGTCACTCCGCTGAAAAAAAACTCCCAATTCACTCCGCATGCGGAGTGATTTTTTTTAAAACTCCGGAACTCCGAGTGGCGGAGTGAATGCGGTGTGAATTCGGATTTAATTTCAATCCGAATTCTCTCCGGATTTTTTACAGTGTAGCAACCGGCTGAACTAGAAAGTTTAATGTACATGCAAGAATATAAAAATGGCGGCGAACAAAAAAATTAAGCAATTTTTCATTAATTTTAACAAATCTTACATGTATATCTTTATTCATAATCTCATTAAAAATTCATAAAAAGTAGCCATTTTTTTGAGCGCTTAAAGTAGAATACTGCCTTAAGATAAAAAAAAGTATAAAATTCAATACTTTAAAAATACCCAAAGCTTAATTAAGTCTTATGAGGAATTGATTATGACTCGATGGGATATTTATTTATAGATCGCTCATGTGATTCGTGAAATCCGGCACTTCCAACAGACGCCCTACAAAATAGAACTAATAACTAAAGTAACAAACTATCTACTCGACACAACATTACTTCTTGAAGAAGATGATCTATATCGTATGTCTTTGGAAATAGAACCGAGAACCTCCAGACTTAGTAATGCAACTTTTATTAGTATCCCTCCTACCACGAGCATTATTCACAACAATCAAACTTCAACAAAATAAATCAAATTACTTTATTTTTTACAATCTCTATAAATATAAATATAAATATAAATATCAAAAGTTAATAATATACAATCTTGAAAGTACAATAATTTATAAGAATTTGCCTACTATACAAACTTTAAAACACTTGTTTTCCATATCTGCTGTTATTATATTACTATACATTCTACATATAGCAATTATGAGTAAACCTGATGAATCGGGCTCCATTTATTTTTACAATAAAATATAAAAAAAGAAAAAAAAAGTCAATGAATAAAATTTATTCATTTTTTTCTTTTTATTTATATTATAATTTTTTCCGTAAGCCTGCCCTGTAGATACGAATCCAAATATAGTAAACTTCAAAATTTGAGACAGCCCGGGAAAAAAAGTTTAGATCTGCCTAGATCAAATTTGATAAGGTGTGATCAAATTTTATGTATGAACAGATCTGATTTGATCTGGGCAGATATAGACAAAATGCCGATCTAAACTTTCTTTCCCGGGAGTTTTGAACTTTGAATTGACATTTTCGAACCTTTATGTAGCCTTCTACCATTAAAAATTAAGAATAATAATTAAATTTGAATTATAATTCTGTTGCACCCTAATATATTAGGGTGAGCCAAAAAAACCAACCTATCGAATTTACGTCTTAAAAAGGACCTATATATCGAGAAAAAAATTCTCCCATTGGGCAAAATTTTTAGCTCAATTTTAAATAGTGTCGGTAGCCATTTTAAATTTCCTGTTTAAATAACATGCAAAAATTTTTTTTTTTATTAAAAATATTATAACTTTTGAACCATGTGAGACAAAAATTTGGCTCTAGAATATTCTTGTAGGGCATTAAATTTCGTAAAAGAAAGTCCTGGGAGTCGAATTTGTAAATTTGATATTTCGTATACTAACAGGCCATCAAAGTCTAGAGTAAACAGAATCATACAAATTGGAGGCTTTATTATTAAAAATGTCAATACTACGAGAAAATTTGTTTTACATGTAATGCAATGAAATCACCAACAATATCCACGTTGTAACAAATAATATTTTGTTGTCGATCACAATAAACGAAAAGAATTTGGAAAATCCAAATAAAGCCTTAAATTTGTATGATTCTGTTTAATCCAGACTTTGATAGCCTGTTAGTATACGAAATATCAAGTTTACAAATTCGAGTCCAAAGACTTTCTTTTAAGAAATTTAATGCCCTACAAGAATATTCTAGAGCCGAATTTTTGTCTCACATGGTTCAAAAGTTATAATATTTTTAATAAAAAAAAAAAATGTTGGAAAATCCAAAAGTGCACACCTCAATCGCTCAATTTATTTTTAATCATTACTTTTATTTTTATATAATATTAATATATTTTTTTTTATTATGAACTTTTATTCAACTTACAAATTATCAATTTGATTTTTTTATTTTTATTTCTTATTTTCAGTTTAATATTTTTTTACTAACATTTTTTTCTAAATATCCCGCCTTGTTTTGTCTTAAATGTCGCTTTTTTTTTCAAACATATTGATACGCTAGTGCTGCCACCAGTAGTTGATAGAGAGAAACAATGAAAAAAATAATAACAACAGTAAAAAAATAGCAGCTAAATTTTTCACGAAGAATCAGTTTTCACGTTTTTTATTAATTACACCAAAACAAAAAGGATTCAGATAGTAATTTTTGAAAGGGTTCTTGTGATCAGAAATACACAGATAATAAAAAAAAAATTAAGTCGATAAGTCTTGTTTTTCGAAAGTTATCGTGTTTAGACGAGTCCGAACACCACAATTGACGCACTGAAGGCTTCGGACTAAATCATTTTTTTTTAATTAATCACATCATTAATCAAATAAGGATTGCATTGAAAAATTTTTTTTAATAAATTTCCTTTAAAATGGTATATATCATTAACAACTTTGGTGTACTATAAAGAAAGTAGAGAAAATTTAAAGTCAGTGAAAGGGCCGAGAGTGAGAGAGTGACAGTAAAGCACACCTAACGCTTTCGCGATTGAGGTGTGCAAAAATTTTTGCATGTTATTTAAATGGGAAATTTAAAATGGCTACCGACACCTTTTAAAATTGAGCTAAAAATTTTGCCCAATGGGAGAATTTTTTTCTCGATATATAGGTCCTTTTTAAGACGTAAATTCGATAGGTTGGGTTTTTTTGGCTCACCCTATAATATATATATATATATATATATAAATTTTGTTGATCAATATAGGTTCTATTACAAGGTGAAGTATATTTTATATAAATTTTGTGTTATTTTTTTGAAAATCCGCAGTAGAAAAGAACAGTTACAAAGAACCTACAAAAAAATACGTTTTGCTATTTTTTATGTTCAAAAATCGGAGCCGTGATATAAAGGTTTCTCAAATTCTTATTATTCCTTTCGCTTTTACACAGTCATTATCATCCTACAAATATACATTATCTGTGATTTTTGACATATTTTAGCTTTAAAATTCTATGTATAATTGTTGACGACAAATCTTTAAAAACAAAAGTTATAAACACACTATTTAATATATATATATGTATACTATTATTGATTATTGTATTACATAAAACAAAAGATCAATTTAAAAAAAATGTTTGCGTGTAAGCGTTTTACAAACAATAGAGACTCCTTGATCTATTACATATATTTATAATTAAAATAACAACTTAAATTATTAATCTAATTAGAGCGTCATTTTTCAGCAAATTTTTTTTTCTTTAATTGAAAATTTTTTATGCTCTAAAAAATTCTCCAAGCCTTTAATCAGACATTTCAAAGGTCACATACTTTATAACTGCGCTATTTAAAATATTAAAAAAAAATTTCTTTTTCTCGTCATTATAATTTATAATTATGTATGAAATTTTTTCCAACCTTATTAAATATACACTATTATAGGACATTAGATTCTCTATAAAAAAAGTCCTTTGCGTCAATATATGGAAGTTTCTTTAAAGAAACTTAATTTTTTATTTAAATTCCGATAAAATCTCTCACACCGTTGGAGTTTTCACGTTACATATATCGAAAGTAAATGAGTATTTTATCGAGAATCACGTGGTCCACAAAAAGATTGGAAGAATCAATTGATATTTTAATAATTCAAAAAGTTAAAGGCTTTTCAAAATTATAACATAAATAAATAATTTAATTGTTTTTTTTTAAAGCGCGGTATTTTGACTTGTGAAACTTTATGATGAGTTCTGAATATTTCTAGATGAAAGTAAATAGAAATGCAAGAGAAGTTTTTTTTTTTTTCTAAAGAGTGATTATAAACTTCAACGCTAACTTTTGACATTCTAATTAACTCATTAACGTCCATAGAAAACTCAGCAGGGATAAAATTTTTTAGATCTCAGAAATACTTTAGAAGTTGAAAAAGATAAATTTTCTCTGTATAAAATAAATATTTTTAACACGATTAATTATTTTCAAACAAATATGATAAGAAAATTTTATTTCAATCATACAATATGGGAAAGTTGGGTAAAATGAGCTGTGAAAAAAAATGGATCCCATAAATTTTTGTAAAAAATTTTAACAACAGCAGCGACATCATGGAGCGATGAGGGCAACTTTAAATTATTTTCAAAAAATTTTTGAATCCAAAATCCATTATACAGTTTTCAATTAAAAAAAAAAATATGAACGTGTAAAATACATCATTTCATTTTTACATGAAATAACCTGGTGACTGAAAATGTTTTTTCTCAGATGTTTTAAGAACCGAATATTAAAATTTAGTTGCTAATAAAACAATTTTTTTTAACCGCTAGAATAAATGATTGACAATAAGAAATTATCATTCTCTAAGTTTTCCATGGCGGTAATGTGTTAAATGTACCCTATAAAAATGAATTAGTGAAATTTACTGCGAATCAGTGGATAGTCATCACTTCTACAGCTATAAGTAGACCACTAATTCAACCAGTGGTATACTTATAGCTGATTCGCAGTGGATATCCACACGGTAAGAAATATTTTGCGGATATCACTATGCCAGTATGGGCGTGAACGCCACACTGCACGGAAAAAAATAGATGCTGCAACAGGACGCCAAACTGTGGGAGCAATAGGACAAAATCCTGTTGCAGCATCAGGATTTTTTCTGTGGAATAAATAGGATAAGGAACAAGTTTCATGTACTAATTTTTTTGTCCGTATAGTGAAATTTCCAAATTAAAAAAAAAATTCAAAGTTTGGAAAAAATAAAAATTTGTTTTCAAAGTTGATTTTTTTTTTAAATTGAAATTTTTTTCAAATTTGGAAATTTCATTATACGGACAAAAAAATTACTACATGAAACTTGTTCCTTATCCTATTTATTCCACAGGAAAAATCCTGTTGCTGCACCTATTTTTTTCCGTGTGTATAGTATCGAAGATTTTTATAGGTTATAAAACTGTATGCATAGATGATTCAACCATTGCGGGAATAGTAACATTGGCAATAGTTATCGCGGACGCCGCAATGTCAGTATGGCCGTCGAGCCCTTACTGTATTGCCGTATCCACATTGCTTCTAGCCGGTAAACCTAGTCTAACGACATCTACATAGTTTTAGTGGTAATACGATAGTATATATTGATTGACACGCCAGAAATTATGGCGGGAAAAACTAGTAGCAGTGTGTCTTCGGCATTGTAGTATGGGTCTCAGGGCCATGCTGTTTCGCCGTGCCTGCTATGCATACGTGTGAGCAATACAATAGCTCCAGTACTATACAGTATAGTAAATAACGCCATACTTCTGGGACTCGTTACAATACTGTCTTGGAATATTTCACATACTATTTTAGTATCTGTCTTGAGACCACACCAGCATGGTGTAGAACGCCATGCATTTCTTACCGCACACTAATTTGCGGTGAATTTCACTAATTCATTTTAAGAGACTACACGGATTTTTTTTTAAATTATATCACCGAAATATTTCACATAGTGATTGCTGCGAAATGACACTCAAGTAATATTTAAATAAAAGCGAGATTCTTTGTTATTAAATATATATTGCTCAAACGATATTATGTATATATTTTTATCGATTGACAATCAAAATATAAATTTGAAATAAATATTCATGGCTGATAGCTGAAAAAAGATTTGAAAAAAAAATTAAATAAAAAATATAAAATAATTATTCCGACTTTAAAACTGTTGATACATTATATATATTTATATTATCCGTTGATCTCCAAAAAAAGTGTATTGAAATTATTCATCTGTGCATAAATAAACAATATATATATATATATATATGTAAATGAATTTATATAGCTCTATTTAAATATCACATTATGACATTTTAAATTACTGAATAACATTCATAAATATATAAATATTTAGTTGGAGGGTATTTTATTATAATTACTGAGAGCAATTATTAAATTTTACTCATGACCATTCTATAAAATATATTTCGTATTAAATAAAAAAAACAAAAAAAAAAATATCAAGATTGTAAGCTGCCATTTTCATGGGTAAAAATATTTACTGATAAAATGTTTATGGATAAATTGTTACTGTATTATTAAATTATATAACTTTTAGTATTTTTTTTGCTTTTGTAATTTGTTTTTTTAACTTTATAATTGAGTGCGTGAAATACTTCTATATACGTAATGATGAAGCCTAAAAATAAGGTAAAAAAAAGTTATTACATTGTTTATTAAAGTTGTTGAAAAGTTTAAAATAATTGCGAGTGAAATATATATAGCGTGTATCATAATTAATTATGGTGAGTAATTAAAGTGAATGAATAGTAGCTGGAGGAGTTTGGAAGTTTTATGAAAAAATGAATAACAGATATGCTATATTGAAGAGAAAAAAATGATATTATGAATGTTTGAACTATGTTGCTATATGAATATTATTAACTAAGGGTATTCTTCTATTGAAATGATCGAGACGTGGTTAGTTATAATTGATAATTTTATTCAGTTGAAATAATAAATGAAAAAAATATTCTATGTACATACTTTATGTTTGGTAATTTATTTTATAAATTATATTTTATTGGTATTTAAATGAGTGATTCTGCCATGCTTGTGGTACTATAAATTAACAGAACATATAGATGCCAGTTAAATTGCGGGCAGAATTATTTTCAATAAAAACAAAATTTATAATTGAAATATATGGGTATAATTATCGAGGATTAAAAATGTAACAAAAAATTAATACGATTCAAATGACGAGTTTCAAAATAAAGTTAAAAAGATTAAATGTTTTTTTTTTTTTACATATTGTTGATTTAAAAAAACAGAGCATCTGAAGTAAATAATTATTTACATCGCGATAGTGAGTAGTGAGTATGAGTATAATACTTGAAGAATTTACTAAATCGGTAAATAAATGAATTTATTTAACTGGTGTCAGTGCCAAGAAAACTGTCCCGAGATAAATGCTGCGGCGTTTCTTTTGTTCTATTTACTTTTACCCGCACTTGAGTCACTTAAATGTCTAATTAAATCTACACTTTTAGTTATTTGTGACCGAAAATTTGCCACAACATTATTTAAATTTAGTACAGCGTAAATGTAAAAATATAAGAAATAACAGATGTAACCAGTTTTTATAAAAATGTTATAGCCGTTGCTTCTTGACTGTCACTTCCGCTCGTCTGCTTTCGTCCGATGAATTTATTCTTTTAAAAATTTTGTGAAAAAATTTTCACTCCTTAAATCTTTTACCATAAAATTATAAGAACAACATTTTTTTTTTCTTTTCATTTCAATAGAAGAATCCCCTGATAAAAATTTATTTTATTATTATTTTTTTAATTATCGTATAATAGTAATTGAATTATTGTATTGGACCAATTATTTTATGTACAATCTCTTGATTCATATCACTTAAACCGATTAAAATTTAATTCAATTAATCTATAAAGTTTATCAGAAGCATATTGAATGTTGAGTCTATCAAAAATGAAATCATACATCAAACTACCTCTATACATTTTATTTCAAACAAACAAATAAATAATAAATAAAGATTAACGTTATTAATAAAATAAATTAAAGATGTGATCACTTGTGTAAGTGTATATTAATTGATCAAATATTAATTACATAAATTACACGCGATACGATGTTAAATAGATATGTTAAATGTATTTGTGATGTATAACACACTCGGGTTATTATTCATTGCACGTTTTATTATAAAAATAAATATGTAAAATATACAGATGAACATAGGTGCACTTAAAAAGAGATTAAAGCTTTGAAATATTTCAATTAAAACAGTCCAGCACCACAAATCTATATGCGTGACTGAATACAACATATTAAATGTCAATTTAAATTAAATCACGTGTGCATTGTAATTGTAAATAATCGATTATTTATGAAAATAAATAAATCCGGTTAATGAGTTATATATTATTAATAAATTATTGAACATTTATTTGCATGCGCCGCGGTTGAACAATCTTTAAACTATTTCAATAGTAACTCAATTTTGTTACTACACTGTAAAAAATCAGGAGTGAATTCGGAGTGATTACGGATTTTGTTTCAATTCGCATTCACTCCAATTTGGAGTTTTAATATTCAAATAAACTCCCTTTAGGAGTTAATTTCACTCCGAGGGATTAAATAAATACGTAGTCATCCGCCCGCATTCACTCCGGATTTAATTCACGTTTACTCCGCTATTTTTTACAGTGTACATAAAATATTTCATTATTATGAAAATCTGTTGATCTAATATTATAGGTACTTGAAATATCGACTAATAAAAAAAAAAAAAAAAAAAAAAAAAAAAAAAAAAAAAAAAAAAAAAAATTAATAAAATTCAATTTGTGTATTTAATAATTTTATTTTTAAATATACAGTCTCATTAGAGATAATATTGTTAAAATATCATAATAAAAAAATATATTTAAAAAAGAAATTATGTTTTTGTTTTTTATTTACCTGTCCTTTTTAGATTAACCAGAAGGCTTTTTCGCGCTGACGCGCGCCCATTGTTTTTTACCTCTTGTAATGTTTTGATAACTACCTTCCACGCTTCCTTTATGAAAAATTCCTCATTAAAAATATTCATTATGGATGTCTATTGTCGCTATTAGCCGCAAACATGACCAACCATCTCCATACCAACCGTTGTCATGACAATAGTTTTCATAGCAACCGTTACCATGAGAACATTCTCCGTAGCAACCGTTGCCATGACAACAGGTTCTATAACTACGGTTACTATGACAATAGTCTTCATAGTAACCGTTACCATGAGAACATTCTCCGTAGCAACCGTTGCCATGACAACAGGTTCTATAACAACGGTTACCATGACAATAGTCTTCATAACAACCGTTACCATGAGAACATTCTCCGTAGCAATCGTTACCATGACAACAGTCTCTATAACAACGGTTACCATGACAACACTCTCCATAGCAACCGTCACCGTGATGACTATAAACGGTGACATAACACTGACTTTTTCAAGACTAAAAGCAAAATTTGCAGTAGTAAAAGTTAATTATAATTTCTCTTACGGCTGGCTAATTCATTTTGTCTTTCAATTAATTACAAGGAAAAAAAAGAGCCGTCCATCCTTACCCAGAATGGAGAGGTAGATTTCTTATTTAAAAACAAAAATTTTTTGAACTTCATAAAAAACGAACTACTTGATTAAAAATAAAGCTACAGTAGTGTAATTATAACTTATTTTATAGGCTACATTATATGAATTTCAAGGAATTGAGTTATGCCTTATCGATCAGAAGTTATTAAAAGACTAAGCTGTAAAAATGAGCTTTTTCAATTTTTTGTGAAATTTTCGAGATCATAAAATTGTTGGAAAAAAGTTAAACGAAAAAATAAGCAACATAGTGAAAAATAAAGCTAATCGTACGAACTTTAAGATAAATTATACAGAACTAAGTTATCAGTTCCGGTCTGAAAGTTATTTATGGATATAACCAGAAAATTCATTTTTATGAAAATCGAAAAAAAGTTCAAACACTCACTACTTCTAGACTAATCGACCGATTGTGCTCATCTTCGAACTTGATCAAGGTAACTGTTCAATGAATAAGTGTATAAAATTTCATGAATATCCGTTAAGAATTGCGGGCGATATTGTGATGCCAAGGCGCGTTGTATCACATACATATATATTATATAAGCTTTTGAGTGGATGGTATTTTTTGACTCTATCAGGTAAAATAAGACATATGGTGGCAAAATTCTTCGATAATTCCATCATGAGACCCATTGCAATAGTCAGATTTCATGAGTCATCAGAAAAAATTTTATACTTAAAGCGTATTCTGGAATTTAAAAATTTTTTTTTTTATTATGATTCAACACAAAAAAAAACGAAGTAAAAAAGAGTTTGCCGGTGACAGCAAAAATATGGTTGTTATAAGGTCGAAATAAAAAAAAATGTCGGGTCAAATTTAATTACAAATAAAATTTCAACATTTTTAATTAAAAAAAATAGAACAAATATTTTTATGAAGCAAACAAAATTTATTTTGGGGCAGTGGAAAATATTCTACATTCTTGTTGTTTTTTTTTTTTTAAGTCATTTTTACTTTCGTGGAAAAACGTTTGTGTTTCATTTATTTTAAATCTTTTAGTCTCTGTTTTCAATATGGAAATTATTAATTGCAGCTTTTATAAATGAATATTCAGCATGTGGAAAAAATCATGAGTCATTAGTGAGATATTCCGTAACATTCCACAATTTAATTTAAATTAAATGACATTTTTAAAAACGTATAACATTAAAATCAATATCATTGTAATCACACATTAATTACTTGATTATTAATTGAATAGGAAATTTAATTAAGTTTGTAAAAACACTTTAAACAACATTGTATTGACGACCGTTAATTGAAAATATGAATGTATGTATTCACTAGGTGAATGCGGTCAATAGAAAGGTACATAATATTGAATGAAAATATATTTATGTATGCGATTGAATAAATGTTTATAAATAAATATTGCTATAATTAAAATATTTACTTATGTTCATGTTAATAACATTTTGCAATTATTGATACATAACAATAATAATAATAATTTTTATTATATTTATAAATATATATATATGAGAAGGGCAGGCGAGAGCGGAGGGGTGGGTAAAATGAACTACCCCAAAAATTTCGTAAAAAATTGTAGTAGTTGATAACTTATAAATTATTATCACTTACACGCAAAAAAATTAATTATAAAAATGAGTAATTGATAACTAAAAATTTAGAATGTGGTCACAACCCCCATGGAAATAGTATAGGGGAGGGTGGGGCAGAGCGGCCCCCCTAAGCCAATTATTATTTTTTGTGGCTTTCAACCATAAAATCACTTTACTTTTGTCCTATTTCGAACAAATTTATGGACATTTTGCCAAAATTCTCAAAAATTTTTTTTTTTTTGTGGGGCAGAGCGGCCCCCCTTCAAAAAGTGATAAAAAAAATTTTTTTTTCGTTTTTTTTTTTTTTTAAATTGGTTTCATCATTAAGAATGTATTTTTTTCTCTTGACAACTATTTTTGGTTTTATATTCCTCGAAAAAAATTTTTTAAAGCGTAAAAAATCGTTCACTCTCGATTACCTTAATTACTAATTGTTATTTAATAAAAAAAAAAAATCAATTCTATAATTTTACTTTATTTCAAAAATTTATCAACTAAAAAAAAAAATTTAATTTTTATAAATTTTTAGTGACCAAATTTGCCTCTTACATAGAGAAACGGCCGAAAAATATGAAAAAATAATTTTTTCGGAAGTTTCGGCTGGTCCATTTTGCCCCAGGTGTTATGCGTAGGGCTAGAAATGTGGAATTATGATAATTTTTTTTTAATTTGACGATAAAAACATGAAAAAATCACTTTTTCAAAATTTTGGGCTTGTCCATTTTGCCCCAAATGTCATGCGTAGGGGTAAAAATGCGCAAACATATCGGATTTATAGTAATTAGTCGAAAAAAAAAAAATTTTTTTTTTGGTGAAAATTTCAGGGGGGCCGCTCTGCCCCACCCTCCCCTATATTCAGAATATAAAAATAATATATTCTGGAATATATATAAGAAATATAAAGAATACAAAAATAATATATAAAGAATATAAAATAATATAATTAAGATATATACTTGATGTATTCTAGATACAAACAGAATATATTTATTTTAATATGTTTTTAGCCGTTTTAAATATATTCCGAATATATACAGAATACATGCAATATATATCAAGAATATGCGAGGAATATATATAAGAAATATTCAGAATACAACAATAATATTATAATGAAAATATATACGAGATGTATACAGAATATATCTTGCCAGATAGACCCGCTGTACTTGCTCTGACACTAGAATCCCACTGGAGAATTATTTTTTTGCAAGATGTACCAATACCTCTGTAACGATCTAATAGATGGTGCAGGTAACAAGGATTTTTTTTCCGTGTATATTACAATAACAACGCACTTAATTTAAAAATAATAACACCACAATTAACAGCGGTAAAAAAAGGCAAACAAACATAGTTTATTGGATACAAGATGTTCGCTGTTTAGTTGTCATTAAGGGGGACCACTAGTGTGACCGCCAAAATAAACGATGCTTTTCGGAAATTTTTTTTAAGAAAATTACTGCATGGAATGTTTTAATGTTTTAAGGATACACTGAAAGAAATTTTCCTTAGAAATTACCGTTATATTCACGGTAATCGTGGGACGAATTGCACGACCTAATCATTTGTCGGTAAGTGAAATAATTTTTAACTTTTTTTCAAAAAATTTACCGTAGTCTACCGTAAATTTTATTCGGTTTTCGGTAAATTTTATGAAGTCTACTACAAAATAAATAAATTTTTTGGTAATTTTTATTTAAAAAATGGTAATAAATAAAAGCGCCGCATTATGTCCCACGATTACAGTGAATTTAACGGTAGTTATTAACGAAAATTTCTTTCCGTGTATATTTGTGAATATATAATGAATACAAGATAAAATTTTTGGACCAAAAATTTCAAAATTCAGCGAGTTATTCACAATGTCTCAACGCTCAACAAAAAGTTCTCCCACTACCATTTATTAACCTTTTAAAGTTACACCTAGTGGATTGATGATTAAAACTAGTCACATGGTACATTATAGTCTTAAATATTCCATAAGTATGCTGGTATATACTGAAATTAACGATAAAGCTTGTCTTAATTATAATTATGTACTATAGCTCAAGCTATTGGCTGCTTATACTCCGACTCGTACTACTGTACTTATTATATCTCTGCTTGTTATATATAGTATTATGCCATATTAAACGTGTCACTAGTTTGCTCTGAAGAATATAATATAATCAATGTTCCCAAGTTCCAGATGTAATTGTCACTCAACAGAAATAAATTATTTGAAAAAATTTATGGGTTACCTCCATACATCGCGTTACTGATACCAAAAGGGCGTAGGGGAGGGTGGGGCAGAGCGGCCCCCCTAAAATTTTGACCAAAAAAAAAATTTTTTTTTTTTTCGACTAATTCCTATAAATCCGATATGTTTGCGCATTTTTACCCCTACGCATGACATTTGGGGCAAAATGGACAAGCCCAAAATTTTGAAAAAGTGATTTTTTCATATTTTTATCGTCAAATTAAAAAAAAATTATTATAATTCCACATTTCTAGCCCTACGCATAACACCTGGGGCAAAATGGACCAGCCGAAACTTCCGAAAAAATTATTTTTTCATATCTTTCGGCCGTTTCTTTATGTAAGAGGCAAATTTGGTCACTAAAAATTTATAAAAATTAAATTTTTTTTTTTAGTTGATAAATTTTTGAAATAAAGTAAAATTATAGAATTGATTTTTTTTTTTATTAAATAACAGTTAGTAATTAAAATAATCGGGAGTGAACGATTTTTTACGCTTTAAAAAATTTTTTTCGAGTAATATAAAACCAAAAATAGTTGTCAAGAGAAAGAAATACATTCTTAATGATGAAAACAATTTAAAAAAAAAAAAAACGAAAAAAAAAATTTTTTTTATCACTTTTTGAAGGAGGGCCGCTTTGCCCCACAAAAAAAAAAAAAAATTTTTCAGAATTTTGGCAAAATGTCCATAAATTTGTTCGAAATAGAACAAAAGTAAAGTGATCTTATGGTTGAAAGCCACAAAAAATAATAATTGGCTTAGGGGGGCCGCTCTGCCCCACCCTCCCCTATAAATATTTTTTTTTTTTCAATTAACTTGAAAAGAAATATTCTTTTCAATTTATTGAGTTTTAAAGTCATCTATTTTACTATTCTTTTGATTTTTTTCGCTAAGGATTAATAATAATTAAAAAAAAAATATGATGCGCCCTGTTGGCTTTAAAATTTTTTTTTTCTTAAAACCAAAAGGGTGTATGTCAAAAAAAATTTTTAAATAAGTACATAGCAAAATTGGAGTTTCCTCCAGATAATAATCATTAAATTTTTATATTTTTTTATATGTAATACATTTTTTTTCTAATTTCTATACGTGGAATTTTTTTTTAAACTGATTTAACACCGGTATTTTAACACCGCCTAAACGGTGTTATTTCATTTTAACACCGCTCTTTTTACAGAGTAAAAATACATGAACTGATCGAGTACGAGTTCCCTGATTGGGTACTAGGTCTTTTGTCTTCCTAGGAAAAATCACTGTGCAAAATAAAAAAAGACAATTGAGTAAATTTAAAAAAAAAATTATCGTATCCAGATCCCCGTTATTTTTCATTAAAATAATAATTCAATTAATTGTTCAATTAATTACTAGATTCGCAAAAAATTTATTTAGTCAGTAAAAAAAGTAATTAAATGAATAAAAAAAAATTAATAATGACAGGTACTACTAGTATAGAGAACTGGCAATCGCACGGTTAACTTTATATATATTTACAATACATAATGATAAGAATTCTAACAAAAAGAAGTAATGAAGATGATTAACGATTTTTCACAATAATCATGGAATTAAAAAGTTTTTCAGAAACTTGCGTGAAAAGAATGAAAAAACTATATATACTCGATTGGAGCGCGTTCTAGTCTATAACGAAGACACGTGCAATTGACTTGACTTGTGCAAGAAAGATTGCTGATCACAGGCAAAAAAAAATAACTTTAAACTTTAAACTAAACTTTTAGTTTTATTTCATCTTTTTCTTTTCATACATCTATCTATCCATCTATCTATATATATATACATAATACGCGAAATGTTGTAAGCCGCCGCGCGATGTATTGAAGTCAATGAAGCGACGAAGCAAGAATTAACGAGCAAAGTTCTTTCGACTACTGGCCCTGATGCTTACTGGAGTCTATACTCTATACTCTACTGACAATTCTCATCCTTTTTATATTTATTTCAATCTTAACGTAAGAAGGAATAAAAGAAAATGAAACTTTCTTAAAATCACAAACGAATGGCGGCTCTTATTCATCGGCACCGTAAGCGTCATCTTCATCATCATTATGATTTGGGTTGTCGTCACCATCTATGGAATTCCGTTGGGATATTTTTTATCGTTGTCGTTGCGCGACCTAGTAATCTATCACACCGTGAAATACGAGGTCATATCACGATGAAAAAAGCACCTGCAAGTAGGTGGGAAAATATTCGATGTACTATATACATTTATTCCCGTGTCAACGATATTATATACCCTGGATACTGCATATATTGTATAGATCCATGAGTTTTAAAATTAAAACTCTGAAGTTCCATGGTAAATATATTTTATCTATGGATATATGCATCTATATACATTTATATACTCTTTGAGGAATTATTTTTACTTTTTTTTTATTATTATGACATATATACCAACAGGTTTTGATGTAGGTAAATAAAATAATTTACAAACTGGATTATATTTGGAATTAAACTTATGAAATATTTAATAGAGATAATTTATTAAGAATTTAAAAAAAGAAAAAGTTATTTTTAATTTTACGATAGAATATTTTAGAAGAAATGGCGGGAATAGTAATTAATTTTTTATTTAAAATGATATGTATAGAGGTTTGATGTATGATTTCATTTTTGATAGACTCAACATTCAATATGCTTCTGATAAACTTTATAGATTAATTGAATTAAATTTTAATCGGTTTAAGTGATATGAATCAAGAGATTGTACATAAAATAATTGGTCCAATACAATAATTCAATTACTATTATACGATAATTAAAAAAATAATAATAAAATAAATTTTTATCAGGGGATTCTTCTATTGAAATGAAAAGAAAAAAAAAATGTTGTTCTTATAATTTTATGGTAAAAGATTTAAGGAGTGAAAATTTTTTCAGAAAATTTTTAAAAGAATAAATTCATTGGGCGAAAGCAGACGAGCGGAAGTGACAGTCAAGATGCAACGGCTATAACATTTTTATAAAAACTGGTTACATCTGTTATATCTTATATTTTTACATTTACGCTGTACTAAATTTAAAGAATGCTGTGGCAAATTTTCGGTCACAAATAACTAAAAGTGTAGATTTAATTAGACATTTAAGTGACTCAAGTGCGGGTAAAAGTAAATAGAACAAAAGAAACGCCGCAGCATTTATCTCGGGACAGTTTTCTTGGCACTGACACCAGTTAAATAAATTCATTTATTTACCGATTTAGTAAATTCTTCAAGTATTATACTTATACTCACTACTCACTATCGCGATGTAAATAATTATTTACTTCAGATGCTCTGTTTTTTTAAATTAACAATATGTAAAAAAAAAAAAACATTTAATTTTTTTAACTTTATTTTAAAACTCGTCATTTGAATCGTATTAATTTTTTGTTACATTATTAATCCTCGATAATTATACTCATATATTTCGATTATAAATTTTGTTTTTATTGAAAATAATTCCGCCCGCAATTTGACTGACATCTATAAGTTCTGTTAATTTATAGTACCACAAGCATGGCAGAATCACTCTTTTAAATACCAATAAAATGCAATTTATAAAATAAATTACCAAACAAAGTATGCACACAGAAATTTTTTTTCATTTATTATTTTAACTGAATAAAATTTTCAATTATAACTAACCACATTCCGAGCATTTCAAAAAGTAGATTTGCTTAGCAAATTATCATACTTATTTTGCATCTTATGTATGAAAATATATTTTATAATAAAAAAAAAAGTATCAAAGAAAACTCATTTAAATACAAAGAAATAAAAATGGCAAAGGAAAAAATAAAATACCATTTTATTGTTCACAAATAATCAATTTCTTTACTATATTTACCAATTTCGCAATAGTACAACTATATTCAACAAAATAAATAACCAATAAATCAATATTTTCATTATATACACAGTAATTTCAATAATATTGTAACATTCTTAAATAATATTATCATTTTATAATTTATCTACCAGCACATAGCTTTTTTTCTCTTACTAACGCGCACTTACTTATCATAAATATATATATTAATAGTAATAATAATACTTATATACTACCAGTCGCATTCTCGTTATCTTAATTATTTATTTTAATAATGTACTTATATTTGTATATGTATATTTCTCTCAATGAATTTATATTTTACATATATATGACTCGATTGGTGATTTAATAATGTACATCGTATTTTTTTCAAGCATCGCCATGTCTTCACTGCCGCCTACGTCGATGTTCGACGCTGTTCATAATTATGTTTTTTTTTTAAATTCTTATAAAAATGTGCGCGATCACACCGTACGGAGGAAATAGCTTTGTAAATTTTACTGAAAATCTTTAAATATTTATTGCAGTACTACTGTAAATTCAACTTATATGACTTTTTACAAAATTTCTGAGTTGTGATTACAGACATTGTGTTGAGGTAACTAATGATGTGAATCATGCAACGTTTTGTAGAATTCAACACCCTAAAGACTGATTTAGTAACATATATATATATATATTACTCACCAAGAAATAATTTGTTTCAATACATGTGTGCACGACGACATTGTTCCATTTGGATTGAGATTTACTCAACAATGTTATTCCAGAAATTAGTTATACCCACATACACATTTATTAAAATCAAAATACGTTGTAATCAAGATTCAAGAATTATTTTTTTTTTAATTTTATAACAAAATTATTAATTTCAAAAAAATATCACGAGTAAAATAGTTGCTTTATTTATACCGTAAGTGTTGTAAGATTGACAGCAAGAGTAATGTAATTTATAAAAATTTATGAGTTGTGATTACATTAGTTAAATGTAGATTTTTTATTGAAATTAATATTAATTATACAAAGTCACTTGTGTTTATTTTATAAAACAACCATCATATATTTACATCGCTGGAATGTTTAGGTCTCATGAGGAGCAACGTAAATATATTTATGGTAAACTGACGTTCGTTTTCAAAGTTCAAGTAACATAGATTTTCATATTCGAAAATTAAATTGATCAACAAATGAGATTTGTTAATGACAAGTATTAAAAAACAGGATAGAGAGTTAGAAACTTTTAAATAAAAAATAAATTTATTAACCATTACTTTTTGAATGCACAATAGAAATACGCTGAAGTAAAAATAAATTGAATAATCAAAAAAAATTCATTGAATTTATAATGAAAATTTAATAGTCGATAGAAACATTTTAAATTAAAAGTGAATATTTTATGACTAAAGGAATTTCATTGGATTAAAATTACTAAACCAATAGCTTGTAAGGACATTTATGTATTGGAAAAAGTAATTAATAATTCACAACTGTGTAGATGAATACTAGAAATCTTATTTTGTGAATTTCATATGTATACTTTTGGGTTTGATTTCGATTTTTTTTATTTTTACATAACAAAGTACTAAAGAAAAAATTATATTACTTTTCAGTGAATTTATAACTTGAACCATTTTATTTTTGTAAAAGTTTCTTGTAATTTTTTGAGAACTTTTTTTACGTCCAACTTTAAGAAATAGTATTTGACTATTTTTAAACGAAAAAGTCATCAAATATGAGATGATACAATCTAAGGATGTGCCCGTATGAATTGTCAGATTTATTTCTTTCAAGCTATTTCTAAAGTTACTTTATTTAATCTTTTGTTACTCGTCATTATTTTATGTCTCATCAATTATTTGTTCAATAAAACTTTCATTGTTTGTTTCAATACTCGACTCTCGTTATTAACCCCCGTATAATCTTTTTTTAACAAAAATTGAAACGTCCATACGACCCCAAATATCGAATTCTAAAATATAGACATCGATACGTATTCTTGTATATTTTTAGTTTCTTTTTGTCTCTAGTTTCGATAAGGAGGGGGGGGGGGAGTATTTAAATATTCAACATGTAATTTTTTTAAAATTTTGTTTTCTTCAAAATTTTGATCATAAAATTTGAAAAAATTTCTTTAATCATTGTGCCCAATTTTTTTTTCATAATTCCGATAATTTTTTTATACACAACAAAATATCATAAAAATTACGTTACCCTAATAAATATTGCACGTTACAAACCGCAGAGTATTCAAAAATTTTCTATAACTTTTACAAAGCTATTTCTCCTCTTTTTATCTTCACTAAATGATATATACATATATATGTATATAATATAACCGTAAATTTATAAACCAACATCATAAAGACTCCAACAAATTAATAAATTAACGAAACTAAATGAAAAAATATAATCCCTTCTATTTATAAACTCAAATAAATACTGATACTTTTACAAAGTAACCGACTTAACAAACCTAATTATTTATTTAATATTTAAATATAAACATTTTAACCTGTATAATTTATTCACAGTCCATTATATTCGTTCCTTTAAATTAATAGTTAATAAACATACACTTATTTTATACAAAACAAAATAAATAGTAGGAAATACTGGGTACTGAGTACTAGAGTGTAATATACACGAACGGCGGCAGCGAGCATTATTTATTAATTCAAAGGTATTTAAAGTAAATGAAGATCCTTCATATATATATATATACCATATGCTACAAAGTCTATTTCAGTAACATTGCACCCATATACATAACATACACTCACATATACATAAATACATAAATACGTACATAGCAAGGGACGGGAGAACTCTGACACTATAAAGCTTACATTCGCTCGATTGGCTGAAATGTTTAACCGTCGGCTGCTACCGCCACCCTCTGTACTAACATACCATTACATACTACCCCTTTAGCTGGATGCTCTATATCTATCACCAGCTCTTGGTTCACATCACTTCTGTCTGATTTACGCGTGACACGGAACTACACGTACATATATATCGTCATATACCTCGAGTTATTTTTAGTATCTGCGTTGACAAACGTTACCACGGCTAATAATGTATATCCACAATAATGAGGCCACGGACATTGGTAATGGTATTAGTATTGGTATCAGTATCAGTATCAGTATCAGTATTGGTATCATTATTATTATCATTATTGTCATCATCATGGTACTTGGTAGTATATAATAGCATAAATTGTACCGGCAGTAGCAGAGCAGTAATCAGATTAATGTGATCAGCTCATCTTCATTATAATAAATAAAATTTATTTATTTAAAATAACTCGGGGCAAATTGAGACACTTATTTCTTTAGCTGTCAGGGAAAAATGATACACCATTTTGTAGAGAAAAAAATTTTTCTGTTCTAAATTTTCTAGGTGATTGATAGAAAAAGATGGGCAAGTTGATCAGCCTGACAGTGCAATCGATTTAAAATTTTTGACATTTGACCCATTTTATCTGAGAATCAGCTTTTCGAGTTCCCATTAAAATAATTAAAATAACAAGCACTTGAAAAATTTTTTTTTTTTCGTTGAGGAGGACCATTAGTGCGACCGACGGAAAAAATATGATTTTTGGGAATTTTTTTAAAGAAAACTACTGAATGGGATGTTTTAATGTTTTAAGGATATATTTGTGGATATAAAATTAATACAAGATAAAATTTTTGGACCGAAAAATTCAAAACAGCGAGTTGTTCACACTCTCTCAACGCTCCAAAAAAAGCATCTCTACTGCTGGAGTGATAGTGACCTCAAGTGCATGCCGGATGAAAAAAGATTTTATACAATTGTATAAAATTATATAGAAAAAATGGCCCGATCCAATTGTATACAATTTCTATACAAATTGTATACAATTGGATCGGGCCATTTTTTCTATCCAATAATATATAGTCTATATATAATTATATATAGTCTATATATAATTGTAAAACATCTTTTTTCATCGGGTGAAATCAAAAAACCAAAAAGTTTATTAAACTAGAAGGAATTTCCGGTATCATGACCCTCGGGTTGAGAAAGAAATTGAAATTTAACAAAATTGCGGAGTTTTTAAAAAAATTTCAAATTTTGCGCGAAAATTTTATGACTGTTGGGCTGCCAAAATTACATTTTAGCTTCGATCGGAAATCTGGAGGTTCATGGTACGTAGAAACATGTATAAAAGAAGCTGCAATTTAAATCAAATCGATCGGATGACTTGTCTTCGAGTTATCTGCAGCAATTTTAAAAAATGCGTTTTCGAGAACCAATAAGCGACTGCTCCTCAAATGGCTGTAACTCAAAAAAGCTATTCGAGATATGCACTTAAAATTTTACTATCTTATTTTTGAAGCTATAGATTATCGAACTATGAAAAAAAATTGAATTTTTCAAAATTTCACACTAGTGGTCCCCTTTAAAGATTTTGAACTGCCTGCTATCAACTTGCTCCCTCTTTTTTTATAAATAGTAACTAGAATTTTTTTATCTCTGAAATGGTGGTCCATTTTGCCTCAGGGTCCTTCATTAATTCTTTCACTCACACGTTCCTTAAATTAATTTTTTTAGTTAAACTGTCTTTTATATCAAGGTATTATAAATATTATAATCGTATACTAATTTATTTACTTATTATTATTATTTTTTTTGTTTTTATACACTTATTAAATATATTAATAAATAAATGTAATTTAAATTAGTTGCGAAATGAATTTAAATTAATATTAATTGAATTCATCAGCAACAGAACTTGGTCTTTATTATAATATTTGTAATGATTAAATTTTTATACGATATGGTACATTGAATTATAATAAGCAATTAAAAGTAATATTGTATTAAAATATAATAATGCTGTGATTTACGGACAATAAATTTTAATATTCAATAAAATATGCAATAATTATCTACAATTTATTATTATTATAATTATTGTTTATGCTTTACAGCATTTAAAAATATATGTTATATATTACAGATCTTAAATTAATGACGGACCATTTAACTTATAATTGTAATTATTGTAATAATTGTAAAGTGCTATACATAATTGAAGATATGTTATGCGGCAATAGTATTAGTCCAGTCGGCCTGGAAAAAAAAAGGGGTTTGTTGGCAACTTTTCGACAAAATGGTCCGATTTTGAATTTTTTTTTTTTAAAATACTCAGAAAAATATTCTAAACATTTGTGTGTATGTGGGAAGTGTTGCTTTTTTTTTGTTTAAAAAATAGCGTTTTAGCGTTGAGCTTTAAATTAAAATATCTCAGAAACTACGCAAAAGTAGTCGAGACATGCTGTGTATGAAATTTAGAGAATTGAATAACGAACAAAATGAGCCCAACCCGATTTCTCTACGACCAATAGTTTGCGAGATATTAATTTTTTAATGAAGAAAAACGCGGTTCCGCTCGAACGCTTATAAACAAATAGCTGTAACTCCTCGAAAAATCATTCGATTTACTTTTTTTTTTTTTTGAATTACAGCTATTGTTGTCTACTATAAGCAAAAAAATCAGCTAAGCTAAAAAAAATTTTTTTGAATTTATAGGAATTATTTTCAGTTTTTCGAATTTATGCATTAAAAAATAGTTAAAATTCGAAAAAAAATATTTTGTTTGCATATAAAACTTTGACCAGCACCATAGAATCGATGTGAGAAAAAATATTTTTTTTAAAAAATTTTTTTTATGCAAAAATTTAGCTTACAAGTTTAAAAAAATATGAGCTCTACGGGGACTTGAACTCAACTCCGAGACAGTGCGCGTGCGCCATTCCCCTCAAACCGTTGTCGGCGAAATATGGGGGAAATAATAATAATGTGAGGCATATAATAATAATAGCAAGCGGCCGCTCAGATACTCGGAGTAATTCGTTTTTTCATTCTTATTTATAATTTATTTTTTTTTTAAAGTCTTAATTAACTTTCAAAAAATCGTTACGACAATATAGGTATCAATCGATTCCAAATTTTGTGAATCGTCCAGAAAATCTATCGATTTAAGATCGATTTTTGAAATGTTAACTAACATTTTTTATAAACAAATAAGTTTATGGATTTTCAAAAAATCGTTACGACAATATAGGTATCAAACGATTCCAAATTTTATGAATCGTCCAGAAAACCTATCGCTAAAAGATCAATTTTTGAAATGTTAACTAACTTTTCCTATAAACAAATAAGTTAATGAACATTTAAAAAATCGTTTCGATAATGTAGGTATCAATCGATTTCAAATTTCATTAATCGTCTGGAAAACCTATCGATTAAATATCGATTTTTGAAATGTTAACTAATTTTTGTTTATAAACAAATAAGTTAATTAACTTTTAAAAATTCGTTTTTTCTATATAGGTATCAATCGATTCTACATTTTATAAATCGTTCGGAAAACCTATCGATAAAAGATCTATTTTTAAAAATGTTGAGTAATTTTTGTTTATAAACAAATAAGTTAATTAACTTTTAAAAATTCTTTTTTTTATATATAGGTATCAATCGACTCCAAATTTTGTAAATCGTTCAAAAAACCTATCGATAAATGATCGACTTTATAAATGTTAACTAATTTTTGTTTATAAACAAATAAGTTAATTAACTTTTAAAAATTCGTTTTTTCTATATAGGTATCAATCGATTCTAAATTTTATAAATCGTTGGGAAAACCTATCGATAAAAGATCGAATTTATAAATGTTAACTAATTTTTGTTTATAAACAAATAAGTTTATTAACTTTTAAAAATTCGTTTTTTCTATATAGGTATCAATCGATTCTAAATTTTATAAATCGTTCGGAAAACCTATCGATAAAAGATCGAATTTATAAATGTTAACTAATTTTTGTTTATAAACAAATAAGTTTATTAACTTTTAAAAATTCGTTTTTTCTATATAGGTATCAATCGATTCTAAATTTTATAAATCGTTCGGAAAACCTATCGATAAAAGATCTATTTTTAAAAATGTTGAGTAATTTTTGTTTATAAACAAATACGTTAATTAACTTTTAAAAATTCGTTTTTTCTATATAGGTATCAATCGATACCAAATTTTGTGAATCGTCCAGAAAATCTATCGATAAAAGATCTTTTTTTAAAAATGTTGACTAATTTTTGTTTATGAAGAAAAAGCTAATAAACTTTAAAAATATCGATTCGACAATATTTAGTCCCTCGGCTGAAGAGGGAAGCCCGTATGCACTTTTAGGTCCCCGGATTCTGATTAATGATATTTACGTATTTTTTTCCGAGGATCACGAAAAACTAGGTTATTTTGCTCGCCGATGGTAGGTTTAATTGTTAATAACAATTTAATTGTTTATAACGATATAAATCAAGAAGGACTGATTTGACGGGGAAGTTTATTTAAAAAAAAAGTTTTAAAATTAAAAAACCAACAAAAAATGTCCTTGTCATTTTTTTGATAGAATGAATATTTTCGGAGATAGCGCAAAAAACAACAAGTAGCGGTCGAACCTCTCTCTCGCGCGCACGCATCCCACAGACTCTAGCGACGAACGACAGGCACAGAAAAATACAGGGACGAAAAAAAAATTCAATTCTCGGTGTCAACTAAAGATTAGGAAAAGAAACTCATAGAGATCATAGAGGAGACTCTATGGAAAATTTCCAGACCCATAATCGATGGATCCACCCCATAGACACCGAGTAACAGCCCTATAAAAGGGGGTTTTTTAATTAAATTGACGGATTTTCGACTTTAGAAATTTCAATCCTCGGTGTACACCTGAGATTAAGAAAGGAAACTCATGGGAATCTTCGAGGACACTATACAGAAGATTCCCAGACCCATAATTAAAAGATCAACCCCATAGACACCGAGTATCAGCCCCATAAATGGGAGTTTTTTAATTAAACTGTCGAATTTTCGACTTTGAAAAATTCAATCCTCGATGTACACCTGAGATTAAGGAAGGAAACTCATGGGAATTTTCTAGGACACTATACAGAAGATTCCCAGACCCATAATTAAAAGATCAACCCCATATACACCGAGTAACAGCCCCATAGAAGGGGGTTTTTTAATTAAAGTGTCGAATTTTCGACTTTAGAAAATTCAATCCTCGGTGTCCACCTGAGATTAAGGAAGGAAACTCATGGGAATCTTCGAGGACACTATACAGAAGATTCCCAGACCCATAATTAAAAGATTAACCCCATAGACACCGAGTATCAGCCCCATAAATGGGAGTTTTTTAATTAAACTGTCGAATTTTCGACTTTGAAAAATTCAATCCTCGATGTACACCCGAGATTAAGGAAGGAAACTCATGGGAATCTTCTAGGACACTATACAAAAGATTCCCAGACCCATAATCGATAGATTAACCCCATAGACACCGAGTAACAGCCCCATAGAAGGGGGTTTTTTAATTAAAGTGTCGAATTTTCGACTTTAGAAAATTCAATCCTCGGTGTCCACCTGAGATTAAGGAAGGAAACTCATGGGAATCTTCGAGGACACTATACAGAAGATTCCCAGACCCATAATTAAAAGATTAACCCCATAGACACCGAGTATCAGCCCCATAAATGGGAGTTTTTTAATTAAACTGTCGAATTTTCGACTTTGAAAAATTCAATCCTCGATGTACACCTGAGATTAAGGAAGGAAACTCATGGGAATTTTCTAGGACACTATACAGAAGATTCCCAGACCCATAATTAAAAGATTAACCCCATAGACACCGAGTAACAGCCCCATAGAAGGGGGTTTTTTAATTAAAGTGTCGAATTTTCGACTTTAGAAAATTCAATCCTTGGTGTCCACCTGAGATTAAGGAAGGAAACTCATGAGAATCTTCGAGGACACTATACAGAAGATTCCCAGACCCATAATCGATAGATTAACCCCATAGACACCGAGTAACAGCCCCATAGAAGGGGGTTTTTTAATTAAAGTGTCGAATTTTCGACTTTAGAAAATTCAATCCTCGGTGTCCGCCCGAGATTAAGGAAGGAAACTCATGGGAATCTTCTAGGACACTATACAAAAGATTCCCAGACCCATAATCGATAGATTAACCCCATAGACACCGAGTAACAGCCCCATAGAAGGGGGTTTTTTAATTAAAGTGTCGAATTTTCGACTTTAGAAAATTCAATCCTCGGTGTCCACCCGAGATTAAGGAAGGAAACTCATGGGAATCTTCGAGGACACTATACAGAAGATTCCCAGACCCATAATTAAAAGATTAACCCCATAGACACCGAGTAACAGCCCCATAGAAGGGGGTTTTTTAATTAAAGTGTCGAATTTTCGACTTTAGAAAATTCAATCCTCGGTGTCCACCCGAGATTAAGGAAGGAAACTCATGGGAATCTTCGAGGACACTATACAGAAGATTCCTAGACCCATAATCAATAGATTAACCCCATGGACACCGGTTGACAGCCCCATAAAAGTCGTTATTTAACTTGTTTTTCGAGAATTTGAGTTTTAAAAATTTAAGTTCTCGGTGTCTACTCGAGATTAAGAAAAGAAACTTATTGAATTTTTATAGTAGACCCTACTGAAGATTTCCTGACCCATAATTAATTGATCCACCCCATAGACACCAAGTACCGACCCCATAAGATCCGAATTTTATCTTATTTAACTAAAACTAGACTTGAAAAAAATTTAGTCGTCGGTGGCAGCTCGAGATTAATAAAAGAAACTCATAGAATTTTTATAGTAGACCCTACTGAAGATTTACTGACCCATAATTAATCGATCTACCCCATAGACACCGAGTGACAGCCCCATAAAAGTCGTTATTTAACTTGTTTTTCGCGAATTTAAGTGTTATAAAATTCAGTTCTCGGTGACCACTGTATATTAAGGAAAGAAACTCATAGAATTTTTTTTAGTAGACCCTTCTGAAGATTTCCTGACCCATAATCAATCGATCAAATATTTAAAAAATATGTATAGTAAATATATATTTTTGATAACTCACTTTTAGCCGCTTTTATGGGGCTGTCAACCGGTGTCCATGGGGTTAATCTATTGATTATGGGTCTAGGAATCTTCTGTATAGTGTCCTCGAAGATTCCCATGAGTTTCCTTCCTTAATCTCGGGTGGACACCGAGGATTGAATTTTCTAAAGTCGAAAATTCGACACTTTAATTAAAAAACCCCCTCCTATGGGGCTGTTACTCGGTGTATATGGGGTTGATCTTTTAATTATGGGTCTGGGAATCTTCTGTATAGTGTCCTAGAAAATTCCCATGAGTTTCCTTCCTTAATCTCAGGTGTACATCGAGGATTGAATTTTCTAAAGTCGAAAATTCGACACTTTAATTAAAAAACCCCCTTCTATGGGGCTGTTACTCGGTGTCTATGGGGTTAATCTATCGATTATGGGTCTGGGAATCTTCTGTATAGTGTCCTCGAAGATTCTCATGAGTTTCCTTCCTTAATCTCAGGTGGACACCAAGGATTGAATTTTCTAAAGTCGAAAATTCGACACTTTAATTAAAAAACCCCCTTCTATGGGGCTGTTACTCGGTGTCTATGGGGTTAATCTTTTAATTATGGGTCTGGGAATCTTCTGTATAGTGTCCTAGAAAATTCCCATGAGTTTCCTTCCTTAATCTCAGGTGTACATCGAGGATTGAATTTTTCAAAGTCGAAAATTCGACAGTTTAATTAAAAAACTCCCATTTATGGGGCTGATACTCGGTGTCTATGGGGTTAATCTTTTAATTATGGGTCTGGGAATCTTCTGTATAGTGTCCTCGAAGATTCCCATGAGTTTCCTTCCTTAATCTCAGGTGGACACCGAGGATTGAATTTTCTAAAGTCGAAAATTCGACACTTTAATTAAAAAACCCCCTTCTATGGGGCTGTTACTCGGTGTCTATGGGGTTAATCTATCGATTATGGGTCTGGGAATCTTTTGTATAGTGTCCTAGAAGATTCCCATGAGTTTCCTTCCTTAATCTCGGGTGTACATCGAGGATTGAATTTTTCAAAGTCGAAAATTCGACAGTTTAATTAAAAAACTCCCATTTATGGGGCTGATACTCGGTGTCTATGGGGTTAATCTTTTAATTATGGGTCTGGGAATCTTCTGTATAGTGTCCTCGAAGATTCCCATGAGTTTCCTTCCTTAATCTCAGGTGGACACCGAGGATTGAATTTTCTAAAGTCGAAAATTCGACACTTTAATTAAAAAACCCCCTTCTATGGGGCTGTTACTCGGTGTATATGGGGTTGATCTTTTAATTATGGGTCTGGGAATCTTCTGTATAGTGTCCTAGAAAATTCCCATGAGTTTCCTTCCTTAATCTCAGGTGTACATCGAGGATTGAATTTTTCAAAGTCGAAAATTCGACAGTTTAATTAAAAAACTCCCATTTATGGGGCTGATACTCGGTGTCTATGGGGTTGATCTTTTAATTATGGGTCTGGGAATCTTCTGTATAGTGTCCTCGAAGATTCCCATGAGTTTCCTTTCTTAATCTCAGGTGTACACCGAGGATTGAAATTTCTAAAGTCGAAAATCCGTCAATTTAATTAAAAAACCCCCTTTTATAGGGCTGTTACTCGGTGTCTATGGGGTGGATCCATCGATTATGGGTCTGGAAATTTTCCATAGAGTCTCCTCTATGATCTCTATGAGTTTCTTTTCCTAATCTTTAGTTGACACCGAGAATTGAATTTTTTTTTCGTCCCTGTATTTTTCTGTGCCTGTCGTTCGTCGCTAGAGTCTGTGGGATGCGTGCGCGCGAGAGAGAGGTTCGACCGCTACTTGTTGTTTTTTGCGCTATCTCCGAAAATATTCATTCTATCAAAAAAATGACAAGGACATTTTTTGTTGGTTTTTTAATTTTAAAACTTTTTTTTTAAATAAACTTCCCCGTCAAATCAGTCCTTCTTGATTTATATCGTTATAAACAATTAAATTGTTATTAACAATTAAACCTACCATCGGCGAGCAAAATAACCTAGTTTTTCGTGATCCTCGGAAAAAAATACGTAAATATCATTAATCAGAATCCGGGGACCTAAAAGTGCATACGGGCTTCCCTCTTCAGCCGAGGGACTAAATATTGTCGAATCGATATTTTTAAAGTTTATTAGCTTTTTCTTCATAAACAAAAATTAGTCAACATTTTTAAAAAAAGATCTTTTATCGATAGATTTTCTGGACGATTCACAAAATTTGGTATCGATTGATACCTATATAGAAAAAACGAATTTTTAAAAGTTAATTAACGTATTTGTTTATAAACAAAAATTACTCAACATTTTTAAAAATAGATCTTTTATCGATAGGTTTTCCGAACGATTTATAAAATTTAGAATCGATTGATACCTATATAGAAAAAACGAATTTTTAAAAGTTAATAAACTTATTTGTTTATAAACAAAAATTAGTTAACATTTATAAATTCGATCTTTTATCGATAGGTTTTCCGAACGATTTATAAAATTTAGAATCGATTGATACCTATATAGAAAAAACGAATTTTTAAAAGTTAATAAACTTATTTGTTTATAAACAAAAATTAGTTAACATTTATAAATTCGATCTTTTATCGATAGGTTTTCCCAACGATTTATAAAATTTAGAATCGATTGATACCTATATAGAAAAAACGAATTTTTAAAAGTTAATTAACTTATTTGTTTATAAACAAAAATTAGTTAACATTTATAAAGTCGATCATTTATCGATAGGTTTTTTGAACGATTTACAAAATTTGGAGTCGATTGATACCTATATATAAAAAAAAGAATTTTTAAAAGTTAATTAACTTATTTGTTTATAAACAAAAATTACTCAACATTTTTAAAAATAGATCTTTTATCGATAGGTTTTCCGAACGATTTATAAAATGTAGAATCGATTGATACCTATATAGAAAAAACGAATTTTTAAAAGTTAATTAACTTATTTGTTTATAAACAAAAATTAGTTAACATTTCAAAAATCGATATTTAATCGATAGGTTTTCCAGACGATTAATGAAATTTGAAATCGATTGATACCTACATTATCGAAACGATTTTTTAAATGTTCATTAACTTATTTGTTTATAGGAAAAGTTAGTTAACATTTCAAAAATTGATCTTTTAGCGATAGGTTTTCTGGACGATTCATAAAATTTGGAATCGTTTGATACCTATATTGTCGTAACGATTTTTTGAAAATCCATAAACTTATTTGTTTATAAAAAATGTTAGTTAACATTTCAAAAATCGATCTTAAATCGATAGATTTTCTGGACGATTCACAAAATTTGGAATCGATTGATACCTATATTGTCGTAACGATTTTTTGAAAGTTAATTAAGACTTTAAAAAAAAAATAAATTATAAATAAGAATGAAAAAACGAATTACTCCGAGTATCTGAGCGGCCGCTTGCTATTATTATTATATGCCTCACATTATTATTATTTCCCCCATATTTCGCCGACAACGGTTTGAGGGGAATGGCGCACGCGCACTGTCTCGGAGTTGAGTTCAAGTCCCCGTAGAGCTCATATTTTTTTAAACTTGTAAGCTAAATTTTTGCATAAAAAAAATTTTTTAAAAAAAATATTTTTTCTCACATCGATTCTATGGTGCTGGTCAAAGTTTTATATGCAAACAAAATATTTTTTTTCGAATTTTAACTATTTTTTAATGCATAAATTCGAAAAACTGAAAATAATTCCTATAAATTCAAAAAAATTTTTTTTAGCTTAGCTGATTTTTTTGCTTATAGTAGACAACAATAGCTGTAATTCAAAAAAAAAAAAAAGTAAATCGAATGATTTTTCGAGGAGTTACAGCTATTTGTTTATAAGCGTTCGAGCGGAACCGCGTTTTTCTTCATTAAAAAATTAATATCTCGCAAACTATTGGTCGTAGAGAAATCGGGTTGGGCTCATTTTGTTCGTTATTCAATTCTCTAAATTTCATACGCAGCATGTCTCGACTACTTTTGCGTAGTTTCTGAGATATTTTAATTTAAAGCTCAACGCTAAAACGCTATTTTTTAAACAAAAAAAAAGCAACACTTCCCACATACACACAAATGTTTAGAATATTTTTCTGAGTATTTTAAAAAAAAAAAATTCAAAATCGGACCATTTTGTCGAAAAGTTGCCAACAAACCCCTTTTTTTTTCCAGGCCGACTGGACTATATTGGAAGTAATCAATGTGTGATGTATAAATAAATTTTTGTATTGAAATGAAAAATATCAAGAAAGGGGGTGGGGGTTGAAAAAAAATGAGTCATATTTTTTACTATTTCCTTTGAGTTTTGAAATAATTATTTCATATTAATAAGATAAGTCTTAGTATGATAATAAAAACTGTGGGGCAAAATAGGCCGGCGAAAAAATTTTATAATCTGTATTACAGTCGAATCGCGTTATAAGTCCGCCTACAGGAGTGTAGGGGAATATAATTCTAAGAATTCCTGTACCCCCCATTCTGCTCAGCAGTTGAACGCCGTAACTCAAACTTCCCCATAGAGGGGGAATGTCTTCCAAGAAATATAAGTCATCGGACTTATAACGCGACTGGACTGTATTTTTGAAGAAAAGGGGGAGCGAGGGGAGTCGCCTAAATAAATTTTACAAAATGGTTCTGAATCCTAATTCGGTATTTATTTAATTATTTTTAAGTATTCAAAAAATCTACACGGAAAAAAAATAGGCGCTGCAACAGGACGAAATCCTGTTGCAGCGACAGGAGTTTCATGTTACAGCATCAGGACACATCTTGTGGAAGCAACGGGCTGAAATTTGTATGCTTCTTATAGTGATGAAGAAAATTTTGTTTTCAAAATTGAACTTGTTTCTTATTCTGTTGATTCCACAGAAAAAATCCTGTTGCTACGACAGAAAAAGTTTCGTTGCTACAACAGGATTTTGTCCTGTTGCTCCCACAGGATGTATCCTGTTGCTGTAACATGAAAATCCTGTTGCTGCATCTTTTTGTAATACCTATTTTTTTCCGTGCAGGAATTATTTTTCGATAATTTTTTTAAAAAAATTGTTTTGGAAATGTTTTTTTAAAATTATTCTGCTCAAATTGTGTTGCAAATGATATTTTTATCCTAGATTACAAGATAATAAAATTTTTTTGGGGCTACCAAAAATTCAACGGTAATAAAAAATTTTTCATACTTTATTTCAAACATAAGTAGAAAATAGAAACTTCAGCGTAATGGCGCTCAAAAATGTTTTTCTTCCCCTCTATTTAAAATCACATAAAAATATTTTTTCCTTTCAAAAATTACATTAAGTGAAATCAAAAATTTTATTGTCAACTCATTTGAATAAAATCCTTTCAATAAAATAATGACAAAAAAATTTCACTCGCAATCGGTCCGATTTACCTCGACTACCCGCACGAAAAATATATATGTAACATATATGCATCATGTATTGGCTATATGGGACATATATGTTATTTATATATTTTTCTGTATGGGTATTTTGTTTCCCCCGACAAACTAAAGAAAAAATTCAACCGACCTATTTTACCCCCACTTCCTTATTTTACATTAAACTTGATATTTAACCAATTTCTATTTTCGTAGTCAACATCGTTTGATCAAACAGGATCAATTCAATTAATCTCTACACAGGTATTTAGTTATTTATTTGTTAAATTTTTAAACATACTGATGAATTATTTCTTTAGCATACATGAACGTTGTTATTATTACATTTAAAAATTGATCATTACAATGTTATTAATTACCGCATATAAGTGTGATATTTTCTTTATTTATCGTCTATAAAATAAATGCACATATTTATCCCCCAATATATATATATATATGACTTACATTACATTCACGTATAATTCGTTATTTTATATCTGTAGTAAATAAATAATATTATTTACCGGATTTAAAATTTTCCCTCGTTTGTGTAAATATACATACTACAGTATAATAAACCATTTTATTTATTCATCATAATAGTAAATAAAACAACGAATAATAAAATACACAAAAGTGCTAAACAACTTTGGGGGAATCAATATATATATAAGTATGTATATATTGAATTACTTAAATGTTATCTCACACCATTATTTTATAATACAAATCATGTCAATGCGTATTGTGACACAGGCGCGTAATGGAGATAAATTTATTGCGAGAATATCACCCGCCTGATTAGATGTAGATAATTTTACACTATTATACAAAATAAGATATAAATCACAAATACTCTTGTCATGCGATACGACAAATTCCATTCAATCAGGTAAAGAGCATATATATATGTGTATATATACGCCGAGATAGATAATAACTGTCTAAAATTCTGAACGCACTCAAATGCACCACAATTTAAAGTAAAATGTCTCTTAAAAAGTTATTAGAGTTCATAATAATAATAATAACTATCATTATTATCACTAATCAGTCATCTTACAAAAGAGCCAGCATAAAGAAAAAGAAGTAGTAGTGCTAGTGTACAAGTTGCTGCACCACTATTACTTGAATTCCCATGTTGCATTGCCGCTGGATGTTCTCCTGAAACATTAAGTAGATTTTTAAAACGATATATATGAATAATTTAAAAGATGGAGATGGTTTATAGTGGAGATAAAAATTTAATTATTGATAGTGACTTTATATGACTAGCGCATGTAAATTTATACATTTTTTATTTTAATTATTGGAAATTTGTAGTTGGTTATAATCGATGTACATGTTTGTACTAAAGATTAAATTAATTATAAAATATCTTGAGAAAATTAATCCGTGTACTTAAATACTTGAGTAAGCTGAATAAATAATATCAGTAAGTACAATATCTTCTGATATTAATAGATTCAACACTTTAGCCGAAAATGGGTTTTATAAATAATTAACTAATAGAATTGACAGCTAGTGAATAATAAATGAATATCAGTAATATTATATGGTGTCACTCATTTTAAGATAGAAGTATGGTTTTAGAGTTAGCTTGAGGTTATGACGTAATTTTTGGATTGAAATAAAATTTAATCCTGTACAGAAGAGTATATGTGACAAGGGATGAAACAAGACGATTTCAGACTAGGGTGTTGGCTGCCCGAGCCGTAGACGAGTCACATAAATTTTTTATTCAACGCATGCCTGATTATCGCATACCTGACTGTCGCGAAATTGACAGCAATTTGACAATTGAAATTACCGCAATTTGCTGCCCGAATTTGTTGACATTTGGCAGCAAAAGTTGAAAAGAAAAATTTGCGGTCAATTTTTCCTCAATTTGAAGGTAACTTTTGTTACTAGAAAAGAACCCTAATAAAAGTTTCCTTGAATTTTTCGTCAAATGTCCGTCCACTTCGGGCTTTTCCGTTTTTGACGACAGTTTGTATACAACTTTTGAAGTGAACTTGCATTCTAATTCGGGAAGTATGTTTAGATCAAATTTTTTACAAATTGTCATCAAAAACGCAAAAGCCCGAAGTTGACGGACATTTGACGAAAATACATTTTACAGTTGGGTTGTACGCGCGCGAAAACTGATCCAAAATTTGTGTCACTGTAGTTCTAGATTTGTACCACACTACACGGAGAGAAATTTATGGTAACAATTACAATATATAATGGTAATGGTTCCCATAATGCATGGTAACCGGTTTTTTTGAAATGTTGATTATAGGAACGGCAACCATATATATTATGGTAATCATTCCCATAATTATGGGTATAATTCCTATATGGTACCGGAATAGTTCCTATGGAATTATGGTAATCGTTACTATGTAAGTATGGTAATGGTTACTATAATATTATGGTAATGGTTACCATACTATTATGGTAATGGTTACCATAATGTTTAGAAATTTAAGTAGGAGAAGGGGGGGGGGGAATGGGTCCCCAAAATTTAAGGGGCCCATTTTGTCCCCAAATCAATTGAGGCACTCAAAATTTTAAGTGGCCCATTCACCCCCTTCCCTTCTTCTATTAGTGGAGAGTGGGGCAAAATGGACCCCTGGGGGCAAAATGGGCTGACATATTACATATAAGCTCTCATTTCGGTACTTGTTTACAATCACTCCTCCACCTGTTTGTATCAAGCAAAAAACCAAAATTATGCAAATTGCCAAGAGACTTGTTTCATTCTCTGGCATTTGTCGGCGCATTAAAGATGTGTTTGCTTATTTAGGTGTTATTTAAGCATTAATAAATTGTACATGTGTACCATAGGTATAAATTAGCTTGATTTCAAGATTAAGTTTGAAATTTTTCTGTTCCGTGCTACCCTGCACCATTTGACATATTTTTCTTTTTATTCTATGTATTGACTCTTAAGTCAACCACCAAAACTTAAGGTATATGCCTATTTGCCATAATTTCTGTAGTTTCGTCCTAAGTACGTTAACGGACTCGTCAGTAAGGCTATGTTAACGTACTCATGCCTTAGACTACATCTCTTACTAGTACGAGCCGGCGTGAAACTGTGTTGCGGGCTTCAGCCAGACACTATACTAGCAAAGGAAGGCGGATACCGTCCAAACTACTTGTAACCAAGTGCTAGGTGAGCTGTTGTACACCATTAGTGTATTGAAATAACAGAAATATGTCAATTTTCCACTATACAAGAGCTCAAAAAATATTTTAACTCTTAGTTAGACCTTTCTATCGCCACCGTCCATCTTACGGTATTAATAAAATTAATTATTAGTATTTATTAGAAATTTATTAAATTTATTTTGGAAAATCAACATGATTTTTGTCATTTTTGCTCAATTTTGCACACTTTAGTTGCAAGGTTCGGATAGATATCTTGTGTTATAGACATAAATGCATACAGAAAATTCTTTCCGCCGTGTAGCAGAACACGTGGAAAAAGTTTAATTATAGATCTTTAATGTGTAAGCACTTGGAACTTTAGAAAATGTGTGGAGTCGCTATTGCCAACAATTACCCTCATTTCTTAAGGGAATGATTACCATAATATTATGGGAATAGTTACCATATGCACTTAGGAATCGTTACAATGTGGTTATAGGATTAGTTCCTATTTTCTTATGGGAACTATTCCTATGAGTATGGTAATCATTACCATAATTCTAGTACCATGCGATATGGGAACTGTTACCATAATAATGGGAATTGTTCCCATACGTATGGGAACTTTTCCCAGAAAGTATGGGCCTATTGCCCATAATTCCAAGTAATCATTACCATAACGGTATGGGATGATATTTCATAAACTTACTAGGAACGGTTACCATAAATTTCTCTCCGTGTACTGACACTATTTTAATATCAGTAAGTACTTACTGTAATGGAATTATTTTAGCATCACAATTTTTTTCCGTCTAGATTTTATAGTAAATAGTTTCTTCAATTTATATTGGAGTTTCTTTTTTAATAAAAAACTTTTTTTTTAGAAGTAGAGGGTGGGATTCAACTGAAAGCTTATGTGGAATAGATTTTTATAATATGCGGGAATATGAATCTTCAAATCTTGAATCACTAAAGTAAAAATCCTTAATACAAAATTTCTATGGGTAATGCGATTACTTTGAAGTCGGTGATTTTATTTCTAATATTTTAACCGGGTAATTTTAGTCAGTTATTTCTGACGAATCCCCTGAGTATTTTTATGTATTTAATTTTAATAAATTTACTAGATAAAAAAATTAATTCATGACCTTTAAATAATTTCCTACTTCCCTTATCTACTAGGGGTTGGAAAAAAATTCAGAACTTGTTGACGTTTATATTTTTAAAATATTTATTTATGGTCTTGTAGATGTTTTAGTTTCCATTGAAAAAAGTATCTGTCACTGAGCAATTAGCTTCATAAAAATTACTTTCTGTTAAAAATATCCTCTACAAAATAAGCGCATTACTCAGTCTAACAATCAATAAGCCAACCATTCTACGCCAAAATAATCTGATCGCATTATTTTTAGTTTATTTTTACAAAAATAAAATTATTTAACGAATATGCTTCGGTGATTCCACGTTCGCAACTCAACAAAAAGTCTGGATTTTTTTTTCCATCCCAAATTTGATCAAATACTTCCCAATCTTTAAAAGGGTCGAACCCTCTTTCTCTCTCTAAGCCTCGGGGGTTTTCTTCACCAGTTCTCATATTTTCCAAGAATGAATAAAAAAATTTGACTTTTTTTGAAACGTTATTATTTATTATTTCAATTTTTCGCAATATTGTTTACCATGTATAACCATCAGATGACAAGGAGGACGACGATACGATGTATATAAACGTGACATGAAAACAGATGATACAAAAATATTAAATAAAGAATGTTTTCTCAAAAAACTTACCATCATATCTATTGCACACACACGTACAAAATATATAAATAACATTTTTTTGTATATATTTCTAAAATAAAGCGAGTACTGCGTTGCTTTATTTTTTTTTATATACATAAAAAATATTTGCATTTAATTTTATTTTAAGTTTTTACTTTAATGTATTATTTAATCATTTTTATATCTTTTCTTCACATATTCCTTTTTTTTATATATAAAAACATAATGTAGTATATTATACTATTATATATTATATATGAAGCTTTAGTAGAAATATAATGACTGCTTTCAGATTTATGTCAAAAAAAAAAAAAATTGTTTTTTCCTGTGGCTTTAATCAACTTGGCTGCAGAATAAAAGACGCGTTAAAATTAATAGCAAATGTATCTAAAAGCTGATTTAATGAACGAAACATTTCATATGTTCATATGTCGATAGCATTAAAAAATAACCTGTGTTGCATTGTATTTTAAAAGCATATACTTTAATACTTGCTTATATACTTTGATATTTCGTAAAGAAAAATGTATTACAGTATGACTAAAATGGGTATGATATATTTGAAAAAGAATTAAATGAAATTTATTAAAAATGAAACTAAAAATTAAAATCTTTCAATTTTATAATTGTTTCATTCAATTAGTGCGCGATATCTCTCAAACAATTTATCAAAAGTAATTTTTTTAATTTATTAAAACATTTATCTAATTTGAGGAGAGAATCACAAACAAATTTATTATTGATTTATGTAAATATCAAATCTTAAATTTGTAAGTTTGTTATATTTAATGTTTCAAAAAAAAAATGGCCGCAAATTTTACTTAATAATGTCAATTTTTAATGTAATATATCACGTTACAATTTTAAAACGGCACGTTTTTACACGCCCGTTTTCATTTTAGGGAGATTCTTAGAGACAAAATGGGGTATAACGTTTTTGTTTTTATTACAAATCGTTTTGGTGACTTATTTAAATTTCAAAATTGAAAAAAAATTTTTGATAGCCAAAAGGGCGTACAATTGAGGTCATGCACCCATTAAACTTTTAAACTTCCTGCTATAAAAATTGAAAATTTTCAAAAAAGGGAAGTTATTGGTTTCGGTCCGATTTTCGAAATCGAGTTTTCATCAGATTTCGACGTTTTGAGGTCCTTGGAAGCTATTCTGACTATTTCCGGATGGATGCCCGGCTGTGTGTGTGTGTGTGTGTGTGTGTGTGTGTGTGTGTGTGTGTGTGGGTGTGTAAACTTTTTTTATCCGACGATATCTTTGAAACGAATCAACCGATTTGAACGTTCTTGGTGACAATCGTAAGGGCTCACAAGACTTAGAACAATAGATTTTAGAATCGATATACAACTTATACGAAAAATAAAAATTATAAATTTTGCACGCCTCGGAAGCAAAGCGGAGAGGTTGTGCTTTATAACCGACCTGTCAAGGTCACACGATTTCCACTCATTAAAGTGCATATATTCTTTTTCTATTACTCTTACACATTATGAAAAGCACATCAATATAAAGCTGAAACACTAATGAATAATCCTGATACTTTTTTTAATTTGTCCAATATGTATTAATATAAAAAAAAGTTCATTAAAAAAAATTTATCGTGGACGTCCATTAGTCTGTGGTTCACAAAAACGGCGTGGTACGGATATCTCGAGAACGACTTGACGAAACTACTTAATTTTTTTTTCAAAATTTTCAGAAATAAGCAGAGAAGGTTCCTTTCGAAAATCACTACTGTAGGCCTTCTCGTTTTTTTAAAAATAAATCATTACGGTTAAAACCGGCAATCTTACATGTAAACAAACACACACTGCCGCCATTTTTCATTAGGAATGTTCTCCTTATTTATTTTTTTTTTTACTTTTATTACCGTATATTTACCATGGAAATTTCTATGGGAAAAGAGCGGGATATTCAATTTTATTCGAAATTTAACTTTTAAAAAAAAACATAACATGAGCGTTCGAGGCGTGCACTTTTGGATTTTCAAAATTTTTCTTTGTTTTGTTGCATAACTCGCAAATCTCTTGACCGATTTGTTTCTTGGTCTGATAAAATTTAAGTCTCAACAAGCTCTTTCGATTGCCCTAAAGCATGTCCAAATCGGTTGATTTGTTCCGAAGATATCGTTGGACAAAAATTACTTTCTTTCCAGCGAAATGTGTATATTTTCCGTAATTTTTTCAATTGAAAATACTAAACATTATATTTCATTATTGGTTCAGTTATTTATTGTATTTATTAAAATTATTTTTAAAGATAGTAAGTCGATAATTTGTTGACTTAAAGTCAAATTAATTAATTTTGATATTAAAACAACTATTGGGTCACTTTTGACTACTAGTCATATGATCGGACAATTAGTTTCGAGCTAATAAAACTGAACGGTGCGAAAGATAAGACTCACACCGTGTTAAAACACTCACACAAAAAATTTTTTACTGTGCAGGGTTTATGTTAAATTAAACACAAAATTTTCAACTATTCAGTGCCTCGAATTTAAGGTGTGCATTAGTGAGTTTAAAATGGATCGAAGTTCAATAAAAGAGTAAATTGAGATAATTTTAATGCTATAAGACAGCTATCAATCGTCGTTTATTGAGTTAGTTTATGTATAGACACTGAAACAGACGATAAATTGTATAGGAAGTAAAATTAAATGAGGAAAAAGATGAGAGAGGGTTGCGCAAGGGCACTAATGAAAATCAACGATGCGACGAGGAATTGAGAGATGAGAACGAATAGCTTGGGAATTCACCTACCATTAAGTACGTGTACTAGGACACTGGCTGACTCTGCTGTAGAAGGAGCGCAGGTGTAATTGCCAGAATCTGTTGGGAGTGCCCGAGAAATCAACAGACGCGATGTCCTGGTCTGTTTCTCTGTCACGACACTGATTCCTCCTCGTTGACTGTAGTTTATCACATGCTCACCTCTGTACCTTTAATTTACAAAGTGATACTTGTTTTTATATTATATAACATTTATTGCTTTTTTTTAGACTCTATGGAACCAAGAGTTTAATTAAATTACCCAACTATTTTGTTTAAATTTTATTGTTCATTAGGGAGAACTGAGTCTCCAGACTCTTTACAAATTAGACTTTGAATTTTTTCTGTTTAAAACTGTTTAAAACCAAAGGGACGGATGATTTTTTTTTGAATTGATAATCATATTGTAGACTTATATTCTAAAGCTGGAAAAGCGAAAAAAAATTTTGATTTTAAAGCCAAAGGCCATATAATTTAAGCTCAATGCCTTTTTGGCTTTCTAAATTTTTTTTTTAAAATTACTATCCGTATACAAAAATTTCAATTTTTAGCATAATGCTAATTTAGCGTTCCGTAATTTTTACTTCACTTTTTTTTTTTTCGTTTACGAGTAATGGTATATTGATGAAAAATCGATATAAATTGAATTGAAGTACATGATAGAGTTGCAGTTTAAGATTCTATTTGAACCCAATATGGATTAACCTTTACTCTTCGAACCTCAGTAGTTTAATCCATAATGTAATATGAGACTAATCTATGCTACATCATAAGCGAAAAAGGTTACCTACGTCTGACCTCAACTGTCAATAGGTCAATAATAGGAATTGATATCTCAACTAAATATTCATGAAAAAATGCCCGGACTAACAAATAATTTTCGTGACTATCTTCAGTGATATTCAATTTTTTGATGCCTAGAAAAATAATTTTTTGCAGAATGTTTTATCTGATTTACGTTAATCTCGAAATTTTTTTAAAGTTATAATTGAATTTGATTTTCTACAATAAATTAATTTAAAAACTCGTAGGAGTAAATTAATTTCATTTGATAAAAAATGAAAATTATAAACTGCAAGATTTTTAAAAGCTTGGATTATATATTTTGTATACTGAATAATACGTTAAAGTATCGAATGTAAATTGACAGCAGTACTGTTTTTAATTAGATACAAATTTTATTTTAAAAAAACATTAATTTGTTTATATAATTATATAAATACGACACTGTTATAGAATATCAAAGACATAATGATAAAGTGAATAAATTAAAAGGTAAGAGAAGAAAAAAAAAATTACCAGTAGATAAAAGATGGTGGTTCAGGTGTCTGTAGTACGATGCAAGTAAGATTTATATCACTTCCACTTTTGATGTATAGCTCGGAATTCCCAGCAATTTTTGCTTTTGACACTAGAAAAACATAAAAGTAAAAAATATGTTATTGCTACGTAAAGCAAAATACTTTTTTCTTCGTTATTTATTTATTTTTGTTTCAAGAAATTGATGTTTGCAATTAAATTGACAGACTTATATTATATTTTTTAAGGACGTTGATGCATGACCGTCGTGACTGTTAATATTTAACATGAAAATTTGACACAAATCGTTTTCAACACAGCTACACGTAAATTTTTAACTTAGTGTACTTGAGTTGATACAAAAGATTATTTTTCTTACAGCTTGAGGAATAAAAATGCATAGAAACTTTGAAGTACATTTTTTTTGCACTATTGTATTAATCTTAACATAGCTTTTACACGCTAAAAAAAATGCTAACTATTACCATCTTGCAATAGGGAATGATTACCATCTGTATGTGATAATCATTATCATGCTTTTATGTTAACTATTTGTTGCTCGTACACGGAAAAAAAATTATAGGAAGTTTTGCTATGCATTATGGGAATAATTCCCATAATGATATGGGAATCATACCCATACTACTATAGGAATTGTACCCATACTATTATAGGGATGGTTCCCATATATTATGGGAACCATCCCTATAATAGTATGGGTACAATTCCTATACCATTATGGTAACCATTCCCATAATGGTATGGGAATAGTTTCTATACCAATATGGGAACCAATCCCATAATATTATGGGAACTATTCCCATAATGGTATGGAAACTATTCCTATAATATTATGGGAACCATTCCCATAATATCATAAAAGTTTATTTTGCAAAATAGTATAGAAATTTCCTTCATGATATGGAGAGATTCAAATGAAGCTTCTTCGACGCTAAATTTGTTAAAAAAAAAATTTTGTTAAGAATTTCAATGTTTTTGCCGAATACAAATTTTTTTTTCAATGTTTGAATTTTTGTTTTTATACTTAATAATATTTCTGTGTATTGTAAAAGTGATTACTACACTTTTCTTTAAATTAATTTTTTCATGATAGTATGGGAACCATTCCCATAATATTATGGGAATAGTTCTCATATTATTATAGGAACCATTCCTATAATGTTATGGAAATGGTTCCTATAATTAATGGGAATGGTTTCTATAATTTATAGGAATAGTTCCTATATATTATTGGAATGATTCCCATAATATTATAAAAAATATTCCTATAAATTATAGGGACCATTCCTATAATTAGAGGAACCATTCCTATAACGTAATGGGTATCACTCCTATAATTATAGGAATTATTTCTATAATTATGGGAAACATTCCTATAATTATAGGAACTGCTCCCATAATTTACGGTCGTAATTCCTATGATGGTATAGGAAAAAATTTCACAAAATTATGAGAACAGCTTCCATAATTTTCTTTCCGTGTATAGTAATATTTACATGCTGAAAAAAAGTGGTAATACTTCCCATCTTACTCTCTTAAATTTAAAACAGTGAAAATAGTGACTATTCACTGTTTATTGTTATTCACATTAATTAATCATCCTTACATTTTAATGATTCTCATTCTTTTGTGTGAACTTTTCCTATCGGAGATGGTAAGCATTCTTATCCGTGATGATAATCATTACACGGAGAGAAAAATATCGCCAGATTAAGTATACGTATCGCTATTCTGGCTATACGCTGTACAGTCATCTTACTTAACGATACGCCGTATAGCCAATTCAGCTATACAGAGTATCCTCACAGTGGATCGTCAAAATGACGATCCGTATCCTTATTTTAGGCATTTTATGAATCGCTGACATGACTATTGCGCAAACTCTGTATTTAGGCATCCGGCAACCGAGAACGATGATACGTATAGCCAATTTAGCTATACGGATCCTCACGCTGGCGATACAGATACCTATATCAACGAAACTACATATCGTTACAAAGGCTATTCGTCGTATTGTTAAATTAAATAAACGAATACTTAACCTAACCCAAATACGTATCTTTATTTTAAAGATACTATAGATTATTAAATTAATATGAGAGTATTCCTAAATTAGGTATACGAATCGTTATTCTGACGATACGTCATTTGAGGATACATTGGATAGTCATTTTGGCGATATTTTTCTCTCCGTGTACTATCTTAGATAGCAAAATTAAAAAATTTTTACGAGAAACGAATAGTTAACATAAAAGTATGATAATGATTATCACATACAGATGGTAATCATTCCCTATGACAATATGGTGATAGTTAGCATTATTTTTTCAGCGTGTACTATTGCCGATAGTAATAGTTATCATCTAGATACTGATATTTCTTCTCTGCAAAAATGAATCAGTGAAATTCACTTCGAATTAGTGAATATTCACTGGGAACCAGCTATAAGTGTACCACTGGTTGAATTAGTGGTCTACTTATAGCTGTAGAAGTAGTGACTATCCACTGATTCGCAGTGAATGTCACTAATTCATTTTTAGAGAGTTGTGTCTGAAAAATTTTGAATTTTGCCGTCTGAGAAAGTAATGTTTATCATCTCGGAAAAGAATGCTTATCATCTCCGATAGGAACAGTTAATATAAAAGAACGAGAATCATTAAAATGTAAAGATGGGAATAGTTACTTCGTTAAGATGGGAAGTAGTACCACTTTTTTTTCAGCGTGTATAGCTTTCATAAATAAAACTTCTTAGATAATTAACTTACAATGATAATAACTGGATTGAAGCAAAATTTCTCAACGTGGGTATTTTATTTTTAGAAGAAGAACGTTCCAACTCTGTTTTCAAATTATCTGGTTTTATGTTTTATTTGAATTTCTGTGGTGACATCCTTTGATATTGACATCCTAGCAACCGTGAGATCGCTTTTTTTCTTACTTTAGATCTCAATGATACCCATCAACCTACTTTTCCTTTACATGACGTGTATATATTGGCGTAAAATACAAATTTAACGAGAAAAAATAAATTACCAGTGATTCCCGTATTTGTTTATTGGATTTGGAAAAACATGAGCTTCGAGAGCGTGAAATGGGCTTACGAAAAATACTCTCGGGAGCGGTGTGAATGAAATGGATTATAATGTAATTATTATCGATTCTAATTTTGTTTTAGAAAGAGCGTAAATCAAGATAATATCAACCTAACAACAGGAATAATTTGTGGCTGCAACAGGACCCACCTTGTTACAGCTACAAGATCAGTCCTGTTGCAGCTGTAGGTCTATTCTAGGACTTGTCCTGTAACTGCAACAGGATTATTTCTATGGCTGCAACAGGACTGATCTTGTGAATACTACAGGACCTTTCCTGTAGCTGCTACAATTCTTTTATTTCCGTGTACTCAGTCTTATAACGAGGTTAGTAAACTTTCGTAACGTCCGATGCGTTATTTAATAAAATTTTTTTACAAAATCTCCTTTGGTAATTTAAAAACTACTAACCCGTGGTGGGAAAATACGAATGAATATTCAAAAGTAATAAAAAAATAATTTGATGAAAAACCTGTAGAATAAAACTCTAGATTCATGTCAGCTCTTGTTCACTTTAAAAACACGTGTTATCAAGTTTGTTATTTTTTTTCGCAAAATCCATGAGCTTAAATGGTGACACGCTAAAAAGTCTGTTAAAAGTTTCTACCACTTAATCCCATGTATTTAAAAGAAATAACATACTTTGAGTGTCAATTAACACAATTATTATATGAAAAAAACAATTTTAATTGAATTTTAAACTTTGAAATAACAAATCCTAATTTGAAGCACTCGCTGCATAAACGTCCTTACAGTTTAATTTCGGTGAACAATAAAATATAAAGTGATTGTTTAATATATATTAATGTAGGTAGATATATAAATGAATACTCACCAACGACATTTAATTTATAAGCTTGACTTATTTTCGGTTCTGTTGAAACTTGGCATTCGTATGTCCCACTGTCACGGACTTGCGGTGATGTTATCTTAAGTGTCCATTCATCACTTCCATCGCTGTGCATCGCTTGAAACCTTTGGTCATTAGTGTACGTCAAAATTCCGACTGTCAGAATATGAAGATCTCGTTTACGAATCCACGAGACCTGCGGTACATTCAATTTAAACGAAAAAATTTAATATTATTTCCACTTATATTTAAATATATATACATATATAACAAATTTAAAAAAACTCACAGCACGATCACCGAGATTGCGAACCCTGCAATATAAGTAAGCAGATTGCCCGACTGTTGTTGTTGTTTCTCTTTTGGTCGTGTTGTCAAAGTAAGGTTGACTGAAAGGTTGCTCCCAGTAGGAAGATGGATGGTGTTCTATCACTGAACCGCCATTACCACTTTTAGCCGCGCAACCTGTCAAATAAAGTTTACCACTACAGTTTTATTTATAATTTTTTGTTTCGGTTTTTATCTAATTCTCGATCTAATTATCATTTAATGTCATCTAGCATTAATCTCTCTGTTTGTTATTTGCAAATACAAGTGATGGTATGTGGTCAGTACTTAGTGGTAATTTTTTAGGCACCTATGTATGCAATTGTAACGATAAATTTATAATAATTATGAGAAATGAGTAATGAGGAATGAGTAATGAGTAACAAGTAACAAGTATTATTTATTGTTGCTATTGTAGAGTTTGTAGGTAATATATCACCATGTATAGCTAAAAGTTGTGCTGAGAAATCTGATATATAATAGATTGGTAAAATGTACATGGACATACGGTGATGTTTAGTCACGTTTACGTGACATTGACAAATAGTGGTTCACACGTACTTATAAAATCGATATTTGGTTAGAAAGAAAAACTAAAATGACGTAAACATGATACATTATTGCTGATACTTTTCTATACGAACAGCTTGATAACTTTCATCTGCCGGAGTGATATTGTCTTTGCGAAAAAAAAGTTTTTCGTTACTTAAATTGTTTTCCCTTTGTATAAATGATGAGCAGATTTTCTCATCTAAAAATGTCTACAGTCGACGACCCGACATAAGCCTGCCCGTTGTAAGCCTCTTTCCCTTAATCGGCAGGTACTGAGTCCAAACAGCTTCCCCACTTAACCACTTTTTTGAGTTTCGTACCAGACAGCCCGTTATAAGCCTCCGTTAAAATTCTATAAATTATAAACTAACAATAGGAACAAAATATCAAAATTAATGATGAAAATTTACTATCGATCTTTCGCGGATAATAATTTTATAAAATTTATTTAGTATTATAAAGTATTAAGTAATAAATTAAAATTTATGATCGGTAAAATTTTTTTAAAATATCAGTACTCTGTTATGTTAACACTCCCGAAAAAAATTGCAAACAAAAATACAAATATAAAATTTACAAAATAAAATTTCTAGTGTTCATCTACACAGTTGTGAATTATTAATTACTTTTTCCAATACATAAATGTCCTTACAAGCTATTGGTTTAGTACTTTTAATCCAATGAAATTCCTTTAGTCATAAAATATTCACTTTTAATTTAAAATGATTCTATCGACTATTAAATTTTCATTATAAATTCAATGAATTTTCTTTGATTATTCAATTTTATTTTTACTTCAGCGTATTTCTATTGTGCATTCAAAAAGTAATGGTTAATAAATTTATTTTTTATTTAAAAGTTTCTAACTGTTTCTCTATCCTGTTTTTTAATACTTGTCATTAAAAAATCTCATTTGTTGATCAATTTAATTTTCGAATATGAAAATCTATGTTACTTGAACTTTGAAAACAAACGTCAGTTTGCCATAAATATATTTACGTTGCTCCTCGTGAGACCTAAACAATCCAGCGATGTAAATATATGATGGTTGTTTTATAAAATAAACACAAGTGACTTTGTATAATTAATAATAATTTCAATAAAAAATCTACATTTAACTAATGTAATCACAACTCATAAATTTTTATAAATTACATTACTCTTGCTGTCAATCTCACAACACTTACGGTATAAATAAAGCAACTATTTTACTCGTGATATTTTTTTGAAATTAATAATTTTATTATAAAATTAAAAAAAAAATAATTCTTGAATCTTGATTACAACGTATTTTGATTTTAATAAATGTGTATGTGGGTATAACTAATTTCTGAAATAACATTGTTGAGTAAATCTCAATCCAAATGGAACAATGTCGTCGTGCACACATGTATTGAAACAAATTATTTCTTGGTGAGTAATATATATATATATATGTTACTAAATCAGTCTTTAGGGTGTTGAATTCTACAAAACGTTGCATGTTTCACATCATTAGTTACCTCAACACGAAATACTCTCATTATACACTGAGCGAAATCATACTGACCCAATCTTACTTTGAAATCTATATAAAAAAAAAAAAATTTCACCTCTCTAGGAACATTTTAATTTCTTTTATTACGTACGATAAACTAAAAAAAATATTTATAAATTTTAATCGAATTAACTTTTTTCATATATACGTTAATAATAATAATACACAAAAGCTCATATATTTTATATTTTTCCAGAGACCGAAATTAGAAAATTATTTCAGGCATGTGAATAATCTAAAAAATTTCAAACGTTCCAATGTGGAGTAAAGTGATATGATATGCACTAGAATCCGATAACACTTTTATAACGAGGCGAAATTTCTCTTTATATATTTTTCTATCTACAAAAAAAAAAAGCTTTTATCATCAATTTTCGCATGGACGTATTTTCAGAGTTTATTTTTCATTTCACGTAAAAAAACATTTTTAATTAATCAATTTAAAATTCAAATACTCAAAAATCAATAGTCACATTTTATATATAATTTTATTATTGTTAATTTTTATTGCATTGGAATAATAATTTTTTTTAGAGGTTTTTATACATTTCCAATAAATTATTTTTTTTTTGTACTCAGGGTTAATTCATATGCTACTTGAAAAGAAGTGCCACAGTGGAACAAAAATATTTGTTTAGCCCATTTGCGGTCTAAAAAGAAAAAAAAATTACTTTTTTGACTTAAGGATTATTTGAAATACTTGTTTTTTATAGAGTATAAATAATTGAAAAGTTATTTCAGTGGAACTAAAAGAATTTTGAGAAATTTAAAAAAAAACAAATGTTGGTTTTTGTGTTATAATATTTACACGATTTATGTAACTGTAAAAAGTATTCCGAAACTCATCTTGAATCGTGAATATCATAATATATATATTTTTTTTTCTTTTTTTTTTTAGAAAAAAAATTTAAGAGGCCGTTTTGTTTCAGTGGTTTATAAAAAAATCAAGAGGTTTCGATGTATATCTCGCTCACGTGTCAGTATTTGCTGTTTTATTTATTCATTTCCCGCTCACGCCTTATCGATTTCACAGTACTCGAAATAAAATATTAATCAATCTCATTATTCTAGTGATATATATATAAGTTATCAGGATATAGAGTTTTCAACATCAAAACAATGTAGTGTACAGAAGTTTTTATTTACTGTTAATATTTATACATTGTAAAAAGAGCGGTGTTAAAAATGGACTCATTTTAACTCCACCTGATGTTAAAATGAAATTACACCGGTGTAGGAGGTGTAATTCAGGGGTGTTAAAATACTGGTGTAAAAGCGGGGGAAACGCAAAAAATATTTTGACACACACACTTGCACTCAAACATACACACTCACACACACGCACACACATATGCACACAATCCCAAAGTAAAATATTTTAACACTGGAAAATTGGATTTTAACACCGGTAAGGAATTTTTACACCGGCGGCGGCGTTATTTTCACACCGCTTTCGATGTTAAAATTTAACACCGCCAATTTTAACACCTACACCGCTTGGACTTACTCCGGTGATTTTTTACAGTGTAACTGATGATGTGAAAAATATTATTGTGAAAATTTAGCCGCACAAAAATTGAGGCACCGAAAAATTTCAGTCATGTTCAAAATGCTCTGTCGAGAACAATTATTGTCTATAAAATAAATGAGCAATAGTGTTTGAGTTTATAGTTTTTGACTATCAATGACGATGAAAAAAAATTTATTTATCACATTTGAATAAACGGAAAAAGGGATGCATCAAAAATTTTGAATTGAGTGAATGAATTATCGGGGTGAAAAAAATAATTTACATTTGACTCTTTTGACTTAAATAGATACGAAATAAGTCAAGTTATCTAAAAGCAAGTTTAAACCAAATGTCTTTTTCATCCATTTTTGAATTGTTTTTGGTTAACTCGAGATACTTGGTATTCATTTAACGGATATAAAATATTTTTTGACATTTTACATTTGATTTGGTTCCCGGAGGCTTTACATTGTTATTCTAAAGTTATCTGCTATTATAAAACAAGTGAATGAAAATTTCCAGCAGCAGACACTGGATTTAAAAAAGAGAAAAATTTATTCACTTCTAAAAGTCAGAAATTATATTTGTCTATTTAATCAAAAGATTATTTGGATTTACGTTGATCTTCATAAAATCTAGGGTATTAGATTTATGTCAATTTTCTTAGACTGATGTAATTTTCTCTTAAAATATAAGTTTGAAATTTCAACAATGACAGTTTATGCTTTGTAATCTACTGCACAGATGTTATTTCTCCACTATTCAGATTTTATAAATTTCAAACCCTGTTTGATATAAGCAAGCTTTTTTACTTTTAGTAAAAAAAAAAAACAGTGAAATAATCAGTATCATTATCAAAAATAATTTTGTTTGTGTTCTTCTGTGACCTAGAAAAAAAAATTTTTTAAATGGAATGAAACATTTTTTTTTTCATGGTCATTCAAATTTTAGACGGAGGTGACCGAGTACTCGACCAACAAACTAGTACCCGATCACTCATGTATTTGTATACTAAATATTATTAAATATCGAAATACAAATACATGGAGTGATCGGGTACAAGCCCTTCTACACGGATAGAAATTTATAGTAAAAATTACTCAAAAAATTTGATACTGTGAGGACATGTAGTAAATATCAAAATTTTTCGTATGCACATTGTAAAATATACTACTCGATAGCATGTAAATGAAGCGCAATTTCTACACTGTAAAAAGAGCGGTGTTAAAAATGGACTCATTTTAACTCCACCCGGTGTTAAAATAAAATTACACCGGTGTAGAAGGAGTAATTCACCGGTGTTAAAAATACCGGTGTTAAATCGGGATAACCGGTGTAAAAGCGGAGTAAAATCGGTGTGAAAGCGGGGTAACCGGTGTAAAAGCGGAGTAATACCGGTGTAAAGGCAGGATAAACTGCGTCCGCTTTGGAGTATTAACTTTAAAGATTATAAAACACAAAAAATATCAGTTCTTTATGAAAATAATTAAAGAATATCATTTATTAACAAGTATAGTGATCGAGTAGGTAAAAATATTTACAAAGTGAAATATTTTCACAGCGGTAAAGAATATCTACACCGACGGCGGCGTTATTTTAACACCGGTCTAGAATATTTACACCAGCAGCGGCATTATTTTAACACCGGAGATTTTTTTTTAACACCGGTACAGAATATTTACACCGGTGGCGGCGTTATTTTGACACCGCTTTCGGTGTTGAAATTTAACACCGGCGATTTTAACATCTACACCGTTTGGACTTACCCCGGTGATTTTTTACAGTGTACTAACAACGTAGTAAAAATTCAGTTACTGGCTAAATGTTCTTACAGCACCAAACTTTATGTGCAATTTCGACTCTAAAATTCTCTGCTACCTCATCATACTTAACAAATTTTTTTCGAAATAAAAAAAAAAAAAAAAAATTCTCATTTTTTTTAGTATCCCATTTTGTGCGAAAATGAAAAAAGACATTTTTTTCAATAATACTAAAAAATTATCCTCATTTTTTAAAAATGTCAGCGTAAAATACAAGATTTAGTGAAGTCGGGATCAAGAAAGTGTATTGTTTCCTTAGCGTTTTCATTTCTCTCAGCCCATCCCTTTATATATATAAATATATATATATATATATATTCGTGATACGCCAGTAGCGAAATTTATATTGCTCCGGTCGTAACAACTATGGTATGCTGTCACAGGGTATTTGCCTGTAGCAAAGTAAAAGAGGTTTTCTCTTTCTGTCTGCAATTGCTACTACTATTACTGGTGCTCCTGGTTTTGCTTTTGCTGCTACAGTGTCTCTTAGAGGTGACTATTACATGCTGAGAATATCGTACCATGTTCAAACTAACGAACCGCCTAACCACAAAATTTTACCACGTGACTCAGCACTTTCTACTTCAGTTGAAACTACTAAACTCACTTCTAGTTCTTACACAATAGAACTACCGGCAATTTTAGTCAGATACTTTTCTTCAAGCATTCATTTAACTTATTTTGAAAAATTAATTAAATCTATGCATACAAAAGGAATACAATAAAAGAATAAAATCGTTATAGTGATCAAATTAACAAAATTTATGCAATCAAGATAGACTAGAAGATTTAATAATAAAATGAAAAATAATAATAATAAAAGACAGTAAGGGTAAATGGCGGTTCTAGTTTTTCTTAAATGTTGCGTGGTTTGCATTAGCGAAATTACATCCTATCCACACGACGTTATCTTACTAGAACCAGCGGTAGCATGTAGCTGCGATTTCGTTGATTCGCAGCACGAAGAGCAGGCGGAACAAGAAACTGTCACGGGCAAACGTTCAGTCAATTATAAGTTGTTGCAAAACGTGATTAGAATATAGAGTAAGTATTCAAGTTAACTTTATAGATTTGAAACAATGACGACAAATAACTGAAAACTTAATGAGCAAATGAGAATTATTTAATTAATTAGTTACAAACATATTGAAATCCTCGAGCAACAGCATTAAGAAAATAATTATGATATTAAAATTTATTCGTTAATGAGTCAAATTACTTTCTTCTGGAAATAATTTGAACGAAAAAAAACCATATTTCCCGGTACATCAAAGCGAAAAGGTGTTAATTACTTCAATTTATTTAGCCTTTGAACACTTGCATGTTTTTTCACACGATTGCTCGCGCCATGTACTGCGGATACTGTAATTATAAATAATTACAATAGTAACCGAGTTTATATTTTTAAAAATTATTTTTAGAATAATCAAGAAAATAACTTGGTATTAAAATTAAAATCAATAGGGGAGGGTGGGGCAGAGCGGCCCCCATAGGGCAGAGCGGCCCCCCTGAAATTTTGACCAAAAAAAAAATTTTTTGTTTTTCGACTAATTACTATAAATCCGATATGTTTGCGCATTTTTACCTCTACGCATGACATTTGGGGCAAAATGGACAAGCCCAAAATTTTGAAAAAGTGATTTTTTCATATTTTTATCGTCAAATTAAAAAAAAAATTATTATAATTCCACATTTCTAGCCCTACGCATAACACCTGGGGCAAAATGGACCAGCCGAAACTTCCGAAAAAATTATTTTTTCATATTTTTCGGCCGTTTCTCTATGTGAGAGGCAAATTTGGTCACTAAAAATTTATAAAAATTAAATTTTTTTTTTTACTTGATAAATTTTTGAAATAAAGTAAAATTATAGAATTGATTTTTTTTTTTTATTAAATAACAATTAGTAATTAAGGTAATCGAGAGTGAACGATTTTTTACGCTTTAAAAAATTTTTTTCGAGTAATATAAAACCAAAAATAGTTGTCAAGAGAAAGAAATACATTCTTAATGATAAAAACAATTTAAAAAAAATAAAAACGAAAAAAACAAAATTTTTTTATCACTTTTTGAAGGGGGGTCGCTCTGCCCCACAAAAAAAAAAAAAAAATTTTTCAGAATTTTGGCAAAACGTCCATAAATTTGTTCGAAATAGGACAAAAGTAAAGTGATCTTATGGTTGAAAGCCACAAAAAATAATAATTGGCTTAGGGGGGCCGCTCTGCCCCACCCTCCCCTACATCATTTTATGGGTGTCGAGTAGAATCGGAATGCAATATGGGCCGGTAATGAAAAAAAAAATGGGTGTGATTTTATTCAATATATAGTAAAAAATTACAGAGTAACTTTGGAGCGAATTATTTTTTTGTGAAATAATGTCTGTATTAAATATAAATTTATTCCAACATTTAAAATCCGTAAACAGAGCAGACGTGGATTGAAATAAAAGTTACTTCTAATTTTAAAAAGTGTATCTTTAGTTCAACTTTAATGTAATTTTTATTGAAAAATAAAAATAATGTTTTACGAAAAAAGGATTATAATTTAACGTATTTAAATGGGAATAAAACGTTTAGGTATTTTAAATTAAAATACTGATAAAACATTTAGATTTACAGTGAACGTACAATGAAGGTATAGTAAATGGCCGAGAATAATTTATTCACAGAGAATTTTCGATTACAAATTACCGTGACAATCGCGGTAATGGCCGAATAACTCTGAATTAATGAAATAAATATTTCATTTATTATAGGAAAAAAAAATTATGTTTTTATTTTTATTAATTTTTAAAGTCAACAGTTAAATTTATCGTTCATTAAAAACTGCTCGTTGTCTTCTAAACATTTTTATTTAGAAAAAAAATTGTTTATTGGATTCCCATGTAATTACGGGTAGTAATTACGGCACTTAATCCCTGAGCTTCTTCTTCATGCTAATAGAGGCCAACCATTGCCCAAATTATTTTTTATTTAAATTCTATACAAAATTAGTGATGACGACAACCCGGCTTTCAAGTTTGGCGGAAGTATCCGTATGAAAAAACAATATATGGTTAAAATATATAAAATCATATATGTTTACAACAAAAAAAAAAAGGCCATTCGGCAGCCGAAATGGAAGGTAGATTTATAAAAAGTCACATACAGACATATCTTGCGATACATGTTAGTGTATATAGACATGATATGATATTAGGCTCGTTTTCTTAGAGTGAGGGTAAAAAAAGACGACTATTTTCGATAGAGAACTTCAGATAGTTGATTCGACAAAACATTTTATAGGTAACCTAACAAAGTAACCTTCACGGAAAAAACTATAGAAAATTTAATTAGTATGAGATCATAATTATAATTGCTATTACGATGGCAAGATCAGATATAATTTTAGGACTACAGGTACGATTGAAACATCATAAATATTAAAAGAAATACTTTTAAAATATAAAATAGCTGTAAAATTTGCAGGTTATTTTGTTCACAATAAAGTACAACTGACAAAATTGTAGTATAATGGAAAATACATAAGTTATGTGGAATGAAAACCATATTTTCAACTTTTTTGATTTCATGAAAATTTCAAGGCTATCAAATTATTGAAAGAAATACTCGAAACATAAAGGTTAAGGTCATAAATTAAAGCTTATTAGTCAAGCTTTAGAATACTTTTTACAGAAATTATCTATGAGTTTCAGTTTTAAAGTTATATAAACTTTAAAAGTGAATAAAAACTGATTTTTTCGAAAAATCGTGAAAATTTTAAACAGCCATAACTTCAAAACTATTTGAACGATTTAGCCCATCTTTGAACTTGATCAAGATAATCGCCTATAGAATAAGTGTGGAAAATTTCATTAAGATCCGATAAGAACTGTAGGTGCTATCGTAATGACAAGACCAGTGATAATCATAGGGAGTAGAGGTACATTTGATCCATCATAAGTAATAAAAGAAATACTTTTGAAATATAAAATAGCTGTGAAATTTACAGGTTATTTTGTGCACAATAAAATACAACTGACGAAACCGGATTATAATGGGAAATTCATAAGTTATGTGGAATGAAACCCATATTTTCAACATTTTTTGATTCCATTAAAATTTTCAAGGCCATCAAATTATAGGATGAAATGGTCGAAATATAAAGTCTAAGGTCATAAATTAAAGCTTATTAGACAAGCTTTCAGATACTTTTTACGGAAATTGTCTATGAGTATTAGTTTTAAAATTATATGAACTTGAATGTGGAAAAAAATTGATTTTTTCAAAAAATCATGGAAATTTCAAAAAGCCATAACTTCTAAACTAATCAACCGATTTTGCCCATCTTCGAACTTAACCGTGATAATCGCCCATAGAATAAGTGTGAAAAATTTCATTAAGATCTGATAAGAATTGTAGGCGTAATCGTGTCCTCAAAACTGCGTTATATCCCATATATATATATATATATATATATATATACATACATATATAAATTTTTTAACGGATGGTATTTTCGAACCCTACTCAACTAATTATGATAGGTTGTGACAAAATTGCTTGAAAAATCGACCATGAGGACAAATACAATAGTTAGATTTTAGAAAAATCTACCTAAAAAATATACGATATATAATAAAAAATCATATAGAGATTTTGGCCGATTTGATATAAAATTATATATAGTAGTAAATATATGTATTTCATATATGTAACTTATGTGTTTTTTATATTAAGCTATATATACGTTTACATTTACCTTATAATATATTGTATTGATATATTTTTTCTTCTATATTCAAAAAATATAAAATTTTTATATGAAATGAAATATATGGAAGCATATAATTTATCTTATATAGGGCATCATATATTTTAGCATATATTGCATTCGGTGTATGTATATTTTTTGTATAATATTGAGATATATATTTTATATATGCTAAACATATAGGGATTCGTATATGATGAATATTATATTTTTTAATATAAAGAAAAATATATCAGAAAATATAGTTAAATTGGCCACGAATATTTTCTGATGTTTATCATATATTTTTACATATATTTTGACCATATATTTTATTTTCATACGGGATAGAGCACTGCCTTTTCACTCCGCGTTCGAAGTGTGCAAAATTCCCATGCAATTTTAGTAAGGAGAATATTTCTGAGATAAATAAATCTCAATACAAATTATAGAAAATTTTTCCATATAAATTCAGATTCCCTTTGGTTTAACATTTATATAATTTTATACCAATTTTCATGTGAATTCGCATTAATACAGATGAATAATTGCGTGTAATACCAGAAATTTAATACCCATTAATTTGAATTAAAACATAAATTTTTTTTTTCTTGTTAAGAAATATCGGCTTCCGTCACTTATTGTTCCGATTTTGTTTGTGGTCATCGACAATGGCGTTGTTTTATTAGCAAATAAACTGACAGTTGAAAAAAAATTCTCATTGTTATTAACAACAGAGTTTTTTAATATTGAATTACAAATAATTTGTATTGACATCTGATATTATCGATGTCTATGTATAAATATATATATATATATATATATATATATATATATATATATATAAACCGTTATTTTGGTACATTGGTGCTGTGAATCCAATCGGAAATTTTGAAATTCGATATTAATTAAACAACTGTAACATCAATTCGCTAATATCGATTCTATAAAAAATTCAATAAGCCAAAATAACAAGAGCTTAATAAATACCGACGCTTCGAAAATGGAAAATACGAATTATTAAATAATATAGACTAAACCAACTCTCGAATGAATCGATTTATTATTCAATTTTGATTTTATTATGATCGATTCAATGTACAAAATTTAACCATGAGAACAGAATGAATTTTTGATGCAGAATAAGTAGAAAACTCGCTATTTAATATTTTGCTGAGGAACAGATGAAATAAAAACTTGACAATCCTTATATTATTTAAATCTCAATATTTTTAAATCAAACTACATATATTATCAATCTTTGTATTATTATGCTGATGTATTCGAAGAATTCTAATTGATTACTGACTAATGAATCGACTCGTAAACGAATATTGAAGAAAGGATTTAAGTTTCTCAATGAAAGTTGTTTCATGAATGAGTAACTTTGTCTGAAGTTTGCCAGTGTAATTGTAAATAACAATTAGTAATAAAAACTACAAGTAAGTTTTTTAATAACCGAAATTAAATGAAACTTTTTCCGTGTTCTTATTCAGTGAAAAACGAAAATATTGGAATAAGAAATTATGATTGATTATAATCTTGTTTATTTCACTGAATTAATACTGTTGTTGTTGTTTTTTTATTTATTTATATCGAAACTCATCGTTTAAGCCATGACATTTATTCACTGAATTGCTTAAGTATGAAACGTAAGTAAAATGCAAAATACAATGACTCCTAATGTAGAACTGCCCGGGAAAAAGTAATTCCAGTCACTAATCTAAACAGTTACGCGTAGTAATTACGGCAATGGATGACTAAATACTTCCTTATCTTATGTACTTCCCTCCCCCTCCCATGCTTGGATAAAGAGCCATTCGTAGCAATTAACCATCGTCAACTCCTCGCCTCTATACTTTGATGCACTGAAGGATCCTTAGCACGGAGAAAAAAAACAGGTAATTTTCTTATGTTACATAGAAAAATTTACTGTGTTAACATTCACTAAAAAAAAGTGGTTGTATCGCTAAAGTAGTGCTAATGGTAGATAGTTGTCATGACAAAATGTATCGTTAACTTGGCAATACTAGATTGCTGCATTAACTATCTTCAATTTTAAATAAAAATATTGTCAATTTAACTATATTCTTTGGTTATATCCCCCATACTTAGTATTGCTGTTTTAACGATTCCTATATATTGCTATTACAGCAATCTGAATTGTTATTACAACAATCCAAATGGTTAATATAGCAATCCGGATTGTAGATATATTAATACGTATTGTTAATATAGCAATACGTATTGCCGTAGCAACCATTTATATAGATAGTTGATTTAACAAAACATTGTATGGGTAAAATAGCAATCTAGCCTTCACGCAAATGGTAAAATAGCAATCTAGCCTTCACGCAAATAAAGTATTGCTATATTAACAATCTACGATTTTCCAAACTTTAGATGGTTACTTTAACCTAACGGTATTGCTATTACTCGGGTCAAAAATAAAACTTGATTCAGGCTCGCTTCACCTTATTTTCGTTTGAAGTTATCGATTTCCCGACGATTTTTCGATAAGATCTCGACTTTTTCTACTTAAATTAAATTTTTTTCATCTTAGTTTCAACTTATTTGTACTTTCTGATTTTAGTTTGAACTTATTCGTCTTTGCTTCGAGCATAATAGTCATTCACCTTACTTATGACTTGCTGAATCAAGTACAAGTTATTTATTCACCTTACTTTCGCCTTAATTTATAATAGTAGTTTATCTATCGAGTGCGTCGTGTTTAAGACGCGAGTGTGAAGATTGGTGCCCGAGCTGAAGGCAAGGGTACCAACACACGAGCGTCTTAGACTCGATTGTACTAGATAAATACATTAGTTTTTGTGACAAATATTTGAAATTTACTACATTTAGTGCCTATAAATGGCAGGTTAGAAATCCGCGTTTATTTATTTGGTAAGATTGTTTTGAGTATTTGTTGAAAATTAGAGAGAAGTCGGTAAGTGGACGAATTAAAATGATGATAAATTTTGTCACAAGGTGGCTCATTAAGTTACTTCGATATTTTTTGGTCGTTTGCTATCGCACATGTAACCAAAAAATATTTTTTGATCCGATGATGACGTCATTATTAGAACGATTAGGTATCTTTTTTACCAGCTGTTTCTTATCTAATATTTTTAGTTGCCGGCTATAGGCGCTAAATGTCGTAGATTTCAAGTGTCTGTCACAAAAAAATTATTTCACCGTAGTTTTGGCTAAGTCGAATAAGTCTAAATCAAATCGATTTCGACTTGATTTAGACTTTTTCGCCTTATATTTTAAGTCGAATAAGTCTAAACCAAGTCTATTTTCGACTTGCTTTCAACTTTTTCGTCTTAAATCGTGACTAAGTAAGCCAGTTAAGTCTAAACCAAGGCGAAAACTCAATGTATTTCATATCTCCGTAAAAAAAGTCGAGTTTGTCTTATAAAAAACAGCTCCAAATATCGACTTGGTAAACCAAGTCTAAATCAAGTTTTATTTTTGACTCGGGTACAGCAATATTTTTTTTCAGTGTAGGAATAATTCTTATGTTATATAGGACAGCGAACCAGCTTTTATAATCACGGTTAACAATTACTATAGATATTTTGGTAATCACTAATCCAACCGCTGTGCAAGTTGATCGTAATTTAAAAAATGGAGATAAAGCTGCAATCAAACAAGGAAATAATATGCAGCTTTTTCGTTGTGCACTAATACCTAGCGATCAAATCTGAACGGCTGTTAGAAGATAAATGGCATGTGTCTGAATTTGTTTTCATGTACAAGCGGAAATAACTTTTTGTTGTAAATTATTTCCATTATTTTATTCACTTAAGCTAAAGTATTAAATTTATTTATGCATCAAGCAAAACGTGTTGTTAAAAAAAAATTGAGTTAATAAAACGCATTTTGGAAAAAAAAAATATGCGTAATTTTTTTTTTTTTGTTTTTTCATTAAAATGAAAATAAAACATAAATAAATTGAATTCTACGGAAGGGTGAAATTTAAATTATCGTGCATTCTCGTGTTACTGTAAATAGAAAAGTATTTTTTAATAGATTCATGTTATATGTGCATATAAATCTAAATTTTAAAAGGCGTGATTAATTTTTCTGTTGGTTTTATTTCTTCTTTGACTATTTATATGCACATGAAGGTAAAAAACTGTGAATGTAACATCAATCATCATATTTATACGTATACATAAATGTATTCACATACACAGTTAGAATACATGTCGAGTAGTTGATAAAAAAGAATCGACTTGTATAATTTAAAATACAAGTGTAGAATTTTAAAGTAGATCTCGGTTTGATCGCTTAAATTCATCTGCATATATCCATACATATAAAAATATAGATATATATTTACACGTATTCATACATGGCATTCAAAAGTTTCCTCCTTGTTTTCACTCTTTTTTAGCTTGTCCAGACGAATGGTAAGAGATGAAAAATTCTTAAAGATAAATTCCAACTCTTTGTTCAAAAATAAAATATTCTGACATCGCATAACCGCTTGCTAACCCACTTACAAGCCAACGTTTTTACGTCTACTCCAAATAGAACTTTTATCTACACAGTGAATGTGGATGGCGGAATAAAATTTCGGCGATTGCGAGGTACATTAACTTTTTTTTTTTTTTTTTAACCAGCTGTCAAGTGTATATATATACACACACTTGAGTATATTTTTGCTCTTTACGTTGTACGAAAATTCATTTTATTCCTTTTGAGCTTCTGATGGGTTAGATCTAATGGCTAAATAATAATTTATTGAATAATGATTTTCTAGGCTCACTAGAGATCAGGGCAAGTTTTAAATAAATTATAAAAATATTTATGAAGATAATCAAACATTCTTTATGGGTATTATCAAAAGTGAGGCACAACGGTTCAATCTCAATACATACTTGAAAAAAAAGAAACTTATTCGTCGAAAGTTATATCGTGATTCAGAGTTTATTGGTGATTTTGGAATAAAACAATGTATCCGGGGCAAAAGAAGACGCCGAGAAAATCTTAACAACTAACAAAAAGTTCGGTAAATCCAAAAGTGCACGACTCTTAATGCTCGTTTGCAAAAAAAATGAAAAATACGATAAAAGTTTCAAGGGCAATTTTTTTTTCTTTCTATTACACTAGAAATTTAAATTTCGCTCCGAAAAATAGTCAGATGTATTTTTTCGCGCAGACGCGACTGGTTTGACGAAAGTATATGTAAAAACATTTATAGATATACAAAATTAATTAAGTTCTTTTTATTAATTATAATTAAACGGGGCCGAATTTGATGGCCGTTTATAATACACTTCTTCTTTGGCCCTAAAATGATCTTTAAAAAAAAAAAAATGATCCAAATAATGGCTTTTTTCTCGAGTTTTTGTGTTTGCGGGTTACGGACACTTTTTTTTACTGCTTGACGGGAAATTTTTTTTTTACATTTTGATGTTTTTTTAGTTATTTAATACATCAAATTAGTCTTTATAAGTAATAAAATTAATCCTTATTAAATTCTCTATCCGATGATGTGTAACTTGGTTAAGCTCCGTGGACTAACAAAAGTAAAACAGTAAAAACAGTAGCGAAAAAGAGGCAAACTGAATTTTTCGATCGTAAAGCACACTCTAATGCTTCGCATTACAAGTCGTGTAATTTGCGTGATTCGCCTTGGTTTCGACTTAACTGGTCTTAATTAGTCAGAATTTAAGACTAAGTCTAAATCAAGTTTTATTTTTGACCCGGGGTTTTATTATCACTACCCAAATTAGCGGAATCAGTTCAATTTACGTCTAATATTTCGACTCGATACATCTATCTAAATAAATAGACTCGCATTTTAATAAAACTTGTTTCGTGGACTGTTCTTTATAAAATAGTGTGCTTATTAAACTATCTGAGTGCAGTAGATACGATATAACTTAAGTAGATCGATGTAAAATTTTTGAGTAAAAGTAAAACACGCTCATCACTTGGCGTTCGAAATGTACAATTTTATTTTTCGTCTCTATTAATTTCATTCAGAAAAGCAGTTGTACTTTTTTGTACATTGTATATATTAATGTAATTATTTTTCTCCAAACAGAGGTTAAATACTCGTGACAAAAATAGCTATGCAAACTTAGCAGAAATTGCTATGGGATTGACGGCGGTACTAATGAAAATTATACAAAGTAAATACAACGTTAATTATACAAAGTAGCTCGTGTTTATTTGATATAGCAGCCATGTTATATTTACATTGTTCAATGGTTAAACTCTCATAAGGAATGATGTTAACGTATTTCCGGCAAGCCGACGTTTCATTTTATTAAAGTTCATAAGTAATGTAATTTATATTATTTGAAGATATTGGTAATCATCAAAAAAAGATGTTTTTTTTTATATCAATTATTGTAACGTAGGATACAGGCTCGGATAATATTTGATTAAAAATAAATTCATTAATTATTGCTTTTTTAATTCACATTGGAAACATTCTGCAGAATAACAAAATTTGAAAATTTGGCTAACGATACATTGAGTCATAAAAAACAATTTTGGAAACATATATTTTTTTAAATTTAGAGACACTCAGAATTGTGAAAAAAAATGATAATAATTAATTGATTATAATTACGAATAAAATCAATTTGAGCAAAAATAGTTTTATCAAATTTTTGGGGTGGTCCGTTTTAACCACCCATTCCCTATATATAGGGAAAAAATATTTAATAATATTTCAATCGGTATAATAAATAACCCAGATTATATGCTAAACAGAATTAAATAAACGGTCTTTATCCTGCTAACCGATTTATCAAGTAATTAATTAACTTTGTAATTAACTGAAATCAGATGGTATAGAAATATATATGTATACATATACATATATTTGAGATCGTAAATTCTTATGCGCAGTACGCCTGCGTGATTAGAAAGTATAAGTTTTGCTACGACATTAATGGCTACAGCTTAAGACGGAAGCCAATGCATCACTTTATTATAATCACGTAACAATTACACTGACATAAAGTGTAATTGAATTTTATTAAATTATTATTTTCGAATTACGTACATCTATATCAATCAGGAGTATGAGAATTATTTTAGCTTAAGAATTATTCGTAAATAATTTTTTAAAAAATTTCTTTTGATGGCAATTGGAAATTGGCTTTAATTACTTCAAATGGAAGTAAAAAAAAAAAATCACCGTATTCAAATGCATAAAAATCCATTATTTCCTTAGCGGTTTCAATTTGCCCGCCCTTCCCCTGTATGTATTTTTTTAAATTAACAGTTGAAAAAAAATCATCGTTAACTTTTAATGAGTTAAATTTAATTATTTTTACTTTAAAGTTTTTTTTTTATATCGAAAGAAAAGTCAAGAGTGAGGAGTAAGAAGCCAGGAAGAGTCTAATATATTTAATTAGCAATTATAATTATAAATAATTAAATCTATGTTAAGCAATTACAAAAAACTCTTTAACAATTATTTTTATATTGCGGTTAAATAATAAAAAAATTTGCAGAGATTAACTTGAGAAGCAAGTCGAGAGTCAGATAAGCGGAATATCACTGTTCTGAAATCCTCGTTGGTTGTCTTTACTCGCTGTCTAGTGGCACAAGAACGTGAGTTTTCTCGTACGTGCCCAGAGTTTTTTATCTACCTGGACTTGTCTTACATTGCATATCCTGACTCCGTCACCATACTGGATATCAATAATCTGTCCTCATATTACGATTTATAACATTGGATGTGTTTTTTTTGTACAATTATCGTAAAACTAAATTAAATTGATAAGAAAATTGCATCTTTTTTATTTGCTAAGAACCCGTATGAAAATAACATATATGGTCAAAATATATAATAAATATCAGAAATATATGTGGCCAATTTAACTATATTTTCTGATATATTTTTTTATATACTAAAAAATATAATATTCATCAAATAACAGTCCGTATATGTTTAGCATATATAAAATATATATCTTAATCATATACAAAAATATATTTTTATCATATATGAAAATATTTATTCTTGTCATATACGAAAACTATATTTTTATCATACATAAAAATATATATTTATATCATATACGAAAAATATATTCTGATTATATATAAAAACATATATTTATATTGCATATGGAAAAAAAAAGTTTCTTATTCGTATGACCAACTCCAAGCAAATTAGATCTAAATTTCAATATACTCTTAAAATTGCAGTCAAATTTTTCAAAATTAGTTAATTTGATGCGAATATATATACCCATATACATATACATACACCGAATAAAATATATGCTTAAACATAACAAAGAAAATATATGGTGCCATATATAATATAAATTATATGCTACCATATATTTCATTTCATATAAAAATTATATATTTTTTGAATATAAAAGGAAATATATCAATACAATATATTATAAGGTAAATGTAAATGTATATATAGCTTAATATAAAAAACATACAAGTTACATATATGGAATACATATATTTACTACTGTATATAATTTTATATTAAATCGGCCAAAATCTCTATATGATTTTTAAGAATATACAATATAATATATTATAAATTTTTTTGTTGCAAACATATATGATTTTATATATTTAAACCATATATTATGTTTTCATACGGGAATTTAAAAAAATTTTTTTTAATTAAAAAGAAATTATTGCAAAGACTTTTTTTTTTTTTTAAATGAATATGACATTTTGAAGTCCAGCGAACTATTCTGGATTATTTTTAAAGTAAATTCAGAGTTCATGGGTATGTGTGTGTAAGTATGTGTATCATAGAATGTGTGTATGTGTGCCTCTACCGTTTTCCATCTCGAAAGAATTTACTGATTCGAATGTTTGCTACGAAAAACGAGAGTTTTTACTGAGAACTCTGGTTGATTAGATTTCGGAATTGATCGAATGATTTTCCATTTATCTAAAATAATTTATTTTTACATCTTGAATAATCGTAACTCTATTTGGGTGATTATTTTCGAAATCTAATCAACTGGACATGATGAAAGTTTTTATTTGCCACAGGATTCATTCGATTCCGTTAATTCATTTGGAAGATATAGAGAACCAAAGTTTTTAAAAATAACGGTTTTTGTCTGTTTTCTTTGAATAATAACTTGTAAGCTATTAGTCCGATTGGTTTCCAAGTTAGATAGATTTTGTTCAGATAAAGCCGTTGATTGCGTAAGATTCATTGGAATTGATAAATTTGTTGAACGTTAGTTTGATAAACTTTGTTACCTAATTGTCCTTTTTTTTAGAAGAATATTAATCTTCATATAAAAAGATAAAAATAAAAACAACAGAGCAATTTTTTTCGAAATTACGGGGTTTAAATTATGCTATTGAACAGGGTCGAGAGAAATGGTGAATCCAGAAATTTTAATATAAACGACTTTTTTTCTTTTTTTTAAGGAGTTTGTTTGACTTAATGTTCTATTCAAATGTCCAAATATCAACACAAAGTAGAAAATCATGCAGAATAACGATTCTAATTAGTTGCTACGGGAAAAATCTTTCAAAAGGAAAATCTCTAAAGAAATAAAAGGAAAGAAGGCAGGATGTAGGATACAAAGCTGATCGGAAGTATGCTTCTTTTGAGAACAGCTCCATTTAATTGGGTAAATAAGTATTTAAGTAAAAGTCAATAGCAGCTTAAATAACTTGAACTGTAAAAATAAAATAAAAATAATCTTTTTTAAAAAATGATACTTTTGGTAATAAACGATTTAAAATAGATTTTATAATGTTTAGGTTTCATTAAGCATTTATTAGTTATAAGTACACGGAGAGAATTTTATGGTAAAAGTTACCATCAAGTTATAGTACAATTTTTAAACTGAATTGAATGATTGATAATATCATTTAAATTATTAAATAAACAATCTGAATGGTAGTATCTACCATCTTTATGGTAAAGTTTACAATTACTTATGATAACCAGAAATTATAATTGTTATGATCTTAAATAATTACTACTATTATGAAAAATCGTAATCCTCAATAACCTGATGGTAATGGTTACTATCAGCCTAAATAATGATGACCATCTAAGCTAATAAAAAATTAATATATAAACGTCATAGTTTGACGCTTGCCTATGTGGAATTTTTTTAACTGAGGAAGTGATTAATTTCACATACACACACACACATATACCTACGCACGTACACATGCACGCACGGGTGCGCACACATGTACATATACACGGCCGCGCACACTCGCTCAAACACACGCACACACTTGCACACACACGCGAGCGCACTCATGCACACAAACACTCTTAGTTAAGAATTTTTACAACTTTGAATGGTAAGAGTTACCATTTTCTATTGTGGCAATTATAATTTTTAATAACTACAATTAGCATCTTCGATAGTAACCGTTACCATCATCAATTATACCTGTTATCATTTTCAATAGTAATACTAATCATTGTAACCACTAAAAAATTTTATTACCATTTTAGATAGTTAAAATTACAATTTTTGTATTGTAGATACAATAATTAATTTCTCTCCGTGTAGGAGATCTAAGAAACTAGAATAATAAAAAAGAATATTTCTTTTTGTTCATTAACAGTGAAATGGTTATTCGGTGCAAAATGGCTTATCCAAGCAAGTTTGATCATTCCGATAATTGAACCTTTTTTTTTAATTAAATTTTTATTTGTTATCGATTTCAAACTGTGGTCCAAGTAATTTTTCATTTAAAAAAGTAGTATTTTCACGAAAAAAATTCACGATGTTTGGGAATATAAAAACTAACGTTTATAGCTCTATTCAATAAAACTTGCAGTTTAAAATAATCCGAAAAGTTTTGTTTATCCAATAATTTTCCCATTAAGGTTTGAATGATGCTAGAAAAGTTTGGTTTTTTTTGCGGAGCTTTTATGCACAGAAGTGGTTCAAAGTTTCGATTAATCACCTCAGTCAATTACTAAAAAAATCATTTGTATTACAGTCTATTTTGATTTATTTTAAAAATAATCGAGATCACGGTCGATATTGAAAAAAAAAAGGGATCAAAATTATTTTATTATCTTTGATTGAATTTTTATTCTGATCAAAAATATCTTGAGTTATTATTCAAATTCTCAAAGTAAACTCAAAGAAAAAATTTATCTACGACCTCAATTTTTTCTGTTTACTTTCCTCACGATAGAAAAAGGGCATTCGAATTTCCAGTCTTTGAATTTTAATAGTATCCACGTACCCCAGAAATACCAAAAAAAAAAAAAAACTACTCAGAGAACATGAATTCCCTACGGAGTCATTTCGCTCAAACTTTTTCTACAGTTTTCTAAACTAATAATTTTAGTTTTCTAATAGTTTAGACTATGTTGCAAATTGTCCTACCAATGACTGGAAAATAATTTTTTAAAACATTCGCACAATGTTCTCCTTGAACTAGTTGTCATTTTCTATTCTTACTCCACGTATTTCCAATAGAATTTGAAAGAGAATAAGCTTGCATAGCATTCATTATTAACTTCAGAATTTAATCTTCTCTATTATTGTAGCCAACGTAACAGACAGTTGTCAATATTACTAAATCACAACGTTTTATTTGTGATCATAATTCATAACTATGCATCTACCAATCGTTTTTCCCGTCATCAATATTAAATTGACCCATTTAAACGTCCTGAATATTAAAATTGAATATTTGAGTTAGTTCAGGTGAGTATTCAAAATTAATTGTGTACCTCAAAATAAAATGAGATTCCAAACATTTATAAACTAACCTATAATTATATTGTCTTCCCTTCTTATCTGCGCGGAAAAAAGTGATTCAATAATAATATCACCAGTGTACTAAATATTCTATACACTGTAGAAAAAATTTGAGCAACGGTTGGCCCTGCAGGTCAGCTCTAATATCTCCCGTTGTTTTTGAGTTACATGAAAACATTATTGTGAATACATTTTCGAGCTAGAAAATCGTTGAAAACGGTCATTTTTTAATTTTCAATTTTTTTGCTGATAATATTACTTTTAAACTAAAGAACGAGTCCTATTACATTATGTGCTAATTGAGAGAGACAAAAAAGACAAAGAGTAGGTATGATTTTGAACACATTCGAGTACATTATATTAAAATCTATCCAGGAAAAACGACATAAAGTGTTATTCTTTAAACGTTTCATCGTCGATATCTTTTGAAAATCGGGGTGGAAACAATAACCCCGAACTTTTCGAAAATCGTCGATTTTCATAGCGGGAAATTAAAAACCGGTATAAGCCGACACTATCCCAGTGTTACGGTTATAGGTGTTAACTTAAATCTAAAAAACGGTGTTAAAATAACACAGGAAGCGGTGCTGAAAAAAACCTAAGTTCATTTTTCAAGTATAAGTTATAAAAAACTATTTTTTTGCTATGTAATTTTCTCAATTTATCTATAAATTGTCTTATAGAGAAGGTTATTTGCATGTTTGCATGTTTAGGTTTCCACTATTTAAATAGTCTTCAGCTGAAAACTGAAAGAGGCTATTTGGATCTTTTTTATCGTACTTTAGATTGATTTTTCGAAAACCGAAATAGGCATATAATCTCGATATCATTATTGTTGCTGAGTGTCGTCGATGTTAGAGGCCTTTAGTTAGAAAGAAAAACTAGTGCTAGCTCCTGAATCGTCTCGAACGTCAAAAGAGCTGAGTAAATTTGTTTATTGACAGAAATTCTGCTCGGCGTCAAGATAAATTACACAAACTAAATGACTACACTCTAATAGAGGACAAGAAAATAAGAAGACGACTAATTGTTGAAATTCAGTATGGTGACGGAGTCAGGATATGCATTGTACGGATGCAGGACTTCACAAGCTAGGTCTCATTGTCTACAAGTCAACGGAATATTCACTAAAGTCGTTTACGACCCAGAGACTAGTGATGTTCGCTGCCTTCAATGCAAGGAACCGTTCGATAGGGATCTGAATGCTGCTAAGGATATTTACGCCGCTAATAAGGAGCGTCCTAATACATTAGTGAAAACAAATAATAACTAAAATGTATGTTTGTATACATTCAGCATCCGGGCAATGGCAGAGTATGTATACTATTTCTCGTCACCGCACATTTTGTGCCAGGAATATCTGTCTTTATCTATGCAGTCTATTCGTTCTTTAGACTTCTGACGTCACTCTCTGTCGTTGCGCGGTATGCCATGGCTGATCCTAAGTGAGCTCATTCGGATTCATGCAATATCGATTTTAGTATACATCCTATATATGGATAACCAACCATCCAACAGATGAACGTCACCACTAATTCCACAGAGATAGCTAACGGGTTAGCATTGGAATCGGGTTCCTCACGTTGCATCCTCAACCGTCCTTGACTCTACTCATATAGAAGGGACCATTTATCCATCTTTACTAACCATCACTTGTCATTATACTAAAATTACTGATTAAACAGTAAGACTAATTGAATTAGATCAAAACATGCAGACCGTAATATTACCAGAGAAAGAATTCAGATTGATAGAGATCTACATTCTGCATTCTACTTAAATGATCTACATGAATGTGATTAAGTCTGGATAGATCTATCGATATAAATATTGATATAATGTGATTTCATTGAATTATTATTTTTTCCAGACCAATTAAAATTTTTGTTTTCAAATTTAAATTCATTCAAGTCACTACCGCCTTCACAAACAAGTAAAAGTGTGATAAGAATAATGAAATTACTTTGAAGTAGATTATGGAGGATAATCATGTGGATAACATGATTTGCTAAGTATAATTAAAATAATACCAAGTATATAAAGTTCCAGATACCTGGTAAGAAGTTGATAACTAACAGTGAGAACCATGAATATATTTAATGCTTGTTTAACTTTAAAGTAAATTTGTCGGGAGTTATTTAGCTTGTAGACTGTACTACTTGTACATTAAACAACCAGGTTAGAGATTAGTACATTTCTATAGAACCATCTGAATAATTGTTAGTTTCATAAAGCGAAATACGTCTACAGTTAATTAGTATATTTAATTGTCTTTAATGTAAATAAATAAGTGATTGTTGATTCACGATTTTTAAATTCATTGTTAATTTTAATAAATTAATTAATGTCCATTAAAAAAATGAGAATATTTGGGCTTACAGCGAGTAATTTATTAAAGTATCTATCCTATGTGGATTTAAATGGGCAATGCTTAATTAGAATATAAAGTTGAATTAAATAATATTAATCTAACTTGGAATGTTTTATGTACTAATTAGTAGAGGGCCGTGTAAAATAGGGTACTAACAATAATTTTTTTTTTGTGATATTAAATGTTTCTTAATGGAATTTATTATTTCTACAATTATTTTTAAACAATGTAACGGGCCTAGGAATTATTTATGAAATTTTTTTTGTTACGCATTCATTTACAAAATGTATGACTTAGTCATGTTTTTCTACTTAAATTTGCATATGAATAACCAAGTTGATTAAAAACGTTTAAAAAATAGTAGTGTTATTTTTCAACGCTACCCTATTTTGATCGATAGGAAAAATTTTTTTTAAATGAAAATTAAAAATATTTCTTATTTTACAAGAAAATGATGTTATCAATTGACGTGATAAATTACACATTTTTGATTACGTGAATATCCACTAATTATTGACCAGTTATTAGCCGGATATCAGCGTACACGTTTCAGTTATACATCAAAAAATGGCGTCGTATGTGTTACCATCTCCACAAATACGCACACCATCAAAAATTTTTGGTTTATTAAGAATGTCTTGTCGTAGGATCGGTTATCTGGGATCAGTTGTTGTGGAACCCTTAGCACAATAGTGAAAAACTGATGTAGTCCCGAGTCGAAATCTAAGGCATACTTTGAACCTGAATAAGCATTGAAAATCTACAATAGACTTTTCAGAATATGATTATTGTAAAAGCTTGAAACGGACCTACTTAGACCCACAAATGCTTGAATTGAACCTACTTGGACTTATGGAGACGTGAATTAGACCTTCATAGACACAGATCGTGAAACGAACGTACCTAGATTTAACAGAACAAGGAATATTATATAAAAGAAAAATTGTTAAATTCGCGGACTACTCGAGAATTGATGCAAGTGATCCAGTCATTCCTCCCGCAGGCCAATGATACCCAAGGGTGGATTAGGCTCCACAGGCAGCCTGGGACTAACAGAGGGTCGATTTAAAAAATTCTGAGTTCATTCGTTTTATGATACATGTCTTTGTAGGTCTAATTAATGCCTTTGTAAGTCTAAGTTGGTTCATTTCACGCTTTTGCAATTATTATGTCCTAAAAAATCTATTTTAGGTTTTCAATATTCATTTAGGTCCAAAGTATGCCTTAGATTTCAACTCGTGTTTTGAAATAAATTTTCAAATAGTTTTTATCTTCTCCTTTTGTTTGAGATTATCATTATTGTCATTATGTAAAATAACTTTTATTTAAATATATTCGTCCGAGATCAATGTAGGGCGAACCTGAACTAAGTTAAGCCACGTTCACCAACATTCCGTGAACAGAATGCGAAAAAAAGTAAAATATAAAAAACACAAAACTACAACATCTCTTTGACTTAAAACTAAAGCAATGGAATTTTTATTAAATGCATGTTCTTTAATTATTTATTCAGTGAGATAATAAATGAAAATAATGGTATACTGTGGAGCAAGGGATACAACAATAGGAATCCTGACAAAGATAAGGCTGACTGTCCGAGTCACATATATTTTTTATATCATCTGCGTGAAAGCTTTAAGTTGAAGTGTCTGCAGCCAGTCAAAAAAAGTTAATTTAAAACTTATGGGACACAGGGTAAAAATGTAAGCACTACCGGGATTAAAAATCTACGCCCGTCGCATATTCAATGTTATTCTGATAAAAAAATTTGCTTTAATTAATGGACATGTATTGAAATTAAATAAAAAGCAATAAATAATTAAAGCTTAAAATAAGTCTATTCTATTTAATTATTTAACTTCAAACTAAATCGCAGTGAGAAGGACACCTGCAGTAATGTCCACACTTACTCTATATATACTGTTATCATTTTAGTTGGGTATAATGAGGTTTAGAAAAAACAAATGTGATTCTGACGGGTTGAAATGAAGTCATAATTTAATGCAGCAGATGGCGTCTTTTCATCTCTAGGAATAAAAACTGTTTTCGTCCCGCTATCTCGCATTGGTCTTAAATTGGGTTGTACTGCTTGGCTAGACAGTTATCTTGACAGACAAACTCATTCCAGCGCAAGTTATATAAAAACTAATTTGATAAAATAATATACATATAGAAAAATATTAAATCAGATTCTATGAAATAATTGAATGTCATCTTTTAAAGTGAGTGCGTAATCTCTAGCAATTTATATTTCAACAACACTTAGCATGCGTATAAATCATAAAAGTTAAAATTTTCTGGTAAGTGGAAACAGAGCATAGAAATATCGCATCGTTCGGCTTCATTGCGCGGTCGCAATTACTCCACTTTCTCAACGAAAAACTATAATATATCAAAACTATACCATTTGTTATTTTTTCGTATACTTTAACTGACTGTTACTTCTGATTAGAGAACGATAAAATTTATCAATGGGTTAAAAAGGGATGAAAGTTAAGTTTGAGTATCTAATATAAAAAAGAGGCATTTAAATAATAAATCAGTTATCATCTTGGGATACCCACTTTAAAATGGTGTACTAGATTAAAGCTGGAAAAAACCGTACGAATGTTCACTTTAGTGTAATCGATACTTTAAAATTTATGCAAGCTATACATTTTACATAACAACATATCTCCTACACGCGAGGTTACTCGAGCATAAGTTTATCTTACAACGAAGACGACTACGACGGAGACAACGATAAAGTACAGAACTTGTATGGACAATTGCTGTTAGCTCTAGTATCCGCACGTTTCAACGTGTCAACAAGTTATGTCATCAACAAGAATAACTGCACAATCGTGAAAAGTAGCAGATCTCGCGAATATGCTTCCCCATAAATTACGAGTGGCTTAACTTAAATACTAAAATTATAGTTATTATTTTTAATCCCAAACACGCAGAAAATTTGCAATCCGAAATTACTAGAAATATTTTTAACTACACGGAAAGAAAATTATGGAAACGGTTCCCGTAATTCTATTAAATTATTTTCTATACCAACATAGGAATTATGTCCATAAATTATGGGAGCAGTTCCCATAATTATGAGAATGCTATCCATAACATTATAGGAATGGTTCCTATAATTATAGGAGTAGTTCCTATAGTTTATAGGAATTGTTCCTATAATATTACGGGAATCATTCCCATAATATATAGTAATGAACCCTATATTTTATAGGAATCATTCCCATAAATTATAGGAACCATTCCCATAATATTATAGGAATGTTTCCTATAATAGTATGGGAACTATTCCCATAACATTACAGGAATGGTTCCCATAATGCTATTGGAATAGTTCCTATACCATTATGGGAATAGTTCCCATACTATCATGGAAAAATTAATTTGAAGAAAAGTGTGCCAATCACTTCTACACTATACAGAAACATTGTTAAATATAAAAATTAAAATTCAAACGTTAAAAAAAAATTCGTTCATGGCAAAAACATTTTTTTTTTTAACAAATTTAGCGTCGAAGATGCTTTATTTGAATCTTTCCATATCATGAGGGAAATTTCTACACTATTCTGCAAAAAAATTTTTTATGATATTATGGAACTGGTTCCCATAACATTATGGGAATCGTCCTCATAATATTATAGGAATAGTTCCCATACCATAATGGGAATAGTTCCCATAACATAATGGGAATGGTCACCATAATGGTATGGGAACTATTCCTATAATATTATGGGAACTATCCCTATAATAGTATGGGTACAATTCCTATACCATTATGGGAATTATTCCCATTATACATAGCAAAAGTTCCCATAATTTTCTTTCGGTGTACCGATGTAAAAAAAGTTAGTGCCAAAAATGTTCCCAATAGTGAACTTCCAAATTTGAGACGATTCTGAACTTTGAGGTGACTATTTTTGTAACTTTAAAAAAAATGAAGAGTAGAAAAATTTCCAATTCAGACCTCGAGTCGAATTATTTTCGTTCAAATAATTTAGAAAAATGTTCCTAAAAAAGTACTCAGTTGAAAATTCTATTTACTCTTGAATTCCGAAAATGATTACGGTTATGAACCTTTATGGAACATCTTTAGAGCAAATATTTATTACACGGGTATGAGACATATTTTTAAAAAAATTATCCTCTTCTATTGATCAGAGAAAGCTGAATAAAATGGGGACGCTAAGAAATAAAATTTTATCCTAAATACACTAAATCTTTGATCATTCTTCTACATTGAAATAAAATAAGAGGAATTTTTTTGACTTTCAGATTAAATAGGGAGGCTTTGAAAAAAAAATTAACCAAATTTTTTTTTTAATTTTTAACAAATGCAAGAGTAAAAGTATTAAAAACTCTTTCAAAAATTATATCCTGGTACTCCAAATTACTTGAAAATATTCATGAAACTAACAAACTGCTATTTAAAATTCTGAAAGAAAAAATAAACATTTGTTGTACTAAACTTTGCTGAGTCCTCCCAAGCCTATAAATAACAACCATATATTTGCATTTAATCAACCACTAAAAAAATACGATCGATAACGAACTATTCTAAATTTTACCAATGGTTTCTCTCAATCAGATTTAAACCTGTTCAATAATTAAACTGTATACTTCCTATCAATGTACTTCAGTTCTCTTCATTCACTCTGTAATTGAGTTTATTCATTTTTACAATTGTAAATAACTGGTATAATTCACAAGTTGATCTAATAATTTATCCAATTCAATTATTACGTCTAAAAAGTCTATTAAATTAAAAAAAAATATTGGGTCTTAAGCATTCAATTTTTTAAAATTCCCGCCATGAAAATAGAAAATTTTTAAATAAAGGGAAGTTATTGGTTTCAGTTCGACTTTTGAAAATTGAGTTGTTATCAGATCTCGGCGTTTTGAGCTCCTAGGAAGCTATTCTATTTCCGGTCGGAAGTCGATTGGTTGAGTAGTTTACGAGTTATCAAATGTTTTTTTAGGTTTTTTTCGTATAATTCATAAACCACTTGTCCGATTTGCCTCAGAATATATTCAGTTCTAAGTCTTAATGAGCTCTTTCGATTGCTGCCAAGGATGCTCAAATCGGTTAATTTGTTCCCAAGATATTGTGAGACAAGAAAGATTTTTTTTTCAGTGCAATGTCTTTCGATCTAACAATTTTTTAAACTTAAATAGCTCAAAAGTTTACTTATCATTACGTTTTTGAAGCTCCTGAGCTCGAAAACAGCGAAAAGTTTCAGGGTTGTCCCACAGGGTCAACTGTTTTTTAGATTTTTTTTTTATACAATTTTTACTGTTCATTTTATTTTCTAATAATAATAATAATAATAATAATAATAATAATAATAATAATAATAATAATAATGACAACTTGAAAGCAATTGCAGATTAATGAGAACATTTATTATCGACAATATTGAGTCAGTATTAGTGTCCGTTGTATGTTCGTGACTTTTATTGATCATGGTAATTAAAAATTCTTTTCCATCATAGTAACGAAATTCCATCTTGCATGCACAGTACGAACCAATTAACATTAACTATTTAAATAAACTTTATAGTTTTGATGTATATTAAAGTGTATTTTATTTCTGCATCAGTTGTACAGAAAGTTTGTAAGATGGCAATTATAACCAGTAAAATTAATCAAGTTACAAATCTCGCCAAAGGGACGGACGATGACTTGTTCTGCTTACAGTTTCGCATTATTAATATTAGTTGCAAAGTTTCACAGGTCTGACGCGAGATTATTGCAGAAGTACAGTTCCATCTACTGCGCGCCTTGATTATCCGAGAAACTTATTTTCTTCTTGATATTTCGTATCGTACCGTCGTCGTATTCCTGTATTTGCATCTTTGTCCTCGTCACTTTTAAAAGTAACGCAGTCGCAAAACTAAATTATATATTATCAAAAGAAACAAATAAACTTTTTAAATAAATTATTATTATTAATTATTACGAAAAAAATATTTTAATGAATTGATAATTCTTGAACAATAAATATTTAAATTATACTATTCCATGTTCTTGTACACTGTAGAAAAGCGGCGTAAAATGAAATCGCGACGGTGAAGAACTGATTACATTTTGAGGCAAATCGCACAAGTGGTTTTATGAGTTATACGAAAAAAATCTCAAAAAAACATTTTTTTATTTCAATTTTTTACATAACTCGTAAACTACTCGACCGATCGACTTCAAAATCTATTGTATTAGATCTTGGTGTGCTCTTTCGATTGCCGCCAAAAACGTTCAAATCGGTTGATTCGTTCCAAAGATATCGTCGGACAAAAAAAGTTTACACATACACACACGCGCGCGGACGGGCATCGAAACCAATAACTTCTTTTTTTTTGAAAATTTTCAATTTTTATAGCGGGGAGTTAAAAATAAAATAACACATAAGGTAAAAGCCCCTATACCAGTGCACTTTTCATTGGTGTAAGATTAAATCACTCAATATAAATTAATAAATGAAATGAAAAACCATTTTTTTTTATATAGTTATTTTTTGAAGTTTTGAGTATTAGAATAAAATTTTAGTTTGAAGAATAATGTTGGTAATTAATTATTATTAATTTTTTAAATAAAATCCTTGAGTGGACCCATAGTCGCTCACTAAAAGTTGTGATGTACCATTACTCGATCAACACATGGCCCAATAGTCGCTTAAAGACAATATCAATTAAACTATAATAAGTTTATTGATTTGGACAAATAATTTATAAATTATACTACTTTATTCTTTTATAATATAAAATTTCATGAATTTTAAAAATGTATTTAATAAGACATAGTTATAACAATTCTTAAAAAATTTGACGTAACTTAAATTTCATCTAACGAATGAACGTTAAAGTAAAAAATGCCCGGCTGAGCGCGATTTTGAAAACAGTCATTTAATTTTAATTTATAATCTATTATCAAATAATTTGATACATCATATTTTAATATATTTAGATTCACAAATAATTATTTATCAATGATAATATTTTTAGTTGTAATTTTTTTTTATAAAAATTATAAAAAAACGCCTTAAACAGTTAAAGAGCGACTAATGGTACTGAGCGGGTATAGGAACTTTTACCTTAGTTGATTAGAGTTAACGATAAAAAATAATTTATATATTTTCTTGCATAATAATGTCTGTGATGTATGATATAAATTTAATATCTATATTAAATTATAAAAAAAAATAATATTCTTGAACTTGATAAATTTTAATATTGACAATAAAACTTTTATTCGTATTTATTGAATTGCAAATCTCAAGTACGAAGCGCTGAGAGTCTTCAAGTCGCGTTTTAAATTTTTCTATCAACACTTCAATTAAGTCGTTTTTACATTGGAATCCTATAAATAACAAGCGTAATATTATAAAAAAAAAAATCCTGAGAAATAATTCTTGCGCAATTTTATGTTAACGCATTTTGACATCAATAAAAAATATATTTTAATTTTATTGTCGCCGGTTGACCTATTAAGGGAAATGAAAACAGTAAAAATGTTTTAGTATATACATAAGTACAAATTACTATAATGTAATGAAGGAAAAAAACGTGAGAGAAGATGGTCATCCTAAAATTTTTCGCAAAAGAATTTTTTTTTCGTAGGATTTATTATTATATTAATTTAAAGTAATTAATTGATTCTTTAGCTGATTGAAGTATTGAATTAAATTAAACAAAATTTAAAAAATTTTCATCATAATATTTTATGTATTCAGTATTTTTATTACAAAATGAGTATTTGAGGCATGAACTTTTAAAATTCCCGACTACTTTTATTTATTTTTTTTTTAATAAAGTTTGTAATATATTCTTCTATCTCTTTGATATTGTCAAAGAATATTAAAAATAAAATTTAATGAAAAACACAACAAATTTTTTTTTTCACCAAGTATTGATCGCGTTATTCGCGGCGTATAGTTATAACTTATTATATTATCATTCATAAAGATCACATTAATTATTGTCACAAAAATTGGAATATAAAAAATTAATAGTCAATTATTTAACCTCGAAATATTGACGATGCGCGTTCGTCATGCTGGCATCCGGTAACGGATATGTGGTTACCGATAAATATCCGTATCTTAATATACATGAATAATTTAATCATTTAACCGTTAAAATACATATATATATATATATATATATATATATATATATATATATATATATATATATATATATATATATATATATATATATATATATATATATATTAGGGTGATTCATTTCCGCAAACGTTTTTTTTTCAAGTGCTCAAGCAAAATGTCAATCTACATATAGAAAAAAAACATCTTACAAAACATGAGCTCTTATTTCCAATGCTAGGTAATTACTATTTTAATTTAATTTAATTTGTTTCATTTAAAATGCATGCAAAAAATTTTTTTTCTTCAAATTTCTACACGCAAAGAATTTTTGAGTGAAAATTATAATTTGAGTTAAAATTACAGGGAGAAATTATTTTTTTTGGATTGCTATGGTGTCATAGTAGTGCCAGACCGTGCTGGCCACCTGTCAGAAATTGAAATAAACATATGCAGAAATTGCTATCACCATAATAAAATATCCAATGGTTAGAGTAATTTTGATATAATCGCTGTCTATTTTTCTTTGGCCATAGTAATTTTTGCATGTGTTTACTTCAATTTCCGACAGGTGGCCAACATGGTCCGGCACTACTATGACACCATAGCATTCCAAACAAGAATAATTTCTCCGTATACTTAAATACTTATTTGGGATACTGTCGTAAAGTCACTAGAGACAGATTTATTTTATATTGTAGAGAAGTAGTTAATCATTTATACACCACACAGTTTTCCCGCATTATGTAAAAAAACAATCCTTGTAAGTCTATGCCATACCAGTGTTAAGGTTATCAGTGTTCAATTAAACGTCGAAAACGGTGTTGAAATTTTTCCCGGTGTTAAGCGGTGTTACAAAAAAAGTCTTTTTATTTTAGAAGTACCAGAAATCGAATTGGATTCCAAATGCAAAAAAAAAAAAATTTTCATTGTTTCAAAAACTAATGAACGATTTACTGTTTACTACTTTATAGAGAAATCCAAAGGATATTTGTCCTCTATGATACGCCAAGTTTATAGTATAAAGTGTGGGATACAGATTTTTATAATTCAAGTCTCTTCGCAAACTTTGTGATCTTCATATATTGTCTGAGTAAATTGATCTTCTGCTTATTGGTTTAGTAATTCCGAGAAAAAGATGGATCAATTTGTTTTTCAAGTGACCCATGTTTCTTAAATTTTCAATGTTCCGATAATTTCTAACTGAAACATTATAAAATATTTATTTTTTTACTTCTCTGGACATGATCTAATTTTTACTTTTGGTGGCTAAATTTGCTATCTACCAATATAGACTACTGTTATCACAACTTCCATCATGGGTCAAGAATGACGTAAGCGACCTTTTTGTTACTTTTATTATTTTTTTGTCACGTTTAAGTTTTATTTCAACAATCACCAGAATTTGTTGTTGAATAATAAAATAGCCAATAATCGATAAATTTATATGATGTTTCAATTTTATTTTAAACAATTTCTGTCTATTTCTTAAGAAATATCTAAATCTTTTGATAGGATGAAATTCATTCAAGTATACTATTAACAATAAATTTCTATTATTAAATTTATTTTTCTAATCTGTTATAATTTAAGATATTTTCAATAATAAAAATTGAAATATCTTAAAAAAATGAAAAGTAACAAATTCTTTTATCTTCGATTGATAAAATTAAAGTAATCTAGTGGTCGAAAAATTTTTAAAATCAAATTGCGAAAACCAAATATTAAATTTTCTTATTTGGTTACGGGTAAAAAAAATGTTTTTGATAATACAGGCGAATCCGAGTTCGACGGATACATGAAGAATATCCGAAGGTAATATTTGAAGTTTCCGCATAAACAAACAGAAAAAAAAGTGTAAATAAAAATTTTTCTGTCCATGAGTGGCTGAACAGATTTATCTAGAATCCGGAATTTGGTGCACTGTGTGAATCGTATGGAAAAAAAAAAATACTTTTATTAAATATAAAAATTAAAAAATATTTTTTTTTAACAGTGACTCTATTCCTGTACTTGTTGAAGTGATTTTTTTCAATTGTTTATTTTTATGAATGCTGATAAAAAACAAACAAAGAATTAAAAACGGGGAAAAAATAAAAAAAAAGTCAGTCGTAACGTCACTTAACTCCAGTAAAACAGTTTTCATATTTTTTTCAAACTCACTATAATATTAAAATTTTTCAGTAAAATTTTTTTATCTTTTAATCCGCGGTCAAATAAGCTTACGGAAAAAAAATTACAGCCACAGCGAAATTTTTTATTGTCTTAAATAGATAAAGCTTCTGCATATTTTACAATAGCCTTCATTATTTTGTGAAAATTCTTAACTTATAGATATCAAGAGTTCGAAAGTTGGGCGCGAACTTCAATGCGGAAGGTAACATAAAAAAATCATATAAATTAGAAGTTTTAATAAAGTCAATCCTGTATGCGATGACCCACATGTAACTTTAACTATGAGTTTGCAATTACCCAAAAGAAAATATTTTATTGCCATTTTCTAGACCTACCCTACTTTTCTCTACAACTAAATTGTTTTTTTTCGTTCCTCCTAAAAAAGTAATTCAGCTCAATTCAAATCCACGCATTTGCATTGATTCTTTAGCGTCCCCGTTTTACCGGGTTTTATCTATATCTATATATTTATATAGCTATTAACTTAAATAAATGGCCAATGAAATGGCAATTGAAAGAAAGCATTAACCATTACATTATATAAGTTTATATAACAATAAAGTACAAAAATAATTATTTGTCAAATTGATACGTTAGCAGTAACAAACATCTAATTTAGGATTATATAAGGAGTAAAAATTGTTGTGTCAGCTTCTATTCCCTAATAAACTACTATGCCCTATAGGTATACTATATGTTGGTCTTAACCGCAATAAATGAGACAATGAAAAAGAATAACGGAGAAAGTTACCTGATTGATGACAAAGAACTGCTATCAGCGGCCAAATGGCTTGTAACCATCTTTGACGGTTCTCCTTCATGATGTGATTTTTCTTTATAAAATTTTGTCACACCGCAACCACACACCCACTTATTATTATCAACTCACACCCACTAGTCATTTGCAGACACCATTTATTTTTTTTTAATTTTTTATCAACAATTATTGATTATCATCGTAATTACAATAGAGTTGAACAATAGAGATTACAGTTCCTCTCATTAATTTAAAATATTTATCATATTATAGAGTCACTGATGTCCTTAAACAAAATTTTTATTAATGATGTGACAGAATTTGCTGTTAAATTATAAATAATTGTCTCTAAAGCACTTGACGTTTAACAGTAAAGTGGTAAACAATGTTCCAACGTAATATACACAATAGACACAGACACAATTGCATGCGCACCTACACACATAACGGTAATCACAATCCAAGAGGATTATGATTAATGTTCAATTTTAAATGAAAACACAGTGTTCTATTTATTATTTTTTAGTGCGTATTTATAATAATAATAATAACTCAATATAATAATAATAGTATCATTTTATTTCTACTTAATTATGTCCTTTTTGTATTTAATTAATTTTAATTTATTCACCTTAAATTTGATACCCTCTTATTACATTAATTATCGTCTTTTAATAAATTATAAATACATTTTGGATAGAATTTTATGAATATTTAATCATAAGTCTCTTTTTTATTATTTTAAATAATATATTTTCCGACGGTCATAAATATGTAGTTTTCAAAATTTTAAATAATTCCTATATAACCCAGAAAAAAATAATTTAGACCTAAGTGCTACATTCTGTTCAGATCTGCGTAAATATAATTTTTTTTTTTTAAATTCATGTAGATCTAAACGGACCGAAACTAAAAAAAAAATCCAATGTAATAAACACTAAAAATTTTCAATCTTTTTTGTAAGCAATAAGTCGAGACTTATTTTAAAAAAACAGTATTCCAGAAAATTTTTATAATTAAAAAGATCTGCATGACTAGAGATCTCTGAGATCTAAATTAGCTTTACCGTAAAATTATGCCGAGAAAAAAATGAATATAATTAATAATTATTATTATTATTATTATTATTAATTAGATGAAAGAATATTGGGTACGATTTTCATATTTCAGTATATAGTTTAAGAATATATGACACTACAATGTATACGTTAGAAACTTGATCTCATATACTCTTGACTTATAAAGAGTCTCCAAGAGTTTTGTGTACTACTTATATCATGTAATTTGCTAATTACTTGAATGCACCTTAATTCCGAGCTAAAATTTTATTTAAGAATAATAATAATAATTTTGGGATTGTTAAGTGTATCGTTGATGATATGTATATCTTTGAAGTAGATATCGCGGTTAGTTAGTCTCAATAGTGTTAAATATGGAGATTGGAATGTTAACAATGTTAGCATAATTTGTATTAATACTTCAGATGAAATTACCCGATATGTCGCGTGTATGAACATATACAGTGTATTTTAAAACATATATGACTACATTGCGTATAATAGCTTACATGATACGTTTGATCATAGGGCTAATTATAGTTATCGGTTATATATTTATAGATGTTAATATTGAGAATAAATTTCATTTGGGTTAATGATGCGTTTTGATATTGTATGTAAATGTATACTGGGCCATGGCAAATAAAACAATGACAAATGAATTCGAAATATTGCGGTGTGTTAGTTTGTAAAGGACATTAAAGTGCAATATACATTTGATAAGACTGCAACGAAATATATTTTATCGAATTTATTGAACAAGATATTACGACAGTTGTCATTCCGCAAGAGAAATACGAGAAGTATTATATCGACCAAGTACTTGATTCAATAAATGTTTTTCAACAACACTATCTTTTAACTTTTATATATCTCCTTTACTTTTGTTTGTTCTCATCAATATTGTTTTTTAGAAATATTAAAAAAAAAAATATTTTGTTATTGTTATCTATAAAGGATAATAATTAGTAAGCAATTTAAGTAGTTAATTACTTCTTATATAAAACAGCAATTTATAAAAATTTTAAAATTTTTCATCATAACATTAATTTATAAAACCTAAAAAAAACTGTTTTTTTTTTTTTTTTTTTTTTTTTTTTTTTTTTTTTTTTTTTTTTTATAGTTTAGATATTCAAATTAATCACAGGCTAATATAATTCACATCACATTATGATAAAAGTAATTAAAAAAAAAAAGTGTACTTTGCTTCGGCGGAATAATAAAAAAAAAATGATGATTATATGGCAGAGCGAATCACAGTTGTATGTGTTGAGTTAACATTTTGAGAAAATAAAAAAAGTAATAAACTTAACACTGACGATGTATCGCGTGATAGGACACTACCGCGTAACGGTTTGTTCGCGACTGAGCGCTTACGGGCCAACCCCAGCGAGTTTCCCGGGACCGCCACCAGAGTGTTATCACCCCGACTCGTACGTTACCCCACTTCAGTTCCACCCTGTTCGGTGGAAAAAATAAAAAAAATAAAATAAAATAGAATAGAATGAAATGATAAAAAAAAACAGTAGAAAAAAAATACCGCCATCGTGCAATACGAATTTTACTGTATATGTATATTAAACAAAGTGACTTAGACTTTTGGCAGGATAATCTTTTTACATCGCACATTCTAACAGTATTATTACATTTATTGTGCAATGAGTATAATTTGTCACACCAGTCTATCGATTTGCGCAAAGTTCGCCAATAGGTTAACCCGGCTAATTTTATTTTTTCTAGTTTTTTTATCACCAACAAATTATTATAAATATGTATGTGTAAAGTTATAAGAGTTTACCCTTATAATCTTACAGAGGAAGTTAATCTTATAAACTTTTTTTAGTGGAAAAAAAACAAAGAATTGTTTCAATGTTAGATTATTATTGTCGCTATCAAAATATAGATTCATAAAATTTTTAATTAAAAAAAAAAATTATTTGACACAAATTAGGCAGCCCCGAATCGGAGAGAAAGCAAAATAGAGCATTTAAAGACGTTTATAAATTTAAATTATAAGGGGACAAGTGAGCTCCCAGAAATTAAGAAAAAAAATTGTAGCGGCAACACAGACATCATGGAATGATTAGGCTCCCCACAACTGCTTACAAAAAATTTCAAACCTGACATCAGCCATACGAATTTTTATTCAAGTAATTTAATTAAAATTTTCACGATTAAAAATTAAAAATAATTCACGCATTAATAAGATTCAGCTGACTACTAGACGGAATTAATATAATTTATTTTTAAAAACTGATATTCTTTTAATATGAAATTCTACAAACTATATTTATCACGGTCGATAAAAAAAAACCGATTTTAATGTTGAGAGTAAATTTAAAAAGTTTTATTTTTTGCAAGGATGCTAATTTTGCTTGAAAACTAAAATAAAAATTAAGAAAAAAAAAAATGTTTTTAATTCTTAAGAAAATCCCATTTTGCCTCACATCAATTTTTTGTGACTTTTCACTTCTTGTAATAAAAATTTTTTTATAATTTGTCAAATGATAACAGTAATTGTTATGAATAACTTATTTGTACTCATATTTTTTTTTTTTTGAGAGAGCTATATTATAAATATATGTATGGATCGGAATATACACGTTAAACTGTTACCTCAGTTTAAAACAATAAATCACGAATCTTCGATCTCAATAGAGAAACAAGACATGTGCATTAAACCAACTACAGTGTTCCCTCGTAAAAATGTCATAATATATTTTGATATTCAGATAATTTTTATTGTGCATATATATTTACAAAACCAAAGGTTACATACAATATTTATAACTATTTACTTATTTATTTATTTTATTTTATATTTTTTTTCTAGTCCATAGCAAATATCTATAGCACATAAATATTAAGGTATATGAGTGACATAAAGTCGATTTTCTAATGCAAGATAAATGTTAATAAAGAGTAAAACTATTTCTTATCCAGCTATTATGTAATGTGGATTAAGCAAAAAAAGTTTTATATAGATTACTGTGTAACAACGAAGGACGAGGGAGAGTTAAATGATTACGTAAGTACTTCCTAAACTTGTCGCACACATCTCGATCTCCAGCTAGAGGAACTCTAGCGTTAAATCATAACTATGATCTATTCAAAGTAGCGCAAGAAATGAAGACAAATGTTCACCCACCGCGCAGTTGTGTGTTCTCAAGAGGAAACGTGTGATAGTTCTTGTCTATGATCAATACATCAAATGTAATATTTAAACAATTATGTTCTTTTTTTACTTATTTCTCTATCTTTCACGATTGATGTAATTGATTCGGTGTCGAGTTTCAAGTCATTTATATTATTTTCAATTTATAAATTTTATTAAAGTAATAGATGATGTTTTAAAAAGTGTTGTATTGAATTACCAATTATTGATGATGTTCATTGGTTTCGGTTATATTGTTTGTCACATGCAAGTATGTCATCGATATCACATGAGCACCGGCTGTTTCGATAAATTCTAGAGCATTATATGCAATGTATTAATTTCTATACTCCATGAATTATCGGTATTAGCTCTACATACAATTAACATATCATCCATTTTGTGCCAAATCAGATATTTTTTGATAATTCTTTTCAGCTGTACACTTTTTAGAAGATTTCTTATCAAAATCTAGCTATTGCCTTTGTCTTCATGGTAGAATTTTGTCATAACCTAACATAATTTGCCGAGTAAGTTCCAAAAATACTGTTCGTTGAAACTAATTCATATATGTATGAATGTATATAAGGGTGTTTCAAAAAGAAACAATCTTTTTTTTCTTCTCGGAAACAGGTTGAAAAGTTTCAGTTAGATCTAAAAATACGCCTGTGAAAATTAGAACTTTTAATCTTAACAGTAAGAGGTTCCGCATCGCATTTATCTATTTTCCATAAGAATAACATGGAAAAAATTTTTTTTACGTCTTCTGATTTTTATAACTAGCTAACGATGCGTCGTAGAAAAAATGCAGACTAATCAGTAGAGAATTGAATGCTCTACTAAAAAAGACTTTTATCATTTTTTGATAAATCCATCTGTTCAAAAGATATTTGAGCTTGAAGGCAAATTTATATTAAATTTTGAGATCTTTTTACTTTTCCGGCGAAACTATCAGACTTATCACAAAATGTCATGGAACCTTTTTTGTAGACAATTTTATTCTCTACAAATTATTTCCAGTAAAGTTTTTTTAAATTCCGCATTATTTTCTAGTTATTTTCATTTTAGTGTTAAACTCGTTTTCTATCAATTTCGTTCCAAATGACTTTTGAATAAAAAACGATAGCTTAAACACGACTTGCGGTATTGCATAACACAGTTGGTGTTAAAATTCAAGGAGGTATATATTGAAGAAATAGAAACTACTTTGATGGTACACTCAGAGAATTTTACGGTATTTTTTACATTAAAAATTTATAGAAACATTAATATCGTAATAGTAGCATGAGGACAGTACGGAATTATACATACGTAATACAAATAACCGGTAATGTGAAAATTTTTCAAAACATTTAAATAGAATTTACAATGTGCATTATAATTTTGACAAAGCAACAGATTATATTTCATTATAGAAATTTTCACCATCTGCATCGTAATTAATTATGCTGAATTAGAATACTTGGTATAGTATTCGTAAAATATATAATAAAGTCAATAAATTCAAAAATAGTAGTGTATGCTATATGTGAACTAATAAGTGAATAATTTGATAATTATGTTACCTACAATATTTGGGTAATTTCAAGTGCAAATTTCTCTGTTTTCATTCTTACAAAAAAATTATTTCTAAAACTTTAACACCGCAATGAGTAGATAAGTTTAATTTAAAATAAATGATAAGAATTAATAGAAATTTAATTTAAAAGAAATCGATTGTCAGGATATTACACAAGTTCCGTATATATTTCTGCGGGTATTATAGGTTACAATTGTCTGATGGATATTACGATGGTAGAGAACTTGGCGATTTGTCTCTTTGGTTTCTTATTTGCTTACTTAAAGTCCTTGAAGATGAAAACACAGAACGTAGATAAGTTTCACTGAGTGTTCAGTAAAAGAGCTGATAAGTTTGAGGATTGGGTGACGGCAAACAATAAGAGAAAGATGCAAACAGAGTCAGGGAATTTTTGAGGATGTGAGAAAATTTTGTCTTCTTAATTGTTCACATATATTAGTTGTACAAAAATACTGTGGGGTGAGAAATGAGGTTGAATGAAAGTATAAAGCTGGAATTGCGTCGCAGCTAAAATCAATAAAGCATCTGAGTTTAATTACTACGGTTATTTAGAAGATTAGCAAAAAATTTAGGGTTTTGGGGTTGGTAAAATTTAGTATTCCAATTTAGATGTACTTTTTGGTAATTACCAGAAATTCAGAGATTTTTAAACTGATAAATAAAAGAATAAGTCTTGGAATTATTAAGAGAAGAAAAAGTCTACGCTTAAAATGCGTAAGACACAAGAAATCGTGACACCGGATTACGTAATATCTTTATTGTCTTCTTTATTTTATGAAAAAATATATGTGGGAAATAGATGTAATATATTTTTTTTTGAAATGTCAAGCAGTACAATTATTTATTATTAGAATATTTGCTATGGAACACTTGCAAAATCGCTTGGATGTCCGACTCACATTTAAAGTGAAAGTTAAATATCTCTTAAAATTTAAAACCGATTAGTATTAAATTTGGCGTAAAAATCAAATAAATCTTTTCAAAGCTCTGAGGACTCCCAGTTTTTATGTTAAAAATTTTTTATAATTTATATGGGGATTAATTTACAATAAAGAAAATTCTTTCAGTAAAAATTACATGTTGGATATTAAATTAAAGCTTACGTAAGATAGATTCTTATAATAATTTTTCTAATGTATTTTCAACGATTCAACGGGTTAAGAAACACAATGGAAGCCGATTAAATATGCGCACCCCTTCCAGATCAGAATTAAATGCTCGAAAATAGGGAAATATGTCTTAAAATAACGTGTCGTTGTCTAGATTTTAAATACATGGAAAAAAAAATTAACTTAGTTCAAGTAAATTATTTTCTTCAAAATATCATTCTTGTTTCAAAATATTTAAGCTTTTCAATTTCAAAATTTTACTCTTGAAAGAAGCATTTTTTGTTTTCAAAAGATGCATACCATAGAGAATAGAGTCTATATATAGTCTAAGTATAGACGCTTTTGAAGACTAAACTAGACTTTGGTTTTTGACTCGGGTCATCTCACATTTGACGAAATTGTTGTTTTAAAATAGTTGAAAAGTATTTCTTAAACTTGGACGTAAATAAAGTTTTATGAAAATTGTAAGAAACTTATATACAAATAAAATAGCTCATGTTATGAATTTACTGAAGAGTAATGTAATTTTTACTTTAGTACTCTGTTATGTTAACATCCTGAAAAAAACCATCCGGAACAAAAATACACATACAAAATTCAGAAAATAAGTTTTTGATTATTTACATTTCGTGGATGTAAATAATTAATTACCGTTTTCAACAAATAATCATCATGAGCTATTGATTTGCTATTTTCAATTCCACGGATTTTCTTCATAATGTATTTCGATAACCTCTAAAATACTTAGAATATAATTACACTGTGAAAAAACGTGATGTTGAAATGAAGCACTAGGGTAGCAGTGCTATTTAGCGGTGATATCCGACCAGTGTTAAAACGATGTATATGGGGAGTAAACTAACTCTAATCGGAGTATGAGAACGTGAGTATAAATATTTTATGACCTACAAGACTACAACTGTTATTTCAAATATTCTGTTTTTATAGAAAATTTTCCTATGTTCCCTGTTTAGAAAATCTCATAGAATCCAATAGATTCTCATAAATTCTCATAGAGATTTTATAAGAATGAATTCGTTCTATGAGAAGTGCTATAGTTAAGTATAGGGCCTTATACATACAGCTATAAGAACCTATCGGATTATGTAAGCAGAGTTACCACTGGAGTGACCCCTATGTCCCGACTAGAATTTCTTCCTGATTTGCCTGAAGTTTAATCAGGTTAATATAAGGTTTGCCTTATTAGGGCAAACCTGACAAGTTCCTGTCAGGACCTCATCAGGATATCCTTATTCAAAAAAAAGTTATTTGCCATCGAGTCAACCTGACGAGTTCCTGATCAGGACCTCAACAGGATATCCTTATTCAAAAAAAAGTTATCCAATTTCTTTAAATATTCCATTTACAGGCTAAAAATTAAACAAAGTACAAAAGAATATTATATAAAAATCACGTCAATCATTGCAGCACAGATTTTTTACTTCTTTATCAGTTATTCTTTGACATCATAATGAATATTATATTTACACTTTCAAGATCACATGTGTATGTTTATAGGAAAATCCTTGTAAAAAATGGGCACCACTTCGATTTACGCATAGGTATAATTCCTATATTGTCATAGTAAATATTTCTATGTCAACATAGGAATTGTACTTATGGTAAAATAGGAATAACACCTATTTTTTCGCTCCATTTAGTTTTTTTTCAGTGTAATAACAAATAAATATAGGGGAGGGTGGGGCAGAGCGGCCCCCATGAGGCAGAGCGGCCCCCCAGAAATTTTGATCAAAAAAAAATTTTTTTTTTTTTCGACTAATTACTATAAATCCGATATGTTTGCGCATTTTTACCCCTACGCATGACATTTGGGGCAAAATGGACAAGCCCAAAATTTTGAAAAAGTGATTTTTTTATATCTTTATCGTCAAATTAAAAAAAAATTATTATAATTCCACATTTCTAGCCCTACGCATAACACCTGGGGCAAAATGGACCAGCCGAAACTTCCGAAAAAATTATTTTTTCATATTTTTCGGCCGTTTCTCTATGTAAGAGGCAAATTTGGTCACTAAAAATTTATAAAAATTAAATTTTTTTTTTTAGTTGATAAATTTTTGAAATAAAGTAAAATTATAGAATTGATTTTTTTTTTTATTAAATAACAATTAGTAATTAAGGTAATCGAGAGTGAACGATTTTTTACGCTTTAAAAAATTTTTTTCGAGTAATATAAAACCAAAAATAGTTGTCAAGAGAAAGAAATACATTCTTAATGATGAAAACAATTTAAAAAAAAAAAACAAAAAAAAAAATTTTTTTTATCACTTTTTGAAGGGGGCCGCTCTGCCCCACAAAAAAAAAAAAAAAATTTTTCAGAATTTTGGCAAAATGTCCATAAATTTGTTCGAAATAGGACAAAAGTAAATTGATCTTATGGTTGAAAGCCACAAAAAATAATAATTGGCTTAGGGGGGCCGCTCTGCCCCACCCTCCCCTACATGATCACGTTTGTACTTAAATCTATCGCTTTTATAGTTTCGTAAACTCATGCTTATAATTAATTACTAGAGCTTAATACTATTTTAAACATCATCACGTACATACATATAATCCAATGTATTTATATATACATGATGTTATTATCGCTTGATATGTCGAGATTTTATTCCATCATAAGTTTATACAAGCTATCTAAATATTTATGTTATTCAAACAACTAACTATCTGTTCTCTTTCTCTTTTCTCACTTTGAAAATCGAATGAACACGAATGAACATAAATTGTTCAATATACTTTATGATGTATGCATATAAATGCATAATTTTATGCAAATAGCAAAATTCCACAAATCGCAGAAATAACATTCCACGTTCTCATTATCATTATGGTTTTATGTACAAGGTAGTAATGCTCTAAATGTAAACAAAATGATGTAGAGAAGAGGAAATGATGGATGGTATGAAATTTTTTATAAAAAATAAATTATGAATTCAATGCATTATTAAAAAATAATTGTAATGGACTTTTTGTGGTTAAAAAGACACGCAAACGTTTTTAATCATAAAGTTGTAACAAAGTATGATGTTATTTATGCCAAGTGGAAGTAATTTTTTTTTTTTTTTTCATTTAAATATTAAATTTCTGGTTGTTACAATGAGTAAAAAGAAGCTTAAACAAAAATTAATTAAATGCAGTCAAAAGTAAAACAAAATCGTTTGATTCACTAGTTTTCATATTGAATGATTTTCAATAGATTGCGAACTTCAATATTAAATAATTATGATGAAAAATTTTTTAATTTTAATTGTTTTCTTAGTGGGGTCGTAATCAAACACTTATAAATGGACTCAGATGTCCGTTTCGATCAATCGATATTTAATGTCTTTGAATACACTCAGCTAATTATTACAAATTTCGGTAAAGAGATAAAATAAAGTTTTCTTAATTCAGCGACAGCTTCCATTTTGTATAGAAATAGTAGTTTATGCATCGAGTGCGATTGTGTATAAGATGCGAGTTGTAATGATTGATTACCAAGTCGGAGGCGAGTATCTTATACGAAATTGCACTTATACAAGATATATATATTAGTTGTTGTGAGAAATACTCGCAAAGCACACTAATAAGTGCCTATGACAGCAGATAATATAGCGCGCTTATAAATATGATGAAAAATTTTGTCACTAGATGGCTCAATGAGTTACTTCGATATTTTTTGCACGCTAGCTATATTGCGTGCAACTAAAAAATAATGTTTTTTGTATGGCGGACGTCACAACTTGAACAATTAGGTGTAATTATAACCCGCTGTGTTATATATTGCAAAAAAGCCGGTGTAAATCCACGCTATCCCGGTGTTCAAAAAAGAAATAGTTTTATTTTAGAAAAATCAGAAGTTGAATTGTATTTCAAATACAAAATAAATTTTAAATTGTTTTGAAAATTAATGATACGACAGATCTACCTACAGAGAAATCCAGAGAATATTTGTCTACAATCACAAGTTAATGCCACTTTATAAAATATCGGAAACAAATTTTTATGATTCAAGTTTCTTTGCAAACTAAATCAGCAAGAAGAATAAAATAAAATTTTTATCCTAAAAGTATCTTATGAAAAACATCAGACTTGTGATAAAAATCATAATAATATGGTTCCTAAATAATTAATTTGATGTTATCACAAGTTTATGGGATTTTTTCAGTTTACTAAAATTGACAATTCTTATTTTATAAGAAAATAAAAACATTTTTGACTCAGTTAACAATAACTGCCAGCAATCTGATTGTTCCTGAAAAAGTTTACACACACGCATATACACAAACATTCGGTCATCATTCTGAAAGTAGTATGAATAGCTTTCTACAACTTCAAAATGTCGACATCTGATGAAAACTCGATTTTCGAAAATCGGGGTGAGAACAATAACCCCGAATTTTCAGAAATCGTTAATTTCTATAGCGGGAAGTTGACAAAAATATTTCAAAAATTGTAAAAGTTAATTTAATTGAATTTTGAAAGGTAAATAATATCATGAAATCATTCATGACTTGGAATTCTAATCGAGGTTCTACGTTGATAATTTTCTCAAGTATGTAGTGAACCATCGCAGCAATCATGTGAAAAAATGTTGCTGTTAATAAAGACAGTCAAAAACACGATACTAAAGGTATAACGAAAGAGCATGTTAGAAGTTACTAAACTTCGTGAACTATGATATTTTCGAACATCAACTGTTAGTTCGGAAACAACTTTATTCAATACTTAATGATTAATCAATTTATATATTTATAATCTAATTGGAGCTTACTATACACCCTTAACGAAAATTAAAAATTTTCATTGTTTTTTTTTATTCCAAGTACTTCCATTTCATGCACAAAATGAGTGAAGTCAAATAATATAAGAGAAGGATGTAAGTTTGAAGTTTGATGATTTATGATAGTTTTTAAGAGCAATTATTGGATATAAATCAGCTTAATTCAATCATTGATTATTTTCTGAGCTAATGATCGATCAATCTGTGTATAGATTTATTTACAATCACACACCCCCGCACAGTCATAGTATATGTACATTGAGAAAGTCCAAGAAAAATGGAGTAGTGATTTATTAGTGACTAAATTTTAGTTCTTTTCATGTTATTTAGTCTTACCCCTTCTCAGATGAAAATAAAATAAAATTTTTTTCAATGACAATTAAAATTCTGTTCAACTTTTTTAAATATAAGTGAAAAGTAAAGATTTAGCGTATTCAGGATCATAAAAATTTAATCATTTCCTAGTGTCCTCATTTCATACTGTCCTTCTGTATTTATGTATATAGAAGATGCATGTAATTTAGTATGTATATAAGAATAAAGAAGTTGTTATTCGATATAACGTCTGCCGTTAATCAACCTCTACGATTTTAATTCTCGTTAGCTTCGTTGCGGACGGTAGTTTACTAGAACCCGTAGATTCAATGTAACCGCCGTACTCCAAAAGTTAGCACGACTATTTAAAGCGACAGACATTGCTGTAGAAATTACTGTGAAAATTAGCATCCAACTGTAATAATAATGATAGTAATATTAATAATAATAATAATAATAATAATAATAATAATAATAATAATAATGACGAGAAATATTTAAGAAAGTTGACGTTAGCCATCGAGTTTGTTTAGCAATTAGAGAGTTGAATATTTTGTAAAAGAAAAGCGTTGTGTCAGTTTACAAATCATTAACGAACTTTGTAAGAACTCAAACGCCTTTTGACTCGTGATTACAGATCAAAGTGCATGACTTGTACCAGGCCGAATCTACTTCTTAATAGATGTTCAACATTTAAACGTCTTGTAGAAAAATTTATTTATGGATTAATTAAGTCTGGCAAATAAGGTTCTTAGGTATATATATATATATATATATATATATATATATATATATATATATATATATATATATATATTAGACCGATTCAAAAAAATCAGTGTTTTTTTTTCAACGACACACTCAAAAGTTTCAGTACGATAAAAGAAGACGCTAATTGGGCCAAGACGCATATTGGACCAATACTTAGATGTAGTCTTGACACATTACTGACATTCGATATTGGGACAATATTAAGATATAGTCTTGGCACGTTACTGGTACTCGTTATTGGGCCAGGATAGAGTGTCAGGCCTGGCATGAAGTTATCATTCCGATACTCAAACAAGTTTGGACCAGGCTTGGATTTCTAGCTTGGCCCAGAATTAGTAAGTATTGGGCCAAGCTTCAACCAAGCCTGGGTCCATTTTCACTTCCTACAAGAGTTCAGGTACAATTATTAGATGACAAAGTTTCAAATTTAAAAAAACTAATTTCCCCGTGTTATTTAAAAAGGAAATAGAAAATTGTAATTAAGAAGTGTTTAATTTTAATATCAAGGGCTCGAATTTTAACAGGCGTCTCTTTTTATTTTAATAAACTTTTGCGTGTGTGTCCATAAAAAAAAAATAATTGATTTTTTTGAATCGCTATAATATATCTAAATGTATATGTAATATTATTCGTTTAATATTCAATTATAAATGTAAATTTTATGGAAACAGTGTTAATAATATTTTGGCTAAAAAGTTTCCGTTAAAAATGAATTATGTACATAACTTTTTGTTTCTATATGATATAATATAAAAATAATGTACGCATCTAGAGCGGACATAACTATTTTATAATTTTAACAGTTACTGCATCGTGTTTTGTTAAAAATTGCTTAAAAACTTTCTGTCAGAAACAGATTTTATTTAGTCAGGTTCAGTATTATATTACACGGTTCGTTTAATAACATTAACGACATGTTAGACTACTCACGGAAATTTCAATTTTCTTTTTCCCAATATTTAATTAAATTTTTTAATAAATTAAAAAATACATAATTTCAAACGAAAATTTATTATTTAGTCTAAAGAGGCGTTGTGTACTTGATATTTTCTTTATATATTTTAATTTTAAACAGTAGACTTTTCTACTTATCAGGAAATTTATAAATCTTTGCAGAAAAAAATAAACATTTTTACACAAGCAAGTAATTTTTACTAAGAATATAGACAACACAACGTGATATTGAATTTTTTAAAATCATATCTTCGAAGATTATGACAGACATTCAAGTAAGCATCTTTAATCAGGATTTTCACCTCATTAAACCCATGAAAATAATTTACAAAAAATATAACAATCATCTATGAGCCAAAAACTTTCACTTGATACTCAATAGGCATACACTGTAAAAAGAGCGGTGTTAAAAATGAACTCATTTTAACTCCGCTCGGTGTTAAAATAAAATTACACCGGTGTTAAAAATACCGGTGTTAAATCGGGATAACCGGTGTAAAAGCGGAGTAAAATCGGTGTAAAGGCGGGGTAACCGGTGTAAAAACGGAGTAACATCGGTGTAAAAACGGAATAACCGGTGTAAAAGCAGGGTAAACTGCGTCCGCTTGGATTATTAACTTTAAAGATTATAAAACACAAAAAATGTCAGTTTTTTATGAAAATTAATAAAGAATATCATTTATTAACAAGTATAGTGATCGAGTAAGTAAAAATATTCACAAAGTAAAATATTTTAACACTGGTAAAGAATATTTACACAGGCGGTGGCGTAATTTTAACACCGGTCTAGAATATTTACACCGGTGGCGGCGTTATTTTAACACCGGTCTAGAATATTTACACCGGTGGCGGCGTTATTTTCACACCGCTTTCGGGGGTAAATTTAACACCGATAATTTTAACACCTACACCTTTTGGACTTACCCCGGTAATTTTTTACAGTGTATTAGTGAAAAAAAAAATTTTTGTCACAAAAAAATCTCACTACACGCTGATAATTTTATGGTAATGATTATCATCTGATGATGATAGAATTAATTTTTTTCTCCCGGTGCCTATTAATCTCATAATTATTGTAAGCTTAGCAATATAATATGTTAATACTTAAAACACACGATGACTATAGTTATCATCCCAAAAATAGTAGCTCATAATATATCACATGACACACGGAGAGAAAAGTCAAGTAAATATGCATATGCAGCATAGTAATAATTACATTACTCTATAGTTTGTGTCACGCCGCTCTTATGTGACTGATTGCACAAACTATAGAGTAATGTAGTAATTACTATGCTTCCATAGACATATTTACTTGACATTTCTCTCCGTGCAGATATTACAATCACTCGATGATATTTTTTACAATACAGCGATGGTAGTGGTTGTCTTCTCACGATCGTAATCATTACAAATTACATGACAAGTATTATAATTTCCGATGAGAATGATTGTCATCATGTTCAAAAACTCAAAAACATTCCACAACAACCTGTTTTAAATCGATTGTTTAGTGCGTTGAGCAGTTAGTGTTCAATTCGTTATTTACTTTACATTTGAATATTTATTAATTATGAGGGGTTTGCACTTTTCTCTCTATTACACTCAAGTCCTCAAACGATACTATCTTTGATGCACTTGTGCAGTAAATGGCAACTATGGCCGAGTTTTTCTCTTGAACAAACGAATTCTATAAAACAATTAAAGCGCACTTCGCTAGATTAGACAATAGTGCAGCAATGTGGGGTCTATAGTTTGTATTTAGAGATTTTGGTTCCGAAAAAAACTCAGCCGAAAATATCTAATAATCCCTGTTATGTTTATTTTGATTTCATTGGAAAATATAAGAATTGTCAATATTGCTATTTGTAAGTGATACTATTGTTGGTGAGAAGGATTATTATTCGAAAATATTAATAGTTATCATCATATGATGGTTTTTAATAACATTATTATAGAAAATTATAAAATTACTATACACAGTATGCGTCCTCGATGCAAATAATTGCCATAAAATTCTCAGCGTGTATAAATAAAATAATTTTATTAATAACTATTGAAGCTCCCATTTTATTTGAAAAGATTAACTTTGTGTCTATGCCAAATTTAAAATGATTTGCTGAATATATGAAAAATAACAAACAGAAGAAATCGGTCTTTAAGTGACCTATAAGTGTTCCAATAAAAACACCTTAAAAAACTATAAAAGTGTAGTAATGAAAAATGTAGATTTTGTTGGGCTGAAATAATGATTTGAAAAAAGTTTGTAATATGTAATACATTTAAGTATGAAAAATTGAGAATGTTGTAGATTTTCGAGGTAGTTGGGTAGGAGCCAGCAACTTTTTCGTGTATATCACGTAAGAAAATTTACGAATTAGCAAAAAATAATGTTAAGACCGGCAGTAGTAAAGAGAAGAGAGTACCATAACATTAGTTAATTAGGTTGGGCAGGAGGCGTAACGTCGTAATTATTGCAACGTAGTACTAGTAGTTGTTGTTGTAGGAGTAATAGTCAAGTAGTGGTAGTAGTAGTAGTGTAGTACGAAGCCTGCACTGCCTGCCTGCCTGCCAGCCAGCCTTTCAGCCTGCCGAGCTGCCTACCTGCCACGACAAAGTTATTAATTGCTTCCTACCATTCTCAGCGTTGAGTCCGGGGTGAACTCACCCCTACCGTTAGCTTACCGCGACCATCATTCTGTCCTTTCTTTCCACTCCAACGCTCAGGCTTCTTCGTCTGGTTATACACACATGCTCTCTCTTTAATGTAGCTATTCATTAACAGCTATATAATATAACGTTATTTTAAATTCATATTGTCATTATGAATTAAATTTTATATATAATCTCATGTATATGTATATATCGTTATCTTTAAACAAGTATACTTACATTTTTTATTAATTACATATTATTATTTCATAATATAGAAGAAGATAAATTGAAACAGAGTTATTTGATACGTATACATAAAAAAATATACATATATATCCATGCTCCGAGAGGACGAAAAATGAAGTAAAGTTAGAAATTTAATAAAAATATTGAAATTGTCTAAAAATTTATGAAAGATAGAAGAATATTCTTTCTTTATTTTATAATACACTCTAAGGAAAACGGTGTTAAAGTGTACTTATTTTAACACCCGTGTGATGTTAAAATGAACTCACACAGATGTAGCAGTGCTACTTAGCGGTGTTATCCAAACAGTGTACATGCAGAGTAAATTACTCAGATCGGAGTATGAGGGCGTGCGTATAAGTGTTTTAAGATCAACAAAATAGTAAAGAGATAAGTATAATAATATTTCGTTCAAATTACGAAACTTTCGTTTATGGAGGTAAAAACAAATTTAATTACTTATTTTAAAATGAGCGATATCACTTTTATTAAAATGCACACGGGTGAACTAGGATTTTTCCATGTACTTTAAAAATTCTAGTTCAGCCGGTTGCTAGTGATATATATATTGAATCTAAAAATTCAAAAAGTATCTGTTTCAGATTGTCTATTTTTGAAATTCTAACACCAAGCGCAGATCCACCTTCTAATCGAGGCGTTGTATTCGAATGATGCTTTTGTATGTTAAATGTATGTAAAATATGTAATCAAATTTTTTTAGATGTATTTTAATAGTATATTTATTAAGCCTAACAAACCCTACATATATATCTTTATTCATAGTTAGAATACTGCCTTAGATTAAAAAAAAAATTAAAATAAAAAGTGGATTTTAAATTTAACTCTGTAGTATTCAGTACGTAGCATCAGACTAGTGTATAATACCGTAGATATTCAAAAATTGAGTTTAAATGCCCAGAGCCAGTCGTAATGGTATTATGAGGCTTACAATGAACAATATCAATTCTGTCAGGGGTGAAACTAAACATGTTTTGCCCTAGAGAGGAACTCGATGATTTCATACCCACTAAATCAGATTGGTCTAAAATTTACTCGTTTGACAGAATAATCAGCTATTAAAACCATGAGTTACAAAATGGATGATAAGATGTATATATAAATGATTAGACAATATTTCGATATGGATTTCTGTCATTACTATGTATGACGATTTAGACATCAAACTAAATAAAAAAAAAAAAATAGAACCGCTTTTTCAATAAGTTTTTTCAAATTAACTGATTCAAAGGAAAATCAAAAGCTCACGTCATTAGAGGCAAGAAGCAGAAGCGAAACGCTAATAATTCACGACTCATCTGTGGGAAATTCTGTTTTGGATGAAATAGAAAATTTAACCAGAATAACCTGTAATTACTGGATATCGTTGAATAAATATGGATTTAGAGGGATGTAAATATTGAAGTTCAAACAGCCAGAATTAAAAAAAAAATTAATAATTTTTAGCTCTTGAAAACGATTTTCAAGTAATTATTTTTGGCGAGATAATAAAAAAACTTTGAACAAAAATTAATTCCATAATTTCTCAACTCCTACTTCTGTTTAAATATGATAGAGTTGAGGCAAGGCGAGATCCCTGAGCAGGTCATTCATTTTTGTGAATTTTTCCGAGACTATTTTTCAATAATTTAAATTAAAAAGTTTATTTCAACTATTTTATTTCTGATGATTGATTTCCTTAAAAAATCTATAATGAACTCAAAATAACTACAAAAAATGATCCTACCAAATTTTTGAGTGATCCCGTTGTGCCCCACCTTCTTTTTCTACTAGTTGTGTCGAACATAAAAAATATTTGAAATAATTTTCTCATGACTTTCAATTTAAAAGTTTCCGCGCGAGTTTAATTTAATATGAACAGCTTTTATCGTTACATGTTTTTTTATTTCTCTTCCTCTTTCTTATGGTAGACATCGATCTAGTAGATGAACTCGGGAGCAATTAATCGTGAGAATTTCAATAAATTTCAATTGGTGAAAAGGAAGCATTGGTACGGTGTTACGGTGTTCAAGCACGCTAGAGATGTTATGAATCACGATGATTATATCCAGCTGGACTACGGGCTAGTTTCCTGAGGTAAGGGCCAACGACGTTATCGTGACACCCTTACTCTCATATATATGCTACACTTACTCACATACATACAGTTTACTTATGTATGCACACATAGCTCTACACCTGTGTACTAACTTTAAGATAACAATTAATTGTTCATACTAAAAAAGAAAGAGAAAAAAAACAAAACGTTATTGTTTCTCTCAAACACGCATACTCCATAAAATAATGTTTAAAAAAATTGATTGCACTTTAAATAAATTTAAAACCCAATAAATATCAGGCATTGTTGTAAGTCAGCATGAAGCATGAAGCATGTAAATACGTATGCATGGGTATAAAAAGTATCATCAAGTTATACATATATAATATAAAGTAGATAATAATATTTTTATTGAATGTAGACGCGTGCGAGATAACAGACCAACTATTCGGTATTATATTATGCAACATAGCTGCAGTAGTCAATAAGTGAGCACCAGATGTTGGCAATCGTTTGTTGGAATCCGGGTATAAGTGCTTTGCCAGCAGATATATTTGACTATAGACCTGCTGGATACGGGTACAGAGTAATATCAAGTTTTGAACGGATAAATAATCATTTTTTTTATTAACTCATTGCGCTCTATTCACCCGGTTATTGATTAAATAATATATATATTTATTTTTAAATAATATGAGTCATAAAAATTTGGCATATCTCTTAATCTGTTAATTGTGGTAAATATATCGGATTCGCTTGGGCAAAATTTTTTTTTCTAAGTGCATACACGCAGAGAAATTTTTAGTAAAAAATACCCAAAAAGTTTGATACTGTGAGGATATGTAGTAAATATCTTAATTTTTTCCACACACGTTGTAAAACGTCAGTATTATTTATGTAGTATCCTTTACTACGTATTTAAGTAACCGCTACTATAAACGTTTCACTACAATATTGTGATTAGAAGAACCACAACTTTTTTTCCGTGTAAATAATTTTTTGTAGTCGAAAAAAATATTGTTCTCAGAAGTATACTGTATAGTTACAGTAACAATACGCTATAGTTATCTACTAGATTGTTACTGCAACGATCTACTGTATCGTTCTGACAACAATACGGTGGATAGCTCTGAGATCTATACGGTATCGTTCTGAGCCCTATCTGACGTCACGCACATTGAAAATTATATGAGATATTTAAAAACCTTTTATCATTCATAAATAAATGATAAGCAAATAACTTTGATTAAATAAAATAATTTATAAAACTGATTTATTAGTTAGTTATAATCTAAATAAATTTGAAATATAAATATAAATATAAATATATCTTTTAATTTTTTGAATTTATTTATTATTAATTTAATTTTAAATTAAATAATAATTCAGATCTTATTTGTTTATTAATTATTTTTCTACTATTTACGTATTACATTTAAATTATAAAACACCGACTATATATAATATTTAGATTTTTGGTTATGAATGTATATTTGATTACAAAAAGCATAAAAAAACACTTATCAATAAATATATCAACATAGTTATGGAGATTCTACTCTGTTAATTTATTAATTATCCGTGGGTCCATATTTCAACATCACAATTATGTTTTACACTATTTTTTTTATTAAACGTCTGCTAGCAATAATTATACAATATTCAAAAGTTGGCGCGAAAATCGATGTTTAGTTAGGTTAGGTGGTGCCGTGTAAGGTGACGACTACGGAAAGTCGTATAGGGCTCACAGTTATCTAATAGATAGTTACTGGAACGATACGGTATTGTTACCATAAGCATACGTATTGTTGTTGTAACGATCTACGAGTTACTATACTTTAGATCGTTCGAGGAGCAATATTTTTTTCTCCGTGCATACTTTATGGTCATAATTCCTACGCTGGTTATGGAAAAAAATTTTATAGAATTATATGGGAAACGTTTCCACAATTTTCTTTCCGTGTAGCCAGATTTCTATAATATCTACTAACAATGAAAAAATTTAATCGGCAGACTGCTGAAGGCTCGAAATAAATATTTAAGGCTTCTAAGACCGATGTGTGATTTTTTTAAAATTTTCATAATTATCCAAAAATTAAAATTTTGCAATAAATTTTCTTTTATGAACTTTTAAATCACATATCTTCTTCAAAAATGCTTAGAAAATATTTTTAGTTTATTTTTCTGATGCTCCTTTTGTCCACAAAAAATATTCCCACGGCAATTATGAATTTGAATTATTTTCATCGTTAATAAGCTAAAAAAAAAAAAAAAAAAATTAGCGTATTCAGTATAAAAAGTGTGAACTTTTTTTCTTGGGGCTCCCATTTTGCTCGGCCCTACTCTAAATTTTGTTTGAATTTAATTATAAACATTAAAACACGAATGCTTTAATATTATCTCATGTATGATCCTCTATTCGGTACGATCCGAGTCACTTGCGTGTAACAAAACTAAGCTCTCGGTTCATATCCATGCACGCATGTACATGTACTTTTGGTATACAAGCGTGCCACATCTACAGCCAAAATGAAAGGAGCGAGAGAGAGAGAGTGAGAGAAAGGAAGAAAGATAAATAAATACATGGTAACAGTAATCTCTTTGGAGCATAGTAGGTTATAAAACTATACCTATTATGCCCCGGGAAGCAGAGGTAAATGGTCCAAGAGCTTACAAGAGTCTGTTGCGGTAATATTGGTAGTTTAGGACAGCTAAATATATTAAATAATTCAGTTGCAAAAGAACAAGTAATGCAATAACACATATAGGTAAGTTATATTTGTAAGGTACAAACGAATTATTATTATTGTTGTTATTTTAAATTATAAAGTATGAAGGAACATATATAACCATTCTCATTGTTCATTGGGCGAAAATTAAAATGCGTATTAGGAACAAACTTTTCTGCCTATAAAACCATATGAGCATTAATAATGTTTATGAAAAGTACATAAAAGTAAATGGTTTTCAGGTCGATAATTTACACATTTTTATCGGTAACTATATTTAGGCAGTACGAAATAATATAAAGGTTATATAATAGACAGCTATTAAATTGAAAGGAAAAAAATTGATAAAATAAAAAAATAATTCAATATGAAAGCCAATATAATTCATCATTGAGAGTAGAATAGTTGAACTAAAATTTAATCAGTGTTTCACGCTGTGGTCGGTTCACTGGGTCAGCCACAAAATTGAATGTGAAAGATTTTACAGTGAAAAAGCCTCAACCGCTTGCTGAAGCACTTGGATGGAATACTAGCAAAGAGGAATAAAATTGAAAGCCAGCAAGCGCTAGCGTATTAAAATACCCATTTAAAGTATGGGTGTATGTATGGGGCCTGTAAAAACTTGATGATACCTAGAATCTAAAAAAAATGCTGTTGCCTGGTATATTATTATTAGTCAAAATATTATTTTTATTATTATTAGTTATAAATATCGATCCTTGTGGAATAAATGAATACGTACATATAGCGGAGAGATGAGAAAAATAAAGCCATTCAAAAATAAGTGAGCTTTTTCTATGCTATATGAGCTCAATTTTTTATTTTTTGCTTCTATTTTCAGCAAATAAGACAAATTTTTTATTGCAAGAAGCAAATTAAAATTTTTTAAATTTTTGAGTAAAGTCAGATGATGTCAAAAAATGAAAAGTTCTTTTTGTGTTTGTAACAAAACAAAACAAGTAAAGTAGTTAGCGTATAAATTAAAATAATAAAACTAAAAAACCGTTGACCCTGCGGGACAACCCCAAAACTTGCCGCTGTTTTCGAGCTTAGGGAGTTCAAAAACATTATTTCTTGTAAACTTTTGAGCTCTTCGAGTTCAAAAAAGTGTCAGACCGACAAAACATACATTTCACTAAAAAAAATTATCAACCGATTCAAGCTTTCTTAGTAGCAATCGAAAGAGCTCATCGAGACTTAAAACTGATTGAATTTTGAAGCGAATCAGACAAGAAGTTTCAAGTTATATGCAAACAACTAAAAAAAATTTTTGTTATTTGTATTTTTTGTATAATTTTATGGGTAATTATTAAGCATTGTAAAAAATAGTATGACAGTATATAAAAATGTGAAAGGACATTCAAAAATGTTATGACCACATGCCCTTATTCGTAGTACACACGTGAAGAGCCAATATAATTAATCAGTGTAAAATTTTTTCACCGTGACACAAACATGAAAGAACGTAACAGCAGCATATATATATATATATCGTATATGTACTCTATAGGTCTATATGTTTACACATATACATATCTATATGAATATATGCGTGTAATATACGTGCACATAAATGTGAAGAGGATCTAGGTAGTATATTGAGTAGAAGCATGCGCAGAATGATAGTACGCGGCGAACGAAGGTTGATTTTCTCTACTACACTGGTGTACAATGATATAGTAAAAATATTGAAAAACAAATGCCACGAAATTCTGGCGACCTGTGATATATGAGCTCACGAGAGCTTGCCAATGCCCCTGTCAAACAGTAAAAGGATCTTTCGGATAGTGCATATAGCTCGATGGAAAATCAACCGGGAAAACTGTGTGCGCTCATACAAACTGAAATTGGAATTATTTGTGTAAAGTTACTTCGACAAAACTATCGTAGAATATTATCAGAGATGAAATTTTTTAAATTTGAATCGAATCAATTGCAATGTTGAATAACACCCATTTATAAAACGACACACTGTAAAAAAATATTTTAATTACATATATTTGAATTTTGAAATTTATTTTAAATACTCAACAGAAAATATGGATGATTCAAATTTTCAATTCGATTAAAAAGATAAAAACCTGGTGATTTTATTTCCTCTTTTTATCAATAATTCGATACTTATTTTTAATTTAGTTTTAATTTTTAAATATAATAAAGTGTCCAGAGTAAAACGGGACATCTAGAAAATTTGACATTATGCTAAGCATATACGGACTCGTATATAATAAATATTATATTTTTTAATATAAAAAAAAATAACAGAAAATATAGTTAAATTGGCTACATACATGTTCTGATATTTATCATATATTTTGACCATATATGTTATTTTCATACGGGTGTCATTCCCATTATTTATGTGAAATATTCCTATAATATTATGGTAATCGTTCCCATACTGTGATAGTGAACGTGACCATATATATATTGCACGGAGAAAAAAATGTTGTGATTGGAACGATCGACTGGATAATGATTTGCGTATCGTGAAGGGAGCGATTTGGAGAGCTACCGTCGCAATCCGTTTTAGTCCCATTTACGATCTGTATTGCTGTCAGCACTATACGTATCAATACTCGCACTAACCTCCAAATAGCTAAACGAGTATTACGACAGTCAATATACGATATCATAAAACAATGGAAACGATGACTAAACTAGTATAGTAATGGTTACTAGTACATTATAACTGTTTCCTTAAAGTGAAGAATTTCTACACAGAAAAAACAGATATCTTGAGTCAAGAAAATATTTTTGAAGACAAACGTTTTCGGGAACCAAGTCAAGATTTTCTTGAGCCAAGAGAATTCGTCTTGGTTGGAGAAGATTTCTACTTTATCTGAGAAAATTTAGGTCTCCAAAAAAATTTTCTTGAATCAAGAATATTTACCTTTAGTCAAGAATTTTTTTTTTATGTAAATGTTACCGTAATCATGACCATACGATTATGGCAATTACTATAATGAGATAGAAAATATTACCATAATTTCATACACTGTAAAAAGAGCGGTGTTAAAAATGGACTCATTTCAACTCCGCCCGGTGTTAAAATAAAATTACACCGGTGTAGGAGGAGTAATTCACCGGTGTTAAAAATACCGGTGTTAAATCAGGGTAACCGGTGTAAAAGCGGGGTAACCGGTGTAAAAACGGAGTAATATCGGTGTAAAAGCGGGGTAACCGGTGTAAAAACGGAGTAATATCGGTGTAAAAGCTGGGTAAACTGCGTCCGCTTCGAGTATTAACTTTGAAGATTATAAAACACAAAAAATGTCAGTTCTCTATGAAAATTAATAAAGAACATTATTTATTAACAAGTACAGTGATCGAGTAAGTAAAAATATTCACAAAGTAAAATATTTTAACATCGGTAAAGAATATCTACACCAGCAGCAGTGTTATTTTAACACCAGAGAATGTTTTTTAACATCGGTACAGAATATTTACACCGGCGGCGGCGTTATTTTCACACCGCTTTCGGGGGTAAATTCAACACCTACACCGATTGGACTTACCCAGGTGATTTTTACAGTGTATGAACTATTCTGATATCGTATAAGAATGGAATCCATATAGATAGAAATAATAACCCATAATTTATATGGGCACCATTCCGTGAATCGACATATCAAGAAAACCTGCGATCATACGATATGGGAACCATTTCCATAATATATTGTAATTGTTACCGAACATTTCTTTCTATGTGCATACGTAAATCGTTTTAAGAACATCATCTGAAATATAATTACTATTCTGTAATTACAGCAGCTTACTGCAATAACATAAAATAAAGTGAGAATTAGTAAATATATAACAAGCTAAAAACATTCATTTATTATGTGAGATAGTAGGTAATGTGGTATACAGATAGAGTGACAAGTGACGAGAGAGTCGTGCTTTGTGTATCTTGTATCTACTTTGCTTGCTAATTACTTGACGTTGAAGGATATTTGCATTGGGATTCTCACTTGTTCTGTTTCACTCTCGGTTTGCCTCAAGTCGAATAGTCCTGTTCACCATCTCATTAAATGTAATAGTTTGCAATAATTTTATGCCACAAGACTAAATTTGAATGTACTCGAATTCACAGAACAGTATTTAACTTGTATACATTTATTTAACTTACGTTTTCATATTATCATACTTTTTATACTTATAAAAACGTATGAAGGAATTAGCAAATAAATTTTAACTTTTAATTATTGTTATAGTTTTATTTTTCATTTTTATTTTTATCTATTTTCACTGTTCACTCTTCCGTACTTATTTACCGTTCTATAAAAAAATGCATTACTTCGACCATCCAGACACTCAGACTAGAATAACGATCAGTAGCACAAGTAAATATATGACTCTACAACATTTATGTATGGATACTTAGACATATTATGTACCAGAATGATTTACGATTTAATCTTTTATATTAGTTATATTTGTGTTTTATTTATAATAGACGCTCAGATAAATAATGTTAATTGGGATTTGTAAAACATTGTAGGGGTAAAATAGACCCCAAGAGAATTTAGACAGAAAAAGAAAACAATGAAACAAATGAATAAATAATCCAAGTTTATACTATATGGTTAAATTTAAGTTTAAGTATCAATATATTTGTAAATTTATATAATATCAACACACAATGTTCGAATTCGATCAAATAGCGATCAATATTGAAATTTTGAGTCAAATTTGAAATCTAATAATTTAAAAAGATGGAAAACACTGGATGTAACGTAAAAAAAATCGACATCAGAGACACTCGAGTTCTTTATACCGTACTGAGATAAAACAACATGGATAAAAAAATTTTATCATATAAATAATAAACTGTTTCGAAAAAATCGACCATTTAATTCTCAGATTTATCAACATTATCATTGGAAATGACAAAAAAATAATCCTCCTAAAATATGACCTCTGAATATCAACATCTACAGGTGCATCATTGACATTTTTTATATTTATTTTTTTTATTTTCATTTTATCACAACTTGCGATCGGTTCAAGTTATAAATTTAAGACTAAGATTATCTTTAAAAAAATTTTATGCTCTCCGAAAAAGATTCCATTGAAAATTTTCGAAAGTCAATTGGTTTCCATGATAACTAGGCCCAAACACTGACCTATTTGTAATGATTTTACTTTTTAGCTTTGGAATTTTATAAGTAATTAATAAATTAATTTACTGAAAAGGTTGATACATATCCTTATTATAAATTGAAAACTCTATAGAAGGTATCTTATTATTTTTCGAAATATCTATTGAAAGTTATTCGAGGTCGAAGTTGAATTAGTTGTAAATTCAAATATTATTTAACTTACACGGTAAGAAATACATGGCGTTCAACACCGTGCTGGTATGGTCTCAAGATAGATACTAAAATAATATGTGAAATATTCCAAGATAGTATTGTAACGAGTCCCAGAAGTACGGCATTATTTACAATACTGTATAGTGCTGGAGCTATTGTATTGCTCACACGTATGCATAGCAGGCACGGCGAAACAGCATGACCCTGAGACCCATACTACAATGCTGAGGGCACAATGCTACTGGTTTTTCCCGCCATAATTTCTGGCGTGTCAATCAATGTATACTGTCGTATTACCGCCAAAACTATATAGATGTCGTTAGACTAGGTTTATCGGCCAGAAGCAATGTGGATACGGCAACGCAGTATGGGCCTGACGGCCATACTGACATTCCAGCGTCCGCGACATCTATTGCCAATGTTACTATTCCCGCAATGGTTGAATTATCTATGCATACAATTTTATAACCTAATATAAAAATCTTCGATACCATACAGTATGGCGTTCACGACCATACTGGCATAGTGATATCCGCAAAATTTTTCTTACCGTGTGACCGACAAAACTATCAGTTTTATTGCTAAATAACCATGAAACGTTTTTTCTTCATACCTCGATCGAAAATATGTACCTCAGGCATCACTTTCGAGGCAAAAAGTTCAAGGTTTGGGCATTGGTAGAACTACACGCACAAGCCAGTTCCGGGGATTACGACCTTGTACTCAAGTCGGACTTTCCAGGTAGTTCGCGCTCAATTCGGTTACGTCCAGTACGGTACACATTTTTCAGTATGTTTTGTTTTTAACTAAAACAGGTAGACTCGGGGCTTCTCAATGTAGTCATTTGTCGCATGGCCAATAGGTTTTAATCGATAAATAACAGTTTCAATACCGATTTTTCCGATGGCGTAAGGGCGTAAGGGCATTGGTGATGAGTGGGCCAAGAGTGCAGTCGAATAAAATTTGTAATTAAATAATAAATTTAAATTAAAAAATCCCTGTTATTATACATACTAAATTACAAAGTCTTAAATTTCGATGTCACGAATACAAATTTCACGGATTATTAAAATATTTGAAATTATTCACGCACCTTTATTAAATTGAGATAAAATAAGTTTGTATAATAGAGTAATTTATAATAAAAATAATGAGAAAGTATATGATGAAAAAATATATAACCAGCGTATTACTGAAGCCAGTTGGCGCTGTACTTGATTATTCAAGAAAAAAAAAAAAACTAAAGAACAAGTAAAAATTTACATCATGACGATACAATCTAAATGAAGTGAAGCAAACAAAAAATAATATAAATAAAAAATTTTTCAGCGTTCTCAGGTTGATGTATATAGTTGTTGAGCAGACGCGCATAATCTGGCGTCGTCAAGCTGAGGCTTAAAATGCTTTTCACTTGCAAGTTGACATTATTTTACAGAGAAAAGAAAGCGAACGGATAATGATGGAGAAAAAGTGGTCGATAGAACGCCGGAAAAAAAGTGTGATAAGCAAAAAAAAAAAAAAAAATTTAGGGGCATCTACAACATGACAATTCGGAAAGGTAAGAGACATCCCGTCCTAAGGAGCTTATCTGTTGATGATGCACTGTATTTCAACTGATACTTAGACCAAAGCCTCGAGTGTTCTTGCTTGATAGCGTGTCGCTTATTTCTTACTCACTATATACAACGTAATCCTTAATAGACTGTTTGTGTCTAATTATTGACGATTATTTAGTATTAAATACTTGTAATCTACAGACAAGGCTTGGAAAAAATCGAGCTGCAAAGAAACTAAGATATTTTTAGATTGGGCATTTTGGGATACCCGAGATATGACATATAAAATGTCGAGAAAAATTCATTTCTTATTCAATCTTGTCTCAAAACTTAAAACAAATAAGTAATAAGAAATCTACTTCCATTTCAGATGCCGAATGACTTTTTTTGTATCACCATTCGAAATTTAACAAATTTTACATGAGTTCAAAATTTCAGAATTGAACGAAAAATTCTAAGCACTTACAAAATTTTGTGGCTAAAAAACTTTTTTTGTCAAATTTTGTAGTTATTTTTAGATCAATATGTGTTATGAAGCAAAATAAAATACTCAGAACAAAACGAGATTACTAGAAAATTTGATATAGTAAAAAATAATTCTGTTTATTTGAAATTATGGTAAATGATGATGGATGTGTTGAAAATAAATAGAAACAAATTGACCGCGATAATCAAAATCCACAAGAATTAATCCCTCGTTTAAGTACAGTTTTGGGCCTTAGTCTTCCATTCATTTTTTTAAAGCCCGAAACCCTTGAATGTCAAATAAGATAATAATGAGTTACAATTTAAAGGCATTTGCAGAATAACTAATTGTTCCATTGAAATTTTGGCGACGTCAATTTATCCCAGTCCTTTCGTGCTCCAAAAAATTTTTTTTTCTTCTAATCAATAATTACAATGAGTAATATTATTACGTACGTGGAGTTTCTGCAGTAATTAATATTTATTATTATAAAATTTTTTTTTAGAACAGACATAATACCTTAAAATTCATAATAAATAGAATTTGCAATAATATTTATATTTTTCGATGACATCAAAACATTGAATCAACTTATTGACTCTTTTTTCATAAAAAAATTTCTAAATACCCCAAGGATTAAAAAAAGTATCATACATATAATAATGTGTATGAGAATTATTATTTTTTTTTTTTTAAACTAAAAGAAAAAAATATAACATATACAAGCATTTCTTATACAAGCGCTTCTAGGGGTTTGCTTAACCTCGGGTTTTCAACTGACGTCCAGAAAGTAGCTCGCTTTCATTGCAGAAAACCATTTTCTCTTACCACCCACTCATCTCTCCCAACTAAAGTTGATTCAAGTGAATGCCGTTGGGCAGTAAAACGCGTCGCCATATCTTGGCTAAATTTAAATCTCATACTTCATTCATGTTGCTTTATTTTATTTGGGTATTTTTATTCATTATTTTGTTTTTCTACTAAATATTCAATTGTGAAAAAACGATAAATATTTATAAAGCACAATATTTATACATTCGAATCTATCAATATCCAACTTTTGTGTCACCTAAAATACATTTTATTTTCGCTAATAAAAATGTCTGGAGTTCAATTAAAATTAACAATGTATTATTCAAAATTTTTAGTCCCGAAAACAATCGTGTTATTTATATTTACGTTAATTAAACATAATAGATTGACATGAGTATATATAAGATATTAAAAACTGTACAAGTCTAAGTTTAAATATACTATTCTTGGCAGTCTCTTTCAAACAGCAATACATGTACAGACTACGATAACTCCGCTGACTACGTTTAACACGAATCTTTAGCAGCATGACCTAATTCTCATTTGCAAGGTGGAAGGAAATCTCAGCGTACAAACATTTCAACGATGAGAAGAGAGAGAATCCAGTGTCCACTGGTTTTACAGTCACGACATCATTTTGTTTAATACGATATTTCTACATTTTACTCCTCGTATTTTGTTTTTATATCTTCTTTATACTTATTTTTTATTTATTTTGCTCTCATTTTCCTCTAGTAATTTAGATTTTTAAATTTATTTTGACTAAAAAAAAATTTTAATCCATTTAAATTAGCGAGACATAAAAACAATTATATCGGATTACTTAATAATTGTATACTTTTTTTTTTTTGTCATAAAAAATGTGCTTATGAAATAATTTTATTTTTTTACATTGAAACTTAAAGGGGTGAACTAAAATATATTTTGATTAATTATTAATTTTTAAATAATTTCATATTTTTGGGATTTATTTTTGAAAAATTTTCTTTTAGCTTTTATTCTCTAAATATATTTTAAATAATATATTTTGCTCAAATTTTGATCGGTGGATCGAAATTAATTTTTTTTTTCTAGACACCCGGGTCAAAAACAATACTTGATTTAGACTTGGTATAACAAGTCTAAATTTAGAGCCATTTTTCACAAGAAAAACTAGATTTTTTTATGGAGATATGAAATACATTGAGTTTTTGCCTTCGTTTAGACTTAACTATCTTACATAGTCACGATTTAAGACGAAAAAGTCTAAATCAAGTCGAACTTGACTTGGTTTAGACTTATTCGACTTAAATTATACCACGAAAAAGTCAAAAATGAGGTCAAACGTAAAAAAGAAATTTTACACCAAAAAATACTGCTTGTTTTTGACTTGGTTCATCGAATCTAAAATAAGTTAATTGACCGTGCTCGAAGTGAAGACAAATAAGTTCAAACTAAGATGAAAGAAGTTCTAAAAGTTGACAAAAATTATATTTAAGTTGAAAAAGTCGAGATCTTATCGGAAAATCGTTGACAAATCGATAACTTCAGAAGAAAATAAACTGAAGTGAGCCTGAATCAAGTTTTATTTTTGACCCGGGTATACAAAAAAAAACAATGGAAAAATTCTGGGTATTCAGAATTAAAAAAGTCCATTTTTTTCGTGGCATTCCATTTAGTCCGGCCTTTGGCTCTTTGAAATAATAATTATAAAATTTAGTGGAAAAACAAGTAGAATATTACTGCTTACATCAGACATATACAATTAGATTAACATATGTGAACGGGATATAAATAAAGTTGGGATTCGTGTAACTCGCACATTGAATAATTTTTTTATAATGAAATATTTTGGTCATATGCAAAAAAATTATATGCATATGTATAAACAAATAAATGAAATAGAAAAAATGAAGTAATAAAACAAAAAAAAAATAGTTTGAACCCAAGTGACGAGACGACGTACCGTGAAATAGTACTCACTCGTATGCAGTAGAAAAGAGCACTTGGTTGTCGAGCTTCATGGAACAAAAGACCAATTAAGCTCAATACAACTACATTGTCTCTCTCTCATCTTTTAATTTTTATTCCAATCTCTCTTTCTCTCTTGCCAGCTATCCCTAATTTTTTTTTTTCCTATGACGAATCGTCATTAACTACAATGATAAACTTTTTGTCCGTGCAAATTTACTCAGCATGAAATTGAAAATCAGTAAAATGTTTAGATTGATCATCGAGAAGAATTGATGATTGAAAATTTTGATTAATCGATAGACTAAAAAACAAATTTTTTCGTCAATTGAATATGAGTTTTAACTGATGGATTTTTTCAGGTCACCTGAGTAGACCGTAATGAATAAGTAGACTAATACGTCTCAAGTATACTATACTACACTACACTTCAGAGGGTGTAGGTATGTTAAATTAAATTTATGAGTACGCTTTGTCGACACTACCGGGCATGCCTTAGAATAGATCCTCACTAGATAATTGTTAACCAAGATTAACTGATTTGCTATGTAGATTAATGAATTTATTTAAAAAATTTTAGTTCATTATATATATAATAAATACATATTCACTTGAATTATGAATTCATTTTTTAATAATTTCAAGCAAAGATGAATTAATTACGAGCTAAGTTAAAAAATAAATGAAAAGTTTTTTGTTAAATTTTTAATTTACAAAACCTGAAATCTTAATGAAATTCACTGTGAGATTTTTTAATACTAATAAAATTCATTATTCAGCTCGAACAATAGTTCTGATTACTTGTTTAAGGAAGTATGAATTAATAAGACTTCGACTAGCAGTCACGGTTGATTGCATTGCACAAATATGGATGGTTTGGTGGTTTCGAAACCACGTGAATCTTTGTCTGACAATAGATAAAATATTTGTTTAACTATAAATTAATATGCCGAGTATGTTATTTAGAGAAATAGACTTGAATTGAATTTACTGACAATAACATAAAAATATCAATACTAATGCATTTTAATTTATTATTGTTTACGTCAATTGAATGAAACTTTCATTATTGTAGTGAATTAAAAAAAAAATAATGAACTGATTTCATTCAGTTGAATGGCTAGCTTAAAAATAACACAACTGTCAATTTTCTTGACATAAAGAGGTAGGCCGAGAATTATTAACTATTAGCTATTATTACTATTATTATTATTATTATTATTATTATTATTATTATTATTAATAATAATAATCATGATAATATGAATTTTTATTATGAAAAGGGAAGTTTGAATTATTTAATTCATTTATTAAAAAAATAAATAAGCTCTAACAATTATCACTATTTATAGGAACGCGCGTAATAAAGCAAAAATTATATAAGGAATAAATGAAATAAAGAAATAAATAAAATATCTTCCTGTTTAAAAATATTGATTGAAAAGAATTAAAAGTGATGAAATTCGAATTCTTTTCAATAATTTCAATTGATTTCAATTTTTTTGTTTGTATATATAGATATACAGTTTGCATGGAGTGACCGCTTACTCAATTCTTTTCAATCAATATTTTTAATCAGGGCTATGAGAGAAAAATATTTTGGTAAATATTACGAAAAAGTAATTGAATTAGTATAATATTAATAACAGAGGAATAAAATAGTTGTACTGATTCTTTGTTATAAATAATAAATCAGAGGTTGCAGTGTATAGCCTTTTTTTTGGCCTTGTACACTTTTGCCTTTTATCTTGCAAACTGCTTCTTTCTCCCTTCTGCCTTCATTGTGCAGCTAGGGCGAAGCTCTAGTGAGCGATAAAATTCCCGTTTTACCGATCACTCGATCTTGTAACCGGGAAATTCAAATTACATTCCCTTCATTATATCATTTAAATTTGCCTTGTTAGCCATAGTACGACTGCGCACTCGGCTTCAGAATTTACAATAATTTAGATCCAGTTCTTGTCAACTGCTTAAGTCAAGATCCTGAGGAAGACTTCAAAGGCGCAAGTCCAAACTATAAAGGGCGTTTTACCAGTGCATAAAAGTTCAGAACGCTTGGCCTCTGCCTCTTTCGTCGGCCAGACACCATACTGGAAGGACTTTCCATTCCATCAGGCCTGGTAGGCCTCAATTTCTGTCACCATCTGGAGATGCCATATTTGGGTTGCGGTGCAACTTACTAAATATCACGAGTACATCGGCCGTATCATTGTCACCTTGGATATGTGAGCTGGACGAGTCTTGGTCGGCGAGAGAGCCCTTATTTACCTAGCTTATGGTAAATATTGTATCAAGGGCATTGGAAGGTCATGTTGTTATGGAGGATAGGGTCAGATCGAGCAGGAAGGATGAAAGCCTGGACACCTCGCCTTGGATTTGGGATCACAAGTGTGCAGTAAGATTATGTCAGTGTACTGTACGCAAGGCAAACCGTTAATTCAAGTATCGTCATTGTAATTAAATTTTCGGGTAAATTTATATTGTGAGATGTGTGAGAGTGAGTGAGCCTTGTGGGCATGAGTTTGAGTACGCCATTTTGGGCACATGTATATAGAGTGAAGTAGAGTCCGTTTAATATTGTCAAGATTGAATATTAATATTATAGAGTGAAGTAGATTCTGTTTAATGTTTGGATTTAATAAAATCAATGATTGATTTAATGTTCATATTATAGCCACTGAGTATAGTTAATCAAATTTCTTATCCTTCAATTAATTATTCCTAGTGACCAGGAAGCGGGTTGAGACCTGGCCCTGACAGTTTCATTGTATATAAGTTAGTCTAGTCAGTCGACTTAGTACCAAGAGGCTGGGTTGACTGTTAATAATTAAAAAATCTCTTGGTGGCGCCTGACATGTAATCCTTGCCAGTCGCCATTGTGATCGTGACTTGGAGGTTTGGGTCACCTAAGCACACCAAAGGGTCTCGGTTATAATCTTCATCCCGCGCCTAACACTCAGATCCTCCGTTTGAGCCCGACTCGTGGCTAAGCGGTCACCCAACCAAGTAGCAATCATGCTCGATGCTGCTTAACTTTGATGATCACCCGAGCCACACGCGTGCTGAACGGCTGCCTCTGCCGCTTGATTCTTTGCTATATTTACATTCTAAAAATTTTATTGCGAAAAATACTCGTGTAAAAGTTACAAATTGAATCGGAGTCTATTTATATTCACGACAGTAAATAATGGACTTTTTTCTTTCATTTATACCATGAAAATTAAAAATATTTTTATAGCAAGCGAGCAGAGAAGTTATTGATTAAATAAACTATTAGATGTAACTCATGCCGAAGAATACGCCGTTAATTAGCTAAAGTCAGTCTCATAAAATTTTATATCAAAATAAATACTTTTCTGATTGGTTAAACGAGTGGTTTAATATATATTATATGTTTAAAAAAGACTTTTCTTTAGACTTATTATCAAAGAGTCCTTATTATCAAAGAGTCAGTATGTCACTTTTAAATACACGATGTTAACCATTTACTGTATCGATGTAATGAATTTTGTCAATTGAGGATCAGATCGATTATCGGCGATTATTGTTAATAACAGCATTTATATCATAGTATTGTATAGTGCGTGAAAAAGGATAAAACAAGACGATTTTAGACGAGGGTGAAGTTGACTGTTCGAGCGGAAGGTGAGGGCTGACTTCATCCGACATTTGAAATCGTGTTTTATCCGGTGCCACGCACTATACTATTCCTATTACCTGAATTGATACTGACAATTTTAATGTCTGGAGCTAGTCGAGTTTTGTTGGTTTTTAAAATGACATAAATATTTAGAGGATTATAATAAACGAATGCGATTCTGACAGGGATGAAATGAAGTCAGGAACTAATTTACCGGGCAAAAACTAATAAGTTTATTCCCTAGGGAAGAATCTAATCAGTTTCTACCCACTCAATCACATTGGTCTGAAATTGACTTTTGACAGGTAAACAGACATTGAAACTCGCAGTTTAAATGCGGATAATATGAAAAATGTATTAAAAATGTCTATACGATATAGTAAAAATCTATATTACATGAGCTTAAAAAATAAAATGTTGGTTTGTCATAAATACATTTACATTGTTTTTATGAAACCTCAGCTGCTGAACAATGTAAATATAAAATGGTTGTTATATCAAATTTACACGAGTTACTTTGCATTTCCCGGGAAATTTACATAACTATTTTTTTCATGGAAAATATAATAAATAAGAATGAAACAAACAGAAAAAAATAAAAGAAAAAATAACAGCCTTCATAATTTATAAAGAGCTACGCGGAATTTTCATCGAATATATAAATCATTTTATCAAGATATATTTCTATATATGTTCGCCAGTTCTCAATACAGCCTTAGGAATCGAAGACACAGCACAACCAGAAGAGAAATAAAATAAATCAAATGAATGAGCGAGTTCGTAAATTTTACATTTTTTTTCCAGTTGTATAATTATGCCATATACACATCAATGCATTAAATAATTATTTTCTTCTACTATTGTTATTTAAAATTGTCAATTAAAATAACGCAGAATGCTTGTAATTAAATTCAAGAGAAAAGTACTTCATGGTGGAATTCAACCGCCGACTATCTATTTACTGACCGAATGTGCTGTTCGGAAGTTTAATTATATTCTTTGTACAGCTAAATTGTTAAAAGTTATAAATATTCACATATGTTGTTAGTGTTTTTTTCATTATAATTGACTCATCTAAAATTTAATAGCTCAGATATATGAGTACAATTACAATTAGTTAAAACTCCAAATTTAGAAGAATTGAAAAAAAAAATTGGATTTTTGAGTATGGGCTTATCAAAAAATTTCATTTATTCCACTAGCAATACTCGTATGAAAATGTATGTATACTAACTGTTACCAGTCCACTTCGCTGGGCATTTTTTGAAGTTATATGACTGTATATATATTTTTTTTATTATTGATATCAATATCCGAGTATTAACCGTTCGAACATCCGTAAATATTCTTATTCTCCTGCACTTTTCTGTATAAAAAAAAGTTGCAAGTAGTAATAACGTAGTATAGAGTCAATTTTGAATTTTTTCGGCTGGTATAGAGGTATATAAATATATAAATATAGTATGTCAATAAGCTTACTTCACCAACTTCAGTTTTTTCTTTGAATTTCGAAGTTTTGTAACTTTTTTCTGTCAATTTTATTGAAATCATACAACGAAGTTCTTTAGCAGAGAATTTAACTTTCTACGTATACATGTTTGATGAATTTCAAATAAGTTTTTTTTTTCTTCAAAATAATCAGTTTTTATCTTTTTCCCCATTGATTATATCAACGTGGTACCCATTACCTTTGTCATAGATTATTTAATTTTATAGAAAAATAAAACAGACATGTCTATTGACAAGTTACAAAATCCAGGAGCAAATAGACAAATCTTTTTTTACGTCATTTAAACAAAAAATTTAAAAACTGTGATTAGTGACGACTAAAGTTTTTCATTGAAGGCTTACATGTAAAGAGATTTTTTTTTTTTTTTCAACGAAAATAACTAATTTTGTAGAAGTAGCTAAAAAAAAAAGGTTTGACTTTCGACACACTTTAGTATACACGTAAATATCTTTAAAAACTGATTAATTGAGTAAATAATAATAACAATAGTAATAATACTAATAATAATAATACTAATAATAATAATAATAATAATAATAATAATAATAATGAATTTAATATTTGTGAAGAAATTTTTTATCATGATAACCTACTCATGAAATGAAGGCTGATAATATTATGTATGTTTCGAAATGCGATTCACTCATGCATAATTCCAAATTTGCTGAACAATGCCGTCTAAAATTTAATTAATGTATACGCATATATTTACTTTTCTCATCACATGCGAAACATTCAAAATTACTGACCAAAAGTTCACCGTTAATTAACTATCTACAATTTATCTACATAGATTTGTTGTTTTTAAATAATACTTTTTGAAGTTTCTACATCATAAACAGTATTATCATAAAAATAAGTAAAAATTTCATGAGTTAAATTTAAAATTAGATGTTTTCGTAATTACAAGTTTTTTTATTTCAACAAAAAAAAAAATAAAATAAAATAAAATAACCTAAAATGAGAGAAATAAATAACATGAAATTAAAGTTAAGTCGCCGGCATACTCAAGCACACAAAAGCGTGAAAGCGGTACTTGGTAACTTCCTTGGCAAAATCTTGATCCCACGAGTAAAGTTAACGGACGACGATTAACATAAATTCGTAGAGAACTAAATTCAAGAGTCGTAAGTTCGACCACAGAGTTCGTCGCGCGTACCTTACGTTAGTGTACTAATTTTAGTGAATTTCCAAACCAACAGTAACAGATGAGTAGTTCGTTATGTCTCCTCGTTAGTAACCAAGAACAAGAAAAGAAAATATATATTTAAAATTGTTGGAGAATCCAAAAGTGCAAACTTCAAATACTCATGATAATTATTAATATTTTATTTTTTTATCACCATTTTAACCAGATTAGTATTTTAATTATTTTCTTTTATTCCTAATTTTGATAAAAATTTTAAATTATGAATTTTATTTTTTATTTTTAGTTACATTTTCTCAGTTTAATTTTTATTATTTAATATGTCATATTGTGACTAAGTGTTAACTCATGTCCATTATTATTTAATTAAATAAGAATTAAATATTTCCAAGGTAGACATAATTGGAAAGCCGATAGACTTCCTGTCATGTCACTGTTCGACTCTCATAGGTTTCAATTTTATTTAAAGGGTTGCAAATTGGAATAATATAGCATTTAAAATCAATTTAAGTATATTTTTAAATAAAACATTAAATTCAAAGTCAGTCGGTCACCGGACAGAGACAAAAAAATCAAAAAATTATAACTCGTCCAACGTCACACCTCAGGTTACCCTAGAAAACGCCGTCGAGACACGAGTCTTATGCCTCGTCATGAGTTTAGACTACTAGCCACGACAGTGTTCGTGGACATCACTCATCCGCTTTTGTTACTCTGTTGAAGCATTTTTCTTCATCAGAATGACCAAAGTTTTATAAAATATTCGCAAAATAAATTAATTATAATTTTTTTTTATTAGAAACCTGATGGGAACGTCAAAAATATTTTTTCAAAATAATTATCACGGAAGAAACTAAAAATAATATTTTTTTTTAATGACGTCCATAAACAAAAAATGTTAACATTTAATTTCACACTTGTCTGAAAAGTAAAATTACCCGTTATATTGTAAAATTATATAAATATATAAATATTGTATAATTTTTAGTCAACATCTACTGCAAACAGTGAAAATATTTACTTCTGCCTAATATGTATAACGCGGTATGAATTATTAATAAATTTGTTTTATTTATTTTGCACAATAATAATTCAAAAATACATATTGTGTGTATGAAAATAAAGTAAATTTTATATATACATATATATTATATATATATATATATATATAAATAATGCATCTCTGTGAACATGTATAAGTACTTTGGTTTAAAAAAAAAAACCAACTTGGCATGCACGATTTTACGCTGAATCGCACTTTCGAGCTCGAGGATCGAACAAACAATTCTCTTTGATGTTTAAATGTTCACTGAGTCGAAAGGGTTTTTCTGAGAGAAAACCGTGGTGCATCCAAAAAATTTTTATGGATACACAACGAGATAATAAAACAAATGAGACACTGGTTATACGTAAATTAATCCGGTCCTTTTTAGTATAGTCTGCTTACAGAAGAAAAAATATTATAAATAAATTAATAAATTTATTAACAGCTACCGAAATTAAATAATCAATATAGAACTTTGTAACTTTTCGTATTTTAAAACACGAATGAGCAAATGATTTATTGATTATTGACACTACTTTTTTTGACAGATTCATTGTCGTAATAACTAATGAGAAATATATGGAATCAGTGTACGTGTGAAATAGGAAACGCTTCAATTCTCAAATGTCAACGGTATTGGCATGATGTGAAACTATCCATCATGTTTTCAATGAACACGCCATCGGTTCTGACATACATAAAGGATTACCAACAGTATTGCAGATCTGTCGTGGTTCAATCACTCGTTAATGATCCTTGATGCATTAATAAAGGTCACAATTCCGCGCATTATCTGTGAAATGTCACGTTCAATTACATTTTTTATTTATTTTTCTTTTTTTACAATCAGTTTTATCGCGCGATTAATTAAAGCTCGTACAGTTTTATTTTTCTGTCCAATAACAATTTATTATCGTCAGAAATTATTTGTGTTAATCCGATTATTGGAATCAAAATTTCAATGGATGTTGTCGTTTTATAGTCTAAAGAATAATTTCTGATCGTTTTCAAATGGAAATCCGTGTATGTGTGATGGATTTTAATTTTTTTTTTAATTACATGGAAACTGTTTTTATATATATTATAAATTTAACAATTCTCTCTTGGCATGAGAAACGCGACATGATTATTATAACGAATAAACATGAGTTACTTTGTGTAATTAACATTGACCCCAATGGAAAATTAACATCTGGTGTAGTTACAGTATAGTCGATTTGAGAAAATTACGCAATTCAAATCTACATTACTGCTGTCACAATGTTAAAAATTCTGATGTGAACTCAGAGCAAACGTGAACTGAATGCAAAATCAGTGATTGTTATTATTATTTACCGGAAACAACAAAATTTTGACCTAATAAGATCTGATAAGATGAACATAGACCTAATTTTTTCAAATTTTAGGGCTACATTGTTATCAACTCACACAGAGAATTTCCGAGCAAAAATTACCCATAAAGTTTAGTACTGTAAGGACATCGAGTCACTAACTAAACTTTTACCATAGGTTACACACGTGAATTTGCAGTGTACCTACAGCCAGTCGAAACAAGCTCATTTCAATGGTTACCTGACCGTTGATCTAAAGACGATTGATCCCCGACAATTAATCCTTGCGACGATTGATCCGCCGATAAAACATACTCACACGCATATAAATGTGAAAAATTACGCCCTTTTTTCATTAACTTTGTGTGCGTGTAACAAAAAATATACTCATACACGAATTTTTCACATTTATATGTGTGTGAGTACATTTTATCGGCGGATCAATCGTCGCAGGGATCAATTGTCGAGGATCAGTTGTCTTTGGGTCATCGGTCGTGTCACCAATTTCAACCCAATACTGCAGATAAATTCAGTATTGTCATAATTAAAGTAATTTTTGTTTTTTCAACTCCGGAAATCGGAACCACAGAATGAATTCGTGGCAAAAATCTACTTCCGATTTTTTATACTGCAATTTAACAGTACATCCCGTTAAATTTCCATTTCTTCATAGTAATTTGACATAAACATGCCGACATAAATAACTGCAGTAATAGACACTACTCTGAATGAAATAATAGAGTAGTTAAAAAAGAGTTGAGGATGAAATACCGGAAGACCTATTTAAATTGCTCGAACGATATCTAAAAATAAGAAAGACTACTATCCAATAATGTGGGCATATCAATACGAACAAGTCTCAAATAAGTACTTGCTGTCTTACCGGATAAATAATGTCACCATTTTAAACGGAAAACAGGAGCGTTCGTTTTTTTAAAGTACTGTACTAACCATTTTTATATAATACTTAAAGATCGCAAGTAACGTCTCGGATTTTATCTTAATCGGCCATTATAATAAATACAACTATTTCCATTAGATCGAAATAAATATATACATCTATGTATATACCTATACTATGTATTTATGTCTATGTAAAATAAAGATAAAAGTATAATAACTTAGAATAATCGATAAAATATTTTAATACTCGAGAAATTAAAAAAGTTTACCGTGACTTTGGTATTTAATTAAATAAAATAAATTATATTAATTATAAATTCGAATATTTTGAATAAATTAACATAGATAATATACGATATTGTAGGATAGCAATATTATTTTATTTATCTGTTGATGTAGTAAATCCAATTAAATATTTATTATATGCGTGAATATACAAATGAACAAATTTTCATTAATTTATCTACTCACTCATTTACTCTTTTACTCACTAATTATTTTTTATTTCTCTTTTCCTCGGTCGTTTGTCTGCTAAAAATAACCCTTTATATTTATGTTGTAGGTATAGAATAAGCCCTATAGTCCAGGGATCCCGTCGACGAGGCGCCCATTATTGCGTCGCTCGACGACGTTCGCGCGCGACCATCACGATTTATCGCTCAGTTGTTTTATTGGCCTGCCGTTACCAGAGGTTTCCGCGTACTCCGATATTTGGGTTATCGCTGTGTAGATAACCAGGAAAGCATATTTAAAAAGAAATTTTTAAGCCAGTAAAACATTGCTAAAGAGGACATTTGTCTGTATGTACATTTGACATTTATATTATTTATGATACTAACTTTTAACAATCATCCCATTAATCATTGCACATTTAAATGTTAACTGATAGTATTGTAGGAGAGACGTGGGAGATGCGAGGTACCATTTTTTAAGAAAGAATTCCAAATATATCTTCTTTTCAAGTATTCATTTATCCTCAAAAGTTAATTAGTGAAATTAACTGCAAATCAGTCGATAGTCACTATTTTTGCAGCTATAAATATACCCTTAATTCAACCAGTAGTATATTTATAGCTGATTCCCAGTGAATATTCACTTGTTTGAAGTGAATTTTACTGATTCAATTTTAGAGAGTTAAGTTCACCATTTAAATATAGTGGAAACCTAAACATGTAAACATGCAAATAACCTTCTCAATAAGACAATTTATAGATAAATCGAGAAAAATATAGATAGCCCGAGCTGGGAATCGAACCCAGACCAATTCGGTATCGCGCCGAGTACTCTACCAGTTGAGCTATCCGGCACTATACTATATTCCGTTCAATTTGATCTATAACTTATTGAGCCACACCCTCTATCGTACGATAATACACCATTTACATATAGTGGAAACCTAAACATAATTTGGCTTTTAATAGTAATTCATTATTTCCATAATCATCTTCAAGTAATTTGAAATTTTTGGAATTTACTTACAATGTTAAAAATTGGAAGTGAAACCGGAGTAAATACAGATTTTAGGGGAGTGATTTCGAAGTGCCGTGGATTTTGTTTCAATCCACCTTTACTCTGGTTCGGAGTTTTAGTACACTGTAAAAAAACTGGGGTAAGTCCAGACAGTGTAAGTGTTAACGTGGAATTTCGTTACATCGATTCAACACCGCCAAATTAAGCCGTCTACACCGGTGACATTTCATTGAAACACCATGTGGTGTTAAATTGAGTCCATTTTTAACACCACTCTTTTTACAGTGTACATGCATCTGAGTAGATTTCAATAGATCAATTGATATATATGTAGACTTGAAACTTAGAATAAAATCAGATTTGATCGCCTCAGATTGCGGTAAATTTGAATCTCTTTTTTTTATACGGAATCAAAAATCTAATCAGATTCGTCATTTAGCTGAATAATATTTAATACTATTCTTATGAACATACTTGTGTAAACTAAAGTTGTATACTCAAAATCTATATCCAAGCAGAAAGGATATGTAAATAACTATCTGTCTGTCAGACTGTCTGTCTGTTTAGATGGTTTAGGATTCATGCCTTACTCTAGTGTCTGACATGCACAAGACAACACTACTACCGAGATTGTGCAATGGGTGTTCACGCTCTTAGCAAGAGAGCACAATTGTTCTGGTTGTAAAGATTTAAGAGTCATGCTTTTTTTTATTGTTTTTTTTTTTTTTTTTTTTTTGTCATAGGATTATTAATGTGAGAGGCGGATTGTTGAGCTTAAAAGCGTTTCGAGTAATGTCAAGGCAAGAATAATTTGTTTAACTTAAATTTTTTACCGAGACATGTCCTTTAGTTTTTTTTTTTATTTTATTACTTTTTATTCTTTCTATTTCAGTTTCAATATGTATAATAATATTTAATGCATCATAAATTATCCGTAATTCAGGGAAATCGAGCAAATAACAATGCATTTAAAAAAAAAAATTGTGTTTTATAATATACATTTACTATATTTAGACGAAAATGGAAGCAAAATTACTAGTAAAAAAAAAAGTATTTTTTAATGACAATAAGTAAAATTTGTCCAAAAGAAAAAGTTTGGTAAAATGAAGACATTAAGGAAAATCTGACTTTTTCTTGTCCCAATGTGACAAATGATAAATTTTTTGTTTATTGTTATTAAAGTAAACAAGTTTTCACCTGTTATAAAAAGAAATTTTTTTTTTCACTTTTGGAAAAATTAGAGTAAACTGACCTCGAAAAAAAAATCATATCTTTAACTAAGTTTGTATGAATTTAAGTGAACATATAACGTCTAATACACTTCTAGAGTAAAACGATCGATGAATGGACATTTTCGAAAGAAATTAATAAAAAATAGTTTTGAAGTATGCTTAAAAAATTTGCGGTGTGAACGCGGAGTGAACACATTTTTTTTATAACGTTCTGAAGCCTGTTTTGAAACTGAAATTTTTAATTTTTACAATTTGACAATTACATATTTTCTTTAGCATAGATCTCTACAGATCTACATAGTCCTCACTGATAAGTTAAGTTTGAGTAAAATATCGTATTTTATGACTTCATAGACCCGATGATTTTTTTTCCCAAGGGTTTATTTTGTTTTAATCCAAGTATGAAGATAATATGAAAACATATATGTATGCATATTTTAGTAGTAAATATAGTAACAGCAATATCAGATAGTAGTATCAGATAATTTTCAGGTTGCAAACATAGCGAGAAACTGCATAATCGTCGCTTCCAAGTGGCAATAGAGTGGTTGAACTGCGCGTGACTCGTTGGACCGCATGACCCATTAGGCAATGAGCGTTCACGCGTTCCATGACTATATGTACTCTACGATAATCGTACGTATTAGCCTGCCAATAACATTAGCCCGTATACATTAGTGCCCACTCATCCTTTTGCTAAATTTATAAACACTATTCCTGCGCAAGCTCGACACTTATTTAAATATTATTATGTGATTATGCATATCTATAAATGCGTGCTACAGACATTTTCAACGAAAAAAACAATTGTCATTACATAACTTGTAATGATAATTGGATTTTAAATACTTAGAGAGAAAAATAAGCCTTTTAATTTTTTGATTTAATAAAATTTTGAAAGGCTGCTATAGTCTTTATGGCGCGGATTGGGCCAGTTAAAATTTTTTAGATTATAAATTATTATATGATAATTCAGGTCCAATTAATAGTCAATTGTATGATGGACCAGCCATAGCCGACGCAACATTTATTAATGATTATGCAAATGACTTATCGGAGTTGGCAATAATTTTTTGAAAAAATTTTTTTCAACTTATTAATCCTTATATGAGAATAGATTTGTCTAGATTTCGCATTATATCTGGTATAACATAAGAAATATTCAAAGTATTCAGTATCTAGTTGTCTTAAAGCTAAATTGAGACTGTCGCCAGGAAGAACTAGGTTCGAACCCACCGACCAGTGGGACATATTAGTATACGGAAAAAAATAGGCGCTGCAACAAGCCAAAATACTGATGCAGCAACAGGATTTTCATGTTACAGCAACAGGGTACATTCAGAATTTGAATTTCATTTCAAATTTTGAAATTTTTCCATACAGACAAAAAAAAATGGTACCCGAAACTTGTTCCTTATCCTATTGATTCCACAGAAAGAATCCTGATGCTTCACCAGGAGAAAACGCGTTGCTACAACATGAAAATCCAGTTGCTGTATCAGGATTTTATCCTGTTGTTCCAACAGGATGTGTCCTGTTGCAGTAACATGAAAATATTGTTGCTGCAACAGAATTTTGTCTTGTGGCTCCCACAGGACTGTGTCCTATTGCAGCACTTGATTTGTTTTTCCGTGTAGAATACCAACTGTATCGACTGAGTTTTCAAATTATTTTCCTTATCCTCTCTGACGTACAAACAGATACTAAAAAATACTTTCACGAATGTGGATCAAAGAAAAAGTATAGAAAGTCTCTACAGAGGTTATATGCTGCAACCTGTAATTTATAGTAATACTAAAAGTATTTTTTATTTTATGATATGATTGAAAAATTTCAAAAACTTATAAAGTTTAGTTAGTAAATTTGTATCATGAGACCTTCTTTAGGTCATAAAATTTTTAACAAAATAGACATTTATTTTTTTAATGTAATGTGAAAACTTTAGCAGTGAGTGATTTTACCAGAATTTTAATAAAAAATTGAGTCTTATCTGGCTGAAAAACTATCTGACATAAAGAATTTATTCATAGAGTTTTTTAGCGGAGATTTTAATACCCTATAAAATTGCATATTTAACGTGGTTGAAAAAAATTTCTTTGATTATAAGAAATGACAATAAATAAATAAAAAAATTCTGTATTTTAATTGGCTAATTAAATTTATCGCAACCGTTAGATTTCTAATTAAGCTTACATACTTTGAGAAAGACTTTTTCTATCTAAAATAACTGTCTATCGATATTTATCATAAAAATATATATTTGATGAAGGAAAAAAACTTTGTATTAAAATTTAAAAAAAAATGATGATACGAGTCATCTATGCAGGTTGCCGTCAATTGAATAAAAATGCGTGACCAGTTTTCCAGGAGTCGTTATTCTGAACGATCCTCGTAGACGAGTTTAATCTGTTCGAAAATCAACGCAGTGGTAGAATTACGATTGCGGGAGTCCACAGACCACCACCGGCCAACGAACACGCCTCGAACCCCAGAGAGTAGTGTAGTCGACTCTCATTAGCGCCGTTGGATCCCGAGCCAAGTCAAACAACGACCGTCGCCACAGTTAGGCACCTTTTTTTTTCTTTATTTCACTAAACGCCGAGATTAACGCTCACTTGCGTAATTTATTTTTAAACGTCTAAATAAATTAATGTGCAATACTATTTTCTGAATAAACATTTATCATCCGACCCAGAACTAACCACAGAAATATATGAAAATAATAATAATTAATTAAATACATTATCTGTAACACGTTGAATGAATAATGCAGTCAGAGGTTCATTAATTTTATCATAATAGTCTTTTACAAACTTTATAAATTAGTATTTATATTTAATAAACTAATGATAAGTCATTTGATAGATTACGAGTTTAAAATTTCAATAGTAACGTAATCTTCTTAAGAAAACTATACGCTGATAATTATGTATTCATACAAGGAATAAATTATAGTAGGAATATTATAAAGTGGACAGAGTTTTCGAGCTTTGAGAATTAGAGTTGCAGGCTTTGTAAGTAACGTGGTAGATTTTACTTTGAGCTTTTCTCTAGAGACGTAATTGCTGAGCACGTATTCTTCCAAGAACGTCGTGAATGGACTTTTGAAACAATCTTCACCCAATCGAAAGAAAACCTAAGCCATTATTACGAACCATTCAGTCGAGATAAACACGCATGTTGCTTTTACGATTCTATTTTGAACTTTCAATTTGAAGAGGAACTTTAAATCCTGACCTTTGTTTACAATTACTGAATGGGAGTAATTTGTTAAACGTGATCGCTGATTACAATCGTTAAAATTCTTTTAGTTTCAAACTTCTGATGCGCTAATGTCTGTTCTAATACTATTTGGTGAAAGTTGGTCGAAATTTTTACTCTATATATGACAGAAAATTATGAATAGTCCAAAAATAGATTTATAGTGATAATTTTTATCAAAACCTTTTAATCATTCCTATAAAGCAGTTTCCCAAAGCGAATAACCTTTGAAATTTTGTTAACGATGTTGGTGAAATGAAAGGATTCATTTTTTCGGCTGTTTCTCGAGATCTTTTGCATTTAGAAAAATTCTACATCCTGTAACGAATGTGAAACTGATCTTTTAAAATATTTGAATATCTAGAAAACAAATGCCTTCTTCTCTTGTTTTATAGAAACGCGACTAGAGTCAGTTACTTAATGATAACATAACAGCATACATCTTGTATTCAATAAAATATCTTTCTTTGTCTTTTTTACTGCTGTTAATTGTGGTGTCATCATTTCTAGTTCAAGTGTGTTATCATTGTAATATAAGTGGTATTAATTTATAAGATACCTGTTATTACAAATTGGTGTCAGAAGTGGGATTCAAACCCGCACCCACAAATTGTATTACTGCGAATAGATAACTCATGGTTTCTTTATAATGAACAAAAAAGTACCGCCGACTACCCGTTGTAAGCCGGCCCCTAGTAAGTTTCTTCCTCTCAATCAGCAGTTACGGAGTCCAGAACAACTCTTCCCATTTAACCACTCTCTTGAGATATGAATTGGCAGTCCCTTATAGCTTCCGTTAAAAGTGTTAAAATTATTAACTATAAATGGGAAAAACTAGACAAATTACTGAGGAAAATTGATTATTATTTCGAAAATTTTAGCCTTATAAGCACTAGAAACATCGATATAAGGACATGTGGCACAACTAATATGACGTTTAAAATCATATAAAATAAAACAGGCTTATAACGGGTCGTCGAAGACAAAACTAAACGTCCAGTAGTGGAAGGACTGAAATTCGAAGACAAATTTCCCCCTCCGGATAGTCGACTGTACAAATTTTAAAACTTTTGAAAATAAATAATTTTTGACTTTGCGACACTATAAAAGTTACGTGTAGGTTATGTATATTTTCATGTAAGATTCTGTCTTTTTTTTTATTTAGTAGAAACTTACAAGAATCTTAAATTTTTTTAAATCATACTTTGACTTCTTATAAAAAATTTATAAAAATTTTCCAATGCCAATCAACATAATTTCTCTAGTTCAATATAATTTACTCTGAAAAGTAAATTCACTTACATCGAAAGAATTCTCAGTTCCCATAGTTTAAAAATGATTCGAAAAAAACTTGAAGAAAGTACTTTTAAAATTTTATTCCCCAAATAAGTTGGAAACTACTATACCGATCGATTCGAGAGCTGATCAGATCTAACTTTTTTTATTATTAACAGTTTCAAAAACGTAATGTATCCTCTATCCTATACAAAGTCAATAATAGTCTCGCACATTATTTTATAAAAACGAATACTTGGCACAAAACGCTACCGTGTCTCTTGATCATAATATTAATAAAAAATAATGAATAACAATAACAGAATCAATATAATAACAAACAATAATCAGAATTGTTATTTTTATTGAAAAGTATATCAGCTACTAACGATATTAAACAGATATCAAGTTAATTTAAAAACTAACATTTGAAATATATATATATATGTATATATATTTATATATATAGTAAAGCTATCTCTCTAGGGCAAATAACATGGCATCATTTCAGCGAGACCTCAATCCAAATCAGTTCTACTCGCGTTTGCACTCTGACTCAATCCCATGAGACCAAGAGGGGATGCACACTTGCTCCTTCTTCTCTTATCCCGCGTTTCCATTCTGTCTTGTCTCAGCTTCAACCCATTGGTGCGATGACCCCAATCGAATTAAGGCGAAGAGTTCTCAGGAAACTCCTCCGCAATCGTTTCGTCTCAACTGCTTCGAAACGTGCTTCGATCTCATCCTCAGTTAGCTATAGCTACCAAAGGGCCCATGTACTTCTCAATATTCTCTACGCTCTGTATAACTTTTATCTTCTTTTATTTTACATCATATACTTCCGCTATTCTACACCATCTTTCAATTCAATTGCGATTCGATTAAGCAACAACAATAAACACTGCATTTGTTGCTACACTATTCTGTAGAAACTACGAAATTATTTGGTTCTTTACTAAAATATCCCCGTAGGAATACAGCATAAATTTATATATAAACATGTTCCATATGCTTTCCTCAGGGAATCTCAACAGCATCTCAGGTGAATTATAAACTACAAGTCCTGGTGCTCTTATAGTTTTCCAGATCGATTTTTTTTTAGGGATGGCTATACTTATAAATTCTCATATAAATCTATATAGGAATACTTTCCTATATGAATTCCCCCACAATCACATGAAATTTTCAACTTCCCGCTAAGAAAATTGCAAATTTTCAAAAATAGGGAAGTTATTGGTTTCGGTCCGATTTTCGAAAATCGAGTTTTAATCAGATGTCGACGTTTTGAGGTCCTCGAAAGCTATTCTGACTATTCCCGGATGGACGTCCGTGCGTATGTGTGTGTGTGTGTGTGTGTGTGTTCCAAAGATATCTTTGGAACGAATCAACCGATTTGAACGTATTTGGTGCCAATCGAAAGAGCTCATCAAAACTTAGAATTGATGAGATTTTAGACTAGATCGGTCATGTAGTTTACAAGTTATACGAAGAATAAAAATTAAAAATTTTTGTTTTTGGTTTTTTGCATATAACTCATAAACCACTTGCCCGATTTACCTCAAAATATAATCAGTTCTAAATCTTGGTGAGCCCTTTCGATCGCCACCAAGAACGTTCAAGTCGATTGATTCGTTCCAAAGATATCGTCGGACAAAAATTATATATTTTCAGTAAAATATGTGTTTTATTGGTCTAATAGTTTTTTGAGCTCAGAGAGCTAAAAAATTTACATGTACTAATGTTTTCGAGCTCCCTGAGTTCGAAAACAGCCAGAAGTTTTGGGGCTGGCCCGCAGGGTCAGGCGGCTTTCAGATTTTTTTTATAGAGTCGTTATTTATTATTAAGTTACAGCCCAAGCTCGTTATGAGCAACTGTCAGAGGTTGTAGGGAAAAATTTATCGGAAAAATCCAAAATTTCGCCCCTCCCCCTCCGCATCTTAGTTCTCAGCGCACGTTCTACATGTTTGTGTTACGTATGTGAATTGTTGCAAGCCGCTCGATTTAAACCAACGACCCAAATTGCGTTAAAAAGACCAATGATCAGTGATATGTTCTGTACAAATCAAAGTTAATGGTATGAAAGTTTTATTAAATTTAAATATCACCTATTAACAACAATATATTATTTAAAATAATATTTTTTAAATAAAAAGCAAATGATGCCTATGACCCAGCATTAGTACGTAAAATTTGATCGTCCGAAGGGGTGAGGGCTTTATAGTAATTACGAAAAGTGCAATCAGGGGGGGTCGCTTACAACGAGCTCAGACTATATTTTACATTTTATCAATATCAAAAAATAATTTTGCTGTTTCATCATTTTTTGCAGTTATTCGGATGTTATAAATATAAAAAGAGAAATTGTGGTTTATGTCAAATGTACTTTGTACTTAGCACAAAGATTACCATGACGAAAATACGATGCATGTATATGTATATATATAATATATCCTTATAGTAGAAGTAGACAAGGTACTCTCAGGGGAAACGAAGGACTCATGACGTTATGGTTCGACAAGCATGAGCCGCCAGCCGTGCTCTTTCCGCATCCTTGAGCTCCCACGCCACGCTTACTGGCAGTTTCGTTCGTACTCAGCTACGTAAATGCTTACTTTGCTTCCTCTACACTCTATACACTCCTTCAATTGCTTGTAGGCTTGTACACCCTTATTCCATACAGATACACATATCATCACCGTACATATTCGTATACATACAAGTATTTCATATACATAAGCATATACACATAAATATATATATGTATTGTGTAAAGATACAGAATTACACTGTAACTGGTGCATAAACCACAAGCTTTATTGAATTCTCCACATAGGAAAACTGTTGAAAGATGTAATACTTGAAAAAAAAGTAAGAGACAAAAAAATAAAAACGACAGAAGCAAGAAAACGAAACTACAGGCTTTTTTAAGCAAGAAGACACGTAACGAATGAAAGCGAGAAATCCAGTTAGTTCACAAGGACTTTACCGCTTGAAAGGAGGACAATCACCGCGTACTCACCCGAGACCTATACACCGAGTACTAACTTTTTTTTTTTTTTATTTTTATTTTTTTATTTTATTTTCCTACTCTCATTGCTTGCTGCAAGTTGTAACCATTGGCAGAGATTTCTTTTATAGCTTATTTTTCTATGTATATATATATTTAACCCACGTCTATATACTCGGTCTAATGCTACTAAATGGAAAAAAAATTAGAAGAAAAACAAAAATTTTCGTTGTTAAATAAAAAAAAAAAAAAGAAAATTGTTAATTGATTTTTTAAATTTCAGCTTTCTATGTTAAGATAAATTGAAAATATTAAAGAATTAAATAAGTGAATAAAAATTATTAAATGATAAATTAAAAAAAAAGTGTCGACTATTCTCATATGACAGGTTAGTTTCGAAACTCGTACTACGCCGGCAGAAATCGTAACTTTACACCTTGTAAACTCGAGTTTTATGCAAAAACTCTCAAAGTTATATCAAGAGTTTAGAACAGTACTTATAATGTTCTAAAATCATTGAATCGTTACTAAAATATAATAATGAAGTTTTAAAAAAGTTAAATATCGTGATGATAATTAATAAAAAGTATTTTTTTTATAAATAATTTTAAAAAGTTAACTTGAGTCGTTGTTATTCTGTTGAAACTGTTTTCAAGGGCTATATTTTTTAAAATTAATTATTCAGCTTTCTCAAACTCATATCAGTTTCTATATACCGGTTGACTACAAATGTATTTCATTTTCCGGATTCTCTGTAGATGCAGAAAGCCGACGACAGTTCCGGTCGTACCTTTGTTTTCATTTTAACATCCGGGTAGGAAGCTTGACAGAGAGTAAGAGAAAAAGATATAATCATAGAATTTTGTTAGTTTAACATTTGTTTATGCGTATATATATGTACATATATAGAAGAACTGAGTGAAATAAGGATGCTGAAAATAATGCACTATTTTGAAATTGAATATGCTAATGGATTTTTTACTTTTGCATGCATTTAAAGAAAATAAAACAAACCTACAATTGACAAAAAAATATACATAGTCCACGGGAAGAAAATTATGATAACTGTTCCTAGTACGTTTATGAAATATCGACCCATAACGTTATGGTAGTAGCTACTAAAAATTATGAGATAAACGCCTATAACTTCTGGGAAGTTTCCATAACTGCGGGGACAATTCCAATAATTATGGTAATAGTTCCTATACCGTATGGTTACTGAATTTAGGTAATGATTACCATACTTGAAGGAATAGTTCCCATGATCATATAGAAATAGATTCTATATTCACATTGAAATGGTTGCTAGGTGCGTATGGAAATGAACCCTTTACATCATGATAAACGTTTACATAATATTATAGTAATCATTCCTATATTATTATAGTAAACGTTACCATACATTATGGTAATTATTCCCATAATTTATAGTGATCATTACCAAAATATTATGGTAACGGTTACCATAACATTTAGAAATTCCTAATGTTATAGAAATCATTACAATAATTTATGGGAATCACTACCATAATATATAGTAGTTATTACCATAATATATGGTAACGGTTACCATCATATACGGTAATGGTTATTATAATATTATGATAATAATTACTATAATGCATGGTAACGATTATCATAATGGCATAGAAATTATTACCATAATTTCATAGAAACTATTCCCATGTCATTTAGAAATGAAAATTATATAGATGGGAATGGTTACCATTATTTGTATGAGTGCCGTTCCTATAATCGATATTTAAAAAAAAACCGGTTAGCATACGTTATAGGAACCATAATAAATTGTAGTTGTTACCGTAACTTTAGCTCCGCCTTATAATTGTAAATTTACAAAAATTCCGAGATTTCAAAAAAGAATCACTCCGCATGCCGAGTGATTAAGAATTCTTTTTTGAACGAAGTAATTTTGTATTTATAAGTCTGAGGTTTGAATAAAAAAAATAAGTCTTACAAAAAGTCTCTCAAATATGTAACTGAATCACGAATGTCGAAAAAGATACATCTTGATTTTTTTTTAGCATCTACCTTTCTCTATGTTACATGTATATTCTCTATTGATGTCCATAAATCTTGCTGTATAAAAAGAGCTTGGCTAGTTCACTAAAATCGCGGGCTCTACTCAAAAAGGATTTCGAAACAGGTCCATCTCTATAAACTTTAAGGATAAAATTTATGGTTCTTTGATGTTTATACTTTTTTTTAGCTTTTTTATCATTCTGTTAGTAAGCTATAGGTTAACTCAAAAAGTCAATGATTAATGAGAAGCAAATATATTATAATGTCACTATAAGTAATGACGCACTAAAGAAATGTAATAATTTTGCATTTGTATAAGTGTATATTGATTTTCACAACCTGTCGGTGTCAGTAAAATTATTGTTATATAATTGAACTTTCCAATTATCGAGAATAGTGCATTTTCTTTGACAAAATTAAGATACGCACAAACGATTCTTATTATCAATGACAATTATTAAATTAATATTACTGTCATCATTATTCATAAACAGATAAAAAGAGTTTACAAACGTGTTCACAGATCGTGTTGCTAACATAAAACTACTTAAGAATCTAGACAACTCACTGCTCATAATTTATATTCATTAGACAAGATTCTCACGATACAAACTTTGTATGCCAAAAAGTTCAAAAGTAGACGTTTATAAATTTAAACAATTTTACTGTCAAATATTTAACAGAAACAAGAACAATAATAATAATAAATTCGGTCTTAATAATAAGATTATTGAAACAAAATCTTGAAAATTGTTATATATTGCTGAAAAACTTATTTAATTATATTTTGTGAATACTTTTAATAAGAAACTATAAGATTATATGAACAGTTGTTTATATTGGACAAAAGTTATACTTACATTTAAATAATTAAGATCTCATTTATTAAAACTTGTCTTATTAAAACTCAACTCCGACACTTGATGCATATATTGATTGTCAGATGATTGAAATAATGAAAGTAATATTTATATGAGAGAAAGGCTGGGATAAGTTGTTCACCCCAGATAATGTATTAACTTTAAAATATTATTCAAAAAAAATAAATTTTTTTCTTGTTTTTCACTCTGGTGACAAATAAAATAGCTTAGAAAAAAATTGAGATTTGTCTCTCAAGAAGGCCAACTTTCCCTTCTTCGTTTCTAGAAACCGTAAATAATAGTACATTGCATAGCGAGTGGGCTAGGTGAGTCTTTATATGGGAAGCATGATGTTTTTAACATGAGCCGTAGGTGCACACACACGAGCGAGACGTGTGCACAGGAGACGAGTGCTAAGAACACTATGTTTGACGGATAAAGACAGTCCACGTGCTATACACTATACTTTATTCAACAAATGTCTGATTTATTCAAATTATTATATCAGCAAAGTAAACCCTCATAAACACACACTGTTGAGTAACATAGGAAGCCATTTGCTTTTTGACAAATTATTAACCACTGATCAGTAAATGGTCATTTAGGGTTTGCTTTACTGATATGATAAGTCGTGATAATCAGGCATGCGTTGAATACTAGTAGTTAGTCTACCGAGTGCGATCGTGTTTAAGACGCGAGGTATGAAGATTGGTGCCCGTACCAAAGGCGAAGCGTCTTAGACTCGATTGTACTAGATAAATACATTAGTTTTTGTGACAGATATTTGAAATATACTACATTTAGTGCCTATAAATGGCAGATATAACCCGCATTTGTTTATTTGGTAAGATTGTTTTGAGTATTTGTTGAAAATGAGAGAAGTCAGTAAGTGTATTAATTAATATGATGATAAATTTTGTCACAAGATGGCTCGTTGGGTTACTTCGATATTTTTTGGTCGTTTGCTATCGCACATGTAACCAAAAACTATTTTTTGATCCGTTGATGACGTCACTATGACACGGTAAGAAATGCATGGCGTTCAACACCATGCTGGTATGATCTCAAGACAGATACTAAAATAGTGTGTGAAATATTCCAAGACATTATTGTAACGAGTCCCAGAAGTATCGCGTTATTTACTATACTGTATAGTGCTGGAGCTATTGTATTGCTCACACGTATGCATAGCAGGCACGACGAAACAGCATGGCCCTGAGACCCATACTACAATGCCGAGAGCATAATGTTAATAGTTTTTCCTGCCATAATTTCTGGCGTGTCAATCAATGTATCCTATCGTATTACCGCCAAAACTATATAGATGTCTTTAGACTAGGTTTATCTGCCAGAAGCATTGTGGATACGGCAACGCAGAATGGGCCTGACGGCCATACTGACATTGCGGCGTCCGCGACAACTATGGCCAATGTTACTATTCCCGCAATGGTTGAATCATCAATGCCTACAATTTTATAACCTATAAAAATCTTCGATACCATGCAGTATGGCGATCCCACCCATACTGGCATAGTGATATCCGCAAAATATTTCTTACCGTGTAGAACGATCAGGTATCTTTTTTACCAGCTGTATTTTATCTAATATTTTTAGCTGTCGGCTATAGGCTCTAAATGTAGTACATTTCAAGTGTCTGTCACAAAAACATTTTCAAACAAAAAAAAAGTTGTTTCTTGAAAATTGTTTAATTTAGCACCAGTATTTCGTTTTTCCCCGATCTCTCCTTTGTATATATTTTTACTTAAGCGTTGTGATAATTGAAATAAAATTAATTAATGAATAATTATTTGAATACTCATAATAGCAACCGAACGCATAATAATTACTAAAAATAATCAAAATCGAAGCTCGAAACCGTCACGAATTTTAATATAATATTAATTGATTAATGTATTAATACTGTTATACTAATAGAATTTTAATGGAATACAACGTTTCTATGGTTATTTAACTATGCTGTTGGAAGAGCTATAACAACATCAACGATGCTTATGTTTTATATTACAATACATGTATGTGTATATATTTTAAACGAGAAAATCCTTTTATGCATAAATTTTATTAATACTTGATTTTATATTCTACTCAATGTTCAATTATTACAATTCCATAAATTACGAAATTGTTTTAAAACTAACGGGCATAAACGAGAGTAAAACAATTAATTGTTTTTATTCACAAATCTATTTATTTTTGTTACACTAGTAGGGGAATGTGAGGTAATTGCGAATGCAGGGTAAAACCAAGCGACGCAATGTTTTGCTTCAACCCACTAAATTCATACTAAAATCATTTTTACGCATGCTAAGTGTTTTTCCAGTATAAATTTCCGGAGATTACTTCGCATTTTCAGGCAAGACATTTTATCATTTTTTTGGTTTATTTTATAAAATTAGTTTACTTCGTTAATCATGTTACTGAATAAATAATTCAAGAATAGTAATTTAGCAGAAACTCTATTGGTTCAGTTTTAAATTAAAGAGAATATATATAGTTTTTTTTAATATTTGCTTTTTTTCGCATTTCATCGGCGGGATGATGACAAAACTGGGTTCGTATAGAGTAATGGCGGCGTTCGGCTTTACTCCACATTGATCACAAATGAACATATGAATATATTACAAAAATATATATATTATGTGTTGAAAAATTTATTAATTCCAAACTAGCAAAGAATATGCAACTATTTCAAAGTATAGGATTTCACGTGTCTACAAAAAACTATAGTTTTCTTATGTCTTTAAACATGGAACACATCTAATGCGTGTGAAAATAATACAATTGATTTCCTAGCCAATTTGCAGTGCTCTCCCATCAAACTCGAAACAGGCTGATATAATTTAAATTTATATTATTTATTCGCTAGAACAGCGAGAGGGAAATTCTTATTTTAAAATTTCTCAATGTGATTTGTGAGAATTCTATATGTCGTAACGTAAATAATCAACAAGTTTTATTGACTTCCATAAGCAAGCACATCAAAAAACATAAAAGTTATATACTCTTCATTACCTACAGTATTTTGAAATGATAGTTAAATACCTTACAAATATTTTACAAGTTCTTGAAATACTTTAAAAGTCTTTCAAATATTTGGAGTATAATTTTAATATTTCTTATCCCAGTATCAATTGAAAAAGATGTTCTTCAAGTATTTGAATATAGAAATGAACAGCAAGTTTGATTAAATAATAGAAAAAATAATTTAGGTCCTGTAAAAAAATTTTAGGACAGCTTATTAATATAATGTTCTCTAATTATGTACTGTTTAAAAATAGTCTCTTGAAGTATTTAAATACACGATAAATATCAAGCATAATTGACTTATAAAAAGTTGGTGGATAGAAATAGTAGGTATAAGGAAAAGTTTAAACTGGAAACAAAGACAAACTCGACGACTGCTGCTGAAGCTTTTAACGTAACGGACTAAAGTAGTTGATCAATAAACATTTATATTTCGTTTAAAAGCGGTTATATTTTCGATAATGACAATTGATGACTTTTGCAAATGCAACCAAATTTTTTTATAAGTAAAACGTAAAAAATTTTACACATTTTGGTTCAAAAAATTACTTTTTGTTCACCTTTTCGCTATATTATCAAAATTTCTTTTAAATGACGACACGAATGAAGAAAAAACAATTTTTTCAATTTGTACGATTTTTTATGGCTGTCACTGTTTCCTTCAAGAGCTTTTAAATGTCAGAAAAAACATATCAAACTACGAAGCAAATCGGATAAATCACTCATGAGACAGTTTTATTTCTATTCTATACTTTTTTTTCCTTCACTCGAAAATTGATAGTGACAGCAGCTTTAAATTTTTCAGATCTTCGTCTTTCACCGAGTATACACCCTATGAAAGTATTAGTATGGCTAAAATGTACTATGATTTCAAATTCATCAACGTATTCCATCCTGTTTCAATCACTCAACACTCTTAAAAAAATAAATGTCACATTTTTCGGTGCTCAATTCAATTCCAGATGCGCTGTTAAAATATACCGATGACGGTAATGTTATTTTTTTTGCAATGTGTTAAAATTGGATCCATCTGAACACAACCTTTTTTTCAACAGTAAACTTAAAATACGGCTCAGTCAAAAGCCCTCAAAGTTACGCTCGATGAAGTTGTTCGTATTTTCCCACAGCAATTTTTACAAGAAAAATCAAAATACAAGATACTGGCGCGCTATTCAAATATTTATGTCGATTTCAGTATCAATGACGAGTCGGATCTTGCGTAGGGGAATAATTATTCTCCTAAGCATGTAGAAGTAAGGGAAAAAACCAACTTTAAGGGGCTTTGACTGTTTTTAAGTTATTAAGTTTCATCCTCAACAAATATTTAATCACAGAATTTAAAATATAACATAAAATTGTATTTTTTTAAGCAAACTTTTAATGATATTAATTACACGGGTAATTATAATAATGACTTTAATACTTGAAAAAAATATTAATAATTTATATAGTGTAGAGGAACAATAAATTAAAGTAAATATTATTATCAAGAGAAGCTACACTATAATGAAAAGATTTTTAATTAAATCCTTGCCGGTTATCTAATTTACAGCACTTGTATATACTCGTGGTAATTACATTTGCCTATATTGTACTACAATGTTATTTTTATCATCAACGTTTATAATTATTTTATAAGTGATTAAAAAGAGAGATATCTTTTTATTACTTTTAAAATTAAAATCCTTAAAAATTTTAATAGCTAAGCGTCACCAAAAATTGAGATTTTTTTACTTAAAATAAATGTATCAACTATTAAGAATAGATAGAAAGAATTAAAATAATTCTTTCTGTACTTAACAATTGTATTAAAAATATAATAGTACATCATTAACCTTAATTACTTTGTACCATGATACATGCCGATTATATTATGATTCACTAGAGTATATGTGGATTATTAATGAGCTTGTAAAGTCTAACTAACAATCAACGTGTTATATAATTGATAGTATGATTAAAATATAACAGAATAACATATCATCAAATGCTAGGGTTAAGAGTGAAAAAAATGTTTACGACCATATGTATGGGGGCGCGGAGGAACTTTAGAACTTAATTGCATACTTTATTTATTTAGTATTCGTTTTTTTTAATTGCAGGAGTTTTAACTTCCCTCTACGAAAATTTGAAATTTTCAAGAGAAGGAAAGTTATTGGTTTCGGCTCGACTTTCGAAAATCGAGTTTTTATCAGATGTCAACGTTTTGAAGTGCTAGAAAATTTTTCAGACTATTTTCAGATGCACGTCTAAGTAGCTGCGTGTGCGTGTGTGTGTAGTAAAAAAATGATTTTTATCAGCGTTGATTCTTAACTCCAATAACTCACATTATTATACTTATTACGAATTCAAGACTATTCCTGTGACTGCAACAGGAATGGACCTGTGGTGGCAACAGGACTGATATTGTAGCTGTAACAAGGCGGGTCCTGTTGCAGCAATAAACTCATGCTACAGGACCTATTCCTGTTGTAGCAACAGTTCTTTTTTTTCGTGTACGATAGCAATCATATAATACTACCTGAAAAATATATAAAATCCAATTTTATATATTGTCTAGATTATTTTTATCCAAGTTGTTATTTCCCGGTAATTTGATCCTGATACCAATATCGCGATGTGAACTTTCAGCCAAACACTGAGTCATTGTCAAGTTTATAACTATCTCAATCTTTGACCTTCAGTAATTGATTTATTGACCCCTGTTGCGGTTAGGTCTTCTAGCAATTGGTCTGTTGATCCTTGCTCTTTATAATATAGTTCGCCAAAAACGAAAGCCATTTAATAAAACAGCTATCCACTAAACCAAATTAGCTTTCTACATTTTTATCATTTATCCGTTCGTAACCATCAACTCACATCTATCTCGGAATATTTTATTTCAATTTCTATTATTATTCGAAATATTGATTTGCTAGTTTATTACATGGTATTATTAGACTTCCAATAAGTAAATAATGATAAAAGTTATAAATTATTATACATCACAATTGAAAATTTATATCCTCAGGGAAGTTACAGTGTCAAAAATCGGGAGTGAATTCGGAATGAACACGAATTTTATTCAACTCCGAATTCGGCCCCTCACTCGTAGTTCCGGATTTTTAGAAAAAATCACTTCAGATATGGAGGAAATAGGGAGTTTGATTTTCTAGTGACGTGATTTCGAAGTGATCTGCATTTTTTAAAAATCGCATTCAGTCCGATTTCGAAGCTTAAATATTAAAATAAACTCACCTTTGGAGTGAATTATACTCCAAGGGGATTAAATGAATACACAGTCATCTGCTCCGCATTCACTCCGGATTTAATTGGCGTTAATTCCACAATTTTTTTACAGTGTAAAGAATTTAAAAATTATTATTATTATTATTACCATCAATGTCATTAATGCTTAAAGTAGTAATCTTAGATAAGACATACACGACATCATGTTACTGATAAATCCAACAAGTATATCCGGATGGAAACGGTTTAAGGCGTATATATACTCAAAGAACATCTTACGGTCTGGTATCTAATCTGTTTGATTACATATAATAAGTAGTTCGCAACGTACTACCACTATTACAAATATGATGAAAGTCTTTGACATCTATATACTTTGAATTATAAATATATAGCCGCAATATTATTAGAAAAATCAATAATTCGGAGTGTATACTTGTATGTATATAGATTATAGTGAGTAAAAAAAACCCCATTTTTTTATTTTTTTTTGTTTTTTTCTGGCAATAATGATAAAATGATTATATTTGATGAACAAATGATCTCAGAGTTGATATTTTATAGATTTTCAACTTTTCAATTTTTTTCAATGCGATTATTTATTTAAAAACCCGTGTAAAAAATAATTCGTGCCAAAAATGTTCATAACCGTGAACTTCAAAATTTGAGAAAATTCTGAACTTAGAGTTAATTATTTAAGGAACTTTGAAAACATTCCAAAACAATAAGAAATTTTATCTGTGTGCTTTTAAAGAACGTTTTTCTAAATTTTTCAAGCAAAAATAATTCGACTTAAAAATTTTGCTGATTTGAAAATTATTAAAAAAAAAGACTTTAAAACCTTTACATTAAAAAATTTTTCTATTCGTTATTTTTTTTGAAGCTTCGAAAATAATCAACTCGAAGTTTAGAATTGTCTTAAATTTAGAAGTTTATGGTTTTAAACTTTCTTCGAACTAACTTTTTTTACATGGAAATGAGTAAAAAAATAATCACTTTGCATACAATTTCAAATGTGGTGAATTATTAAATGAGATTTTGGACTCATTGAAAGCATAAAATAATTAAGGTTATAATTTTTTTATGTTAGAAATGTTTTCAACGTTCAAAAGAGGAATTTCGTTCTATGAAAAATTTCAAAATTATTTACGCCAGCAACTAATTTATTTTTTTTTTATTTTTGTTTTTTGAATTAAGTCACTATCTATATTATATTTAAAAAAAATAATTAATACTTTAATCTTATGGAGTCTATATCATTTCACCTTAAAGTAAAAAAAAACTTCTTTTTAATGGCAACTGGAAATGTGTATTATTTTCTTCCGATCTAAGCGAAAAGGTTTAGCTTATTCAGCATAAAAATGTGAATTTTTCCCTTAGCGCCTTCTTATCGCCTGCCCCTCCCCTTTATTCACAATAACTCGTTGCGTGAATGAGAAATATGCGAACAATTATAATATATATTACTAAAACATAGGGATTAATTTGAAAGTTATAAAGATGACGCGAAAAGCGATTTAGAGTAGTAAATTAGACATCATGAAAGCAGGTTGAATGTCGGCCCTTTGCTCAGTATTAAAGTAGTTGATGTACGTTCCAAGTTCTGCTCTCGACCCCTTCTACATAATTGATAACACATTGGACCCCTGTCTCCATCCCGCAACTAAGTGAAATTCTTGTAAAGTTTAATTTAATTATATGACTTCCAGCGAGGCGATTAATCGCCTGCCGAAGCGTTTCCGATAGCCAAACCCCGTTTGTCTTACGTTACGGAAGTCATATATCGATTCTTGCTTTAGAAACTTAGAGAGCGTCGATGTCTTTACCGACGCTCTGGCTATGGCGTCGCTGGCATTCACTTTAAAGCTCAGCTTCCCAAGTTTAGTATTAGTCTTTACTTGTTCACTCCTTCACTCCTTCTTCCTGCCTCGATTCTTATATTTTTTTTTACCATCATCTTCTCTTTAGTTTCTCACTCTTGACTTTTTTTCTTCTTCTTATAAAGATCTTTCTCAATTTTAAAAACTAAAATCTGGAGAATATACGATTCTGACAAACTACCAACGACTTTTTAATGATTCTTAATATATACTTTTTATACTTCATTTACTCGAGTACTTCGCCGTCTCCAGATAAACAATAATAATAACTACAATTGGAAAAGTTAAATAATATCAATTTTTTTTTGTTTTTAAATTTTAGATAAAGTTGAGTGAAATGGTCTATCAAAAAAAAAAAAACGCTAAAAAATATTGCACTCTATCCAATAGTAAATTTGTCAGCAGTGTACTCTCATACTCAATTGTATCTACAGTTCATGTAGTCCAATAAATTCATATCATGAGGGTGATTAGAGAGACAAGGAATTTTTATTTACTTAATGAAAATATTAAATTAATTTATCTTGACATATGTGCAGAAAATAAAACTTAAATGTTTGTTTTATAGTCATCACTGTTCGCCTGCGGCTATCATTAAATATGTAGTTGGTTATATATTAACCCAATTTTTTGTTTTGATAACGTTTGTTCCATCCTTGAAATATATATTGTTGTTAAAAATATATATTACTTAAAAATGGTGAATTTATGATGCATTTAACAGACAGTCTGGTTTTTTGTACAACAAAATAAGACATGACTATCGGGGATGACCATATATGGGTACATTTGATATCATAGATAGTTATATCAGAGATCATCAGACATCTACTCCCTTATATTGTATCTTTGCAAGTCTAAGAAGAGAAAATTACAGTTACGAATACAATATTTAATGGTGATGATTCACGTAACGAAGGAGAACAGAATTTTTGAATTATTTATTGTAGGATCAGCGCATATACTCAGTATGGGAACCATTTCTATATACGTGATGTCATTTCTTTATATAATTGAAACCGTTCCTATATACTATTATGAAAATTTTCCATGCATTGATCACCAAATTATTATAGGAACTGTTTCAATGTTACAATGGTGGTTCCCACATTGAATATATCTATTTTTTCTAGAATAGGTCCTTGGAAAAAGTTGTTTTGATAAATTGTGGGAATCATCATCATGAAACAGAGTATTGATAAATAATTTTTAAATTTGTATGAAATTTACACCAGAGATATTTTTCTTTTAATAATTGATGTCAAAGTGTCGGGATGAAAGTTTAAAAAAAATTTTTTGCTTACATGAAATGAAAGTTCTATTTACAGTCGAACTCCTCTAACTCGGACATTTAGTCTACGGAGGAGCGGAAATTTCTTGGAATTTTTGAGTTAACAGATGCCCCTTCTCCCTTAAAAAGTAAACTGACGCATGCGCTCTTACATCGCATGAATCATGCATCTTTGAATATACACTAACATACAAATGTTAAGTATCGGGAGGAAGACAGCGTAGCTCATAGTGGGGGTCGAGATTCAGGGGAAATTCCGAGATAATGGAATCCAAGTTAATAGAGTTCGACTGTATGTTCACACAGATATTTTTCCTTTTTTACATACACGGAAAAAAAATTATGTGAACTTTTGCTATGCATTATAAGAATAGTCCTCATAATGGTATAAGAATTGTACCCATACTATTATAGGGATAGTTCCCATAATATATGGGAATAGTTCCCATAATATATGGGAATAGTTCCCATAATATATGTGAATAGTTCCCATAATATATGTGAATAGTTCCCATAATATATGGGAATAGTTCCCATAATATATGTGAATAGTTCCCATAATATATGGGAATAGTTCCCATAGCATTATGGCAACCATTCCCATAATGGTTTGGGAATGACTCCAATAGCATTATGGGAAACATTCCTATAATTATAGGAACCATTTCTATAATGGTATGAGTAGCATTCCCATAATTATAGGAACTGCTCCTATAATTATGGGATACATTCCTATTATTATAGGAACTGCTCCCATAATTTATGGTCATAATTCTTATGTTTATATAGGAAAAAATTTTATAGTATTATGGGAACCGTTTCTGTAATTTCCTTCCCGTGTAGAGACTTTTACTATGTAATATAGCAATAATTCATATATTAACATAATGAATTTTCTTATGGTGGCATAGTGAAAATTTCTATGTGAACAAAGGAAATATTAATATATAACATGAAAATACGGCCTGTTATCTTTTCTTTGTGTAAGAACTGTTTCTACGTACAAGATCCATTCCTATTAAATATAGGAACTCATCCTATAATTCAACTGCAATATAACATGGCAACCTTTTCATTGATAATCTCATTAGAAAGCTATAGTATTTCCTATAAACTGTACGAAACCATTCCTATAATTTTTTCGTTGTGTATATTGATCCTAATAATGTACAAGTGTATATAATTTACGATGAAAAACAAACTCCATTAGCTATTAAATAATTTTCTCCATGCTAGATATGTATTTTTATTCAAAAGTTAAAAAATATAAGTAAATCCTGCCATAAATATAAATGATATAATTTAAAAAAACCATTTTGATAAAATAGAATATAATTGTATAATCAAGTAAATTATTGGATAAATGTTTAATAATTTTCGCTCTATCGTATACAGTAGAGAAATATACCCCTCTTATATTTCTGTGCTCTTACATGTCTTCTCTTTATAATAATATCCTCTTAAAAGTTACGATGAGGAGAGATATTTACGTAAAACCCAGCAGAAACTTTGAAAAATAAACAGTCTATCCTTGAATGTATAAACTTTCACAGCATCTTCTGTATGTATTACTACCCATAACTTTACGTTCAAAATTATTATTGCCGTGAATTTACGAGTTTATTTTTTTTATTAAACCTTCGAGTACTTAACGGCTAGATTAAAATGATTTGAATATCTAAATGATAAATAAATAGGACAAATATATATTTAAATAAAAGTAAATTGATAGTTATTATAATTTTTAATAAAGAACCTATAAGAGTTAAATTAAGTTTATTACTGATGGTTTAATTGATAAAATTTTTTTAATCACACTGATATATATATATATATATATATATATCTATCTATCTGAATGAATAAAAGAAGCTGCGTGTCCTCATTATAAAGTTTTATTAAGTAAAATTTCATGTTCCTGTTTTAAAAGTGATAATTTTAAAGTAATTTCATTATCATACATCCCGTTGGGATTTTATTCGCTCTCTTTGTCTTACATCTTGAGTCATAATCACTTTTATACGTCAATAATTTTTTAAAAACCATAAATCATTGAATTATTCTTAATGAGTAAAGACATTGATGAATAATCGATTCGATCCAATTCTCTCTTTGCGTAATATTCAACCACGTTTTACCAACGATGCTGAATATATTGAATAAAAAAGATATTTTTTTCTCGAAAGTTAAATTAAAAGTTCCATTGAGAGAAAAAGAAATTCAACTTTGATTAAAAGTAAATAAAAAAAAACGTTTCTTTATAATTTAAGAGATAGTTTTTTTAAAAAATGTCTGCATACTCGACTTTGCATGAATTTCTTGTGTATATTTATGATGTTTGTATGCACTACTGACGATGCTAAACTCAACTAGGATGAGTGAGTTCTGGTTGAAGCTGGACACGTGGGAATCACACCCGTGACAAAGTTTATTTATAAAATGGAAGTTACGTGAGAGAAGAAAAGACGACGAGGACGATGACGACGATGAGAACGACGACAACGAGCGTGGATAAGCTCTTTAGACTGGATAAACTTTCCGGGCACCGCATCCTCATCGATTGTGGCTCCAAGCCAAGGCCTTCTTATCGTACATTATATTTTACGTGTGAGAAACTTGTATCACTGTTGTATGGTGTGTGCTCCTCTCACTAAAATTCAACAAAAACTAAATCTCAATCACTCTGTTTATTTTTTTATTTTTTTTTTTTTTGTGTTTACTTCACTCGACTTTTCATCCAACGTCTATATTCTACAATACGTCATTGTATTATTCTTTATAAAAAAAAAATATATATATATATATATCAATATCTATGAATGTATACAGCGTAATGATATTATAGAGTTAAAAACAATTATCCAATTGGTTTTGACTAAGTAAGTTCAACTATCGAAAGATGAAACTTTGGTTCAATGATGAGCTTCTCCGGTTTGTCAAAAGTGTATGCTTAATCTTTGGCAACTTTGTTAGAGGGACGTCAGTTTGCAAAAGCAATCGAAACTCAACCGTAATCGGATTTAGAAAGTTATCCAATCGTCTCTAGGTCTTGGAGAAGTACTGAGAGATTGCAGAAACGTCTTTAGGTGTGACAGGTATAGCTATTCACTTAAATCTGACTGGACTTGTTTTCTATTTCTCTCAATCTATACAAACATACATAAAGCTATATATATATAATATACATAAATTGTATCTATGTATTTAGTTTCCACCCTCTCTCACCTTCACTCCTTCTGGCTTTTACACATCGTTACGCCTATAAGCCAGGTCGTTGACCATATATCCCGCAGAGAGTACAAGATCGATAGCAGAGTTTGGAATAACATGGTTCAGCATTATAAGTGAGAGAGACAAGCTAATACCCATAACAGAGTTTACCGGTGGAATTATATGTCCAGTCAATCCACAAAATTCCCAATATGTTTTCATATTACAAACTAATGATTAGTATACACTAGTGAGTTCTAATATGCGGTAACTTATACATGCACTGAAATGACGAGTTGATAGATTTACTCTTGTCAAACCAATCAAATCTAATTACATAAATTGTTGGTAATATTGGATCATGTTTGTTACAACATTCAATGAGATTATATTATATCATAATGTATAAATGTATAGTGTTTCACTTATAGATAGGATTTCAAATCAATAAACAGTTTCTGCAGTATTATCAATAATTTGCATTATAGATGCCATAGAAGAGCATCATACTAGAAGATACCGTACCGGTAAAATGCCACAAGCGCGTAAAGAAATCTTTTTTCGTTATGCCCGGACGAAAGTACGTACTTTCGGCCTCGAATTTACGGCAGAAAGTCTAACATTTCTGCTGTGCTAGGATTACTCGCGCGCCATCTATAACAGCAAGCAGAAAGAAAGTAACAGCGGGACGAAAGAGTTTTTTGTGCGCACTGTTACCAGTTATACCTATACTTCTGTCACTTTGACAAGATTTGGTGACACTCTCGCTCGTATTCATAACCTCAAAACTTGTTTACAATTAATTTGAAATTTTATATGTCGGTGTTTTTGAAAAAGTAAAATTTACTGGAGATTTGTAAAAACTAAAAAATTATTTTTAATAAATTTAGTAATTTGGAAAAAATTAAAAATTATTATAGTACTGAAGTTAGCCGACGTCTAGTCATTTTTTGATTTTTTTCAAACGATAAATTATAAATAAAAAAATTATTTAAAAAGTTCTGCTTACAGTTTTTTTAATTTTCTACAAGTGCATATTTCTATTTTCAATTTTTTTGTAATTGATTTAGAAAAAAAAATCCGAAAATTATTAATTGCCTGTTAACTTAAGGATCATAATTATTCCTTTTAACAATGTGTAATGATAATTTTTTTTGTAGATGTATTCGATGCCTGCCCCCCGACAAGCTGCACTCGCTTCGCTCGCGCCGCAAATGTCGGGGCAGGCATCAATACCTGCTAAAACGTAGTTATATAATTTATACATTTTTGATTCGACAACGTACTTTCGTCCGGGCATAAAGAAAAATAGTATACGTCTGACGCTTAGTGCAGGAATCTCCAACTTTCTGCCCTTGTAGAGTAATTTACTATTTTTTGAAATGATGCGGAATCGATTTTGATGGAGGGATCGACAAAAGTCAGTTTTTATCGGGAAATCACATAGGTGGGAATTTTTTTTTTTTTTTTTTGCTTATTGGTGTACCTTTGGTCTAAAAGTGTAAAAAAAATTTTTTATTAATTTGTATTTTTTATTGAACTTTATTTGCATGCCCTCTATAGCGGCCGGAAATTAAAAGGGTGTGGAAGAGAGTTTGATGATAGTTCAATTGATAGATTTTTTATTGCACGACTTATGATGTGAAGCATCAGTGTGCTTGACGATCGAAAAATTTTTTTCGCCTCACTTCGGCAACCATTTCAATTATTATACCCTTGTTATTTCACGGAATTGAGATATGTTGCATACTATTTTGAAGATAATTTAATGGAGATTAATTCTATACTTTTCGAAAATTTATTTAGTTCAATAAAAACGGAAAAAACATCAAAATAGTTTAAAAAAATTTCCTGTCCGTCAAGTACGGATCCCGTATACATTGTAACTTGCGAAATAATGCAGTAATTGAATCAAATTTTTTTTTTAAATTCTTTGAAACAATTTTGGGTCTTCTATTGCAAATGACTACGTAACTCAGTGTCGTTTAATTACAATTAATAAAAGAATAAAAAAGGCCGTACAACTATATCTATATATATCTATGTTAAATTAAAGTGGATGGTGATTTATCTATACATTATACGTACATTTATTCCACCAGGGGCGCTTGCGCATTACCATCCTAGTACAGCTGTTTTTTTTTTTGCTAATTGGTAAGCCTGAATTTTTTTAATACAATTTTTTTTAATTTTTTTTTTTTACATATATTTTTTTTGTCATTAATCGAGATATTTCGAGTAGGTTCTTTTATAATTACAAAAAAAATAATATAATTGAAAAAAAAAAAAAAAAAAACAACAAATTTTAATGAAAGAAAATTGTATATATTTTAAATTGATTCGTGCTTCCCGCCATTTTTTTATTATTATTTTATTATTTCATAATAAATGAGCATTATGAGTCGTACACTTTTGGATTTTCCAAATTTTTGTATCTGCAGTCAAAAAAATATCGCATTGAAATAAAATTTTTTATACGCTCTTATGGAAACTGTTTAGTGAAATCATAGATAATAGTGCTTAATCTGAAAATCTAATAATCAAGCATTCACTTTATGAAATTCATATATATTAATATCATCGAATTACAATTATGGATATATGAATAAGTGAGTATTGCGAAATGATGTAATATCAATTCTATGATAAATTAATTAATAGATGAAATGAATTAATATGAAACTCAAATGATTTAAACTAATATCCTTATGTTTTAAATGAATAATCTCAAAATTCGTTCGATATAAGCTTTAATTAACATTTCAGTATTTAGATATGACGATTATGTATTACATATATTTGGACATATAATTAATAGTGAAATGGTTAATTTTCTGCTAAGTATAAAAAATAAAATTGTAGAAAATTTGTTTTCATCCGAAAAAATTGAAATATTAATTATAAAAAAAAAATTTCATAAAAATTGGAACTCCGTTATGATTTAAATAATTAACTTCAGTTCAACAGCATATTTAACTGTTAATGCAAGCGACAGATAGACATCGAGGAATCTCAAAAAGTATTCCGCTATGGACACATTGAAAAATTAATTAAAAGAGCGCGTAAATTAAATTCAATAAATATTCAAAATATATCAAATAAAATGTGATCGCTGATTTGAATTGTTTACAACCTGAAATTTAAAGACTTCAATATGCTATTTGTACATTTTTATTCTCCCGGACGAACATTCACTACATTCATTCCAATCCCTATTATGCAGTTTGTTATATAAATGTTCGGGGTTATTTTAATAAATAAAATTGTTGGAAAAAAACTTAATACCATGCAATTTAACGAGGGAACATAAAATATTTATTCCTTTATAAATTTTCAATTAACAATCAAACATAAATTCGTTTTTTTTACAGGAAGTACTCAGTACTATCCCAGAGAGTTTACCAAATACCTGCATACAGCGGGCAGAAACATGCGTGTTTCTTCCCTTAAGAAGAATCACAATTGTTTCTGCCGAAGTTAGTTACATTTAATGTTCATTTGCAGCTTTATTGCTCTCATTTGTTTGCTTGTCACTCCAGTTTACTCATTTCATTTTTTAAGTGACAGTTTTAATTAACCAAATAAAATTACTAAAAGTGAGTAAAGATAATATTTTTGTCTTATTTACTGTCTAATATGTAACTGTAAATCTCAGATTTCTCATTCTTTGACAGTTCTCCGCATCATCGGCAAGAATATTCTATATTCCGGTACAGTTAAGAATTATATTCCGTGATATGGTTGATATAAATCATATGACAGTTTGTGACTCAGCAATGAAACTATATGAACCCTTTCCCGGTTGACCTTTAATCTCTACTCTTAATTTGGATCGTACGTCTTTATTTTCAAGTGAGATAACGCTAGCCTCTTTAGTAGAGAAGGGGCAGAAAAAATAGTAGAAGGGAGCGCATGCATGCACTAATACGATTGAACCGATACTCATACAGCCTTACTAAGAACTGTGATTGGTTTAATCCCCACACAGCTCACACCGAGATACCTAGAGACTCTAAACCGGGAAAAGGTTAATGATTAAAAATGGAAAATCTATTTCTTTAATTTTAAAAGCGTGAAGGCTTTCATTATATGCTGGTTATAATTTTTCAAAATTATTTCGCGTAAATGTATGTAAAGGGGGCTCGTAATTATATACACTACGGGGGAAGTATACGTTTTTTTTTTTATAACTAAATAAAAATCATCCACTCTTCGTTCACTCCGTTAATTTTTCAATGTATATCCAATATATCTAATATAACTGAAAGTAGTATCTTATGTGGGAATAAATACAAAAGAATCAATGCAATATTTTATGAGAATTATTCCCATAATGTATGGCAACAAAGTTGTTAAATTATTGATTATAGGAACGATATTCAAACTGTAAATACTTTGATCTCCATAAGTCATAAACATGTAGAAGCTTTTTTAATTGGAACTATGTGCTTATATATATGTACGTCTGTATGTATATATATTCATATAAATGGTTACTTTCATGTATATGTATACAAACCATTTCCTCATTCCTATTACTTCCGCTCATTCCGTCCATTTTATTGGCAAACGCTATCTAATTATCTAGCCGGGTAAACACTTGAGAATTTGCAGACCCTGAGTATGTAAATACTGTACATGCACTGTATGGTGAGCCAAAATTATTGAATCTCAATATTGAACCAACACTGTGAAATCAATTGTAGTTTTATAAGAGGATGAAGTTGGAAATAAGCAGTCTAGTGTTACACACTCATAAAATTATTGTTTTTATATAATTGTTTTTAGATTATTTAATATCCAGGTTTGGCTCCTGTTGTCATAGCCATCGATTACATGATTTTTATTATCTTTCGCGATTTAAATATTATCATTCACTGGGCCAACTCCATATAATTACTATTTATAGGATCAGGTGAAAGATTGGTAGGAAAATTGACAGGAAATCCGAACTGCTGTTGAGCGCTCAAGGTTATAGAACAGGGTGGAACGACTGATAAGCGCTCGCCCTGGGTAGCAATAATGCTATGGATATTCGTTTGTAGTCTAGGTGAAAATATTGGGGTGCCAATGGACACCCCAAAATAAGATTAGAGTAATTTAGAATTGATCTTAGATTTATTGAGCAACTACTGGAGAGCAATAAGCAAGCTGATGAATTCGGCTTCAGCAGAGTATTAGTCTCTGCTGAGTCCTCCGACTAAATAACTCTTCTTTTCACACTGCATTAATTGTATATCAAAAAAAATAATAGTGTCGCATTTCAGGTCCATTATGGGAACGTCGTGCGGCACTGTAATTCCTATCTATGGAGGCGTTTTGTTTTGTCTACGGATGGACTACTGTATCGACATTCTAAAAATGCTGAGCGATGTTTCAAACGGATTATAATTTATTTATTACGAATTACTATTGCATTTATTCAATTAATCAATTTTACGAGAACGTAACACTAGTTGAAGAACTTCTGAAAAAAAATTGTTAGAATAGAAATATAAATACATTAAAAATAATAATCAAAGTGTGACCTATAGATACATTTTAAAATCGAGATTCGAGTAGAATCTTCAGTACTTTGAAAGTATTTCAAATACTTAGAAAATATTGATAAGATTAAAAAGTATCAAAAGATTTTATCGCAGTACCTACTGTAAGAAAATCTTTGAATACAAAAGTGAATGTTAGAAAATTTTCTCTGTACAGTAGTTTAAGTTATTACATTCATCACATCACAAATGGAAAATCAGCATACAAACTATTTTTTAAACTCTACTATGAAATTTATAAATTTTGAACCAAAAGTAAGTTATGGGTTCAATCCAAATTTCGAAAATTAAGTTATCGTCTAATGTCACCGTTCCAAGGTTCAACAAATTGTTTCTAACTATTCAAAATAATGACTTGAACTTGATTAGATTTTGAATTCAATCAACTGGGTAATTTTCAAATTTTCATTAAAAAACAAAATTACAAAAATTTTTAATTCTTAAATTTAACGTCTTTAGTTCAATAAAAAAGTTACCTATATTGAGCTCAAATAAGTTTTTTTTTCTCAAATTAGGAAATAAATTCAAATATGTCTATATATTTTTCCAATAAAGTATACTAGATAAATTATAAGTCATAAATAAAATAATTTTTGTCACTGTTAAATTTAAACAAACTCCATTTCTAAATTTCTAGCTCCAATCGATGCATATGCAGCGAATGCATCTCCGTATGTATGAGGGTCCAGTTTTCTGAATAATATAGAACTTGAATTACTTTACAAGACCGTTGATAAGTAATGAAAAATGAATTTTATGATATTAATATAAAAGTGTATAAAAGTAAAATTGAGAAAGGTATTGTTATTATGATTATAGATAGTGATCATTAATATAACGGATAACGAGGGAATAAAATTCGTAGGAGATTAGTTGAATCACAAAGACGTAGATAAGTTATCCAAAGTGATGTCAATAAGGAATAAAAGGTTTAGCTATGTGAAGCTAGTCTTTTGAAACGGTTGCACCGAGAGAACCTTACTGAAGACAACGGAGAACTACGAATAGACAACGTAGAGCATACAATTCCGGGTTAGCTGAGGGTGCGCATAATGTACGTGAACAATGCGGAAGCATAAATTTATCTTTTCCCAAGAATTTTCGTATGAATGAGAGAATTAGAAAGAAAAAAATGAGTAAAAATTTAAAAAAGAATAAAACAAATGGAATAAAAAAATAAAAGGATGAAGAGGGATTCCAGGAAAGGAATTCCCGGATGCAAGAGATTGAGAAAATGGCTCTTATACCCATTGACCAACCGAAGAAAAGAAAAGAGGATGGTGCTCTCTCTACAGTCTTTCAACATAGAGTCGTTAGAGTTGAGATATATCTTTGGCGTTTTTCCGGGGTACCACCGTTATATATTAATGTTTACGATGGGCAAAAAGCTTGCGTTTTTACCCATATTACAACGGCTGGATTAAGATCCAGTTACATATAAAATATTGGCGACGTTCGATATGAATTGCTTTTTTCAAGAAAAACTTTTTTTTGTTTTTCTTTTTATCTAAATTTTATTATATCTCATTTTATATACATTCAGAAAATCATAAAACCGAAATACTGTGAACGTTTTTTACTGGAAAAACAATAGTGTTCAATATTGGCATTTAATTATTTTTTGTAAATATTCACTTTTTCAGTATGTACATTGTGCAAAAGAATAAATAAACATTCGAATATTTATTTATTCTGAACAAGTTAAACTGCTTTATCATGAATTTTATTATTAAACAATCAGAAATTTTTTTTCGAAGTATTGAAGAAAAATCCAAGTTGATACTCGGGAAGGCCTTCGGCCCGCGCATGTGACCCTAAGACTCGTGCTGAAAATATTACTCCCGCAACATTAAAACTATTTTAGTATCCTAACGATGCAATATACTATTACAATAGTTAGTGTTAAATATCCGTTATTACACTGTACAAAATTTGAATTCATCTTAATATCGAAACTCTGAGTGACGGAATAAATTAGAATTTTAATAAAATTCGTGATCACTCCGAATTTACCCTGAATTTTTAACAGTGTACTATTGTAAAATTCATTATTAATATGTTTTTATAAATATTAAGCGATATTTCACAGCCAAAATTCACATTTTCATACTTATATTCGCTAGGTATTTTTAATTTTTTGGGAAAAAAAAAACGAAATATTTTCAATAGCCTAAAAAATAATCGTTTTTTTCTCTATTTTCGGACAACTAGAGTGTCATTAAAAAAATTAAATAACATTACTTTTCTACTCAATTCTGGAGTCTGTTAAATTGTTGACGAACAAATTTCAAAATAATAGTTGACGATTTAAATTAATTAAGTTACGAAATTTTTTTCTATCAACTTTCGGGTGCGGAAATTTTGTTGAAAAATTAAATATATTAAAATAACATTAATTTTGTATTGTTTCAAGTACGTAGTTTGTGTCAACTTCAACGTAAAATTTTCCTCTGAAAAATTATTTTATAATTCAAATTTTTACCCGGTGGCACATTGAATTTAATTAAATATACCTTAGACTTGAATAAATACACTGAAAAAAAAGTTTTTTTATCTCCCAGTAAATTTTTTGTTCTGGTAGCAATACTGGTATCCTTGTGGTAAAAATACCTAAGTTTATTTCACAGAGCAATATGTATACTGATTGTAGGAAAACTCGGTGTTACTGTAGGCATAATTTCCCTTTTCAAATAAAATGAACTTGACCTTACTTTATTGACATGCGTGGATTTATGTAAATAAGACTATTTTTTATTATAATAGATGTATTATCAATTAAATTATTGGTGATTGAAATGGTGAGCGTAAAATTGTGTAATTTTAAAATAATTACGTATGTCATGTGAATTATTTAAATCAGTACATAGCAAAATTGAAATTTCCACCAGATGATATTCATTAAATTTTATATTTTTTTATATACAATACATTGTTTTTTTCTAATTTTTATGCGTAGTATTTTTTTTACACTGATTTAACACCGGTATTTTAACACCACCAAATTACACCTACACCGGTGTAATTTCATTTTAACACCGTTCTTTTTACAGCGTAATAATATTTGTCAATGAAATATAATTTCAAGATGCCATTAATGAAACATGAATATGTAGTATTACCTTTTATCGACACTATCTTATAATTTAAATATTAAATATATTTCTAAAAGTATTATGTTCTTATATAATTTAAAATTTTTATAGAATCGATCTGTCCCAGTTTATTTTATATTTATACAGTACGTATATTACAAAAATATAAATAGATCTTTCATATTATAAGGATATTGTGTGATCCCTTGAGGTTTCACAACACAAAACGGAGGAAAATATCTGAATAGACCTAAATGGGAGACACTATTTGTCGTGGTCGGTGCGCAAAGGTTCGTCAGTTATCGATTTACGTGACGAACGCGAATCGAGGCGTTAACGTTTTTCCAGCGATTCTGAGCCACACGAAAGCAGACCAGGATGGGAGAAATGAAAACGAGTGAGAGAGCAAGAGATAGTGAGCGTAAGTGAGATAGGATTCAGCGAATTCGACAGGGGTAAATTTATCACCGCGGGAAGAATTGCGCGTCCTGGCATATTCGACTCAGTAGTCTCACTTGCAGTGGCACGTTTCGAGCCTTCACACGTGCCACGTCCCATGTCCGTACCGAACCTTTCAAGAGTGCCCCAATGAAAAATGGATCTCTATCCATGTCCGAGTGAGTAAAGGAGCTGGGGTCAATCTAACCCGGAAACCGGACGTGCTTTTTTCCGTTTCCCAACATCCACGATAATTCTAATTCCATTTCACAAAATTTTATCTTAATGGAAAAGTAAAAAATCCACTTATATATTATTAGTTTATAACAATCTTTTAATATATTTTTTAGATATAGAGCAGCGTCAAATAAAATGAGAGCATTTTATAAGGAAAAAATTTACTTTTTTTATTTTATACTGAATACGTTTCACTTTTCATTTTTTCCTTATAATCAAAGAAAATAAAATCAATTTTTATTGATCAGAAAAAATATTTTTACACTTTTAAAAAAATCTAGTGTAAAACAATATTGGTATAAATTTAACCTTTCGTTACTCGCGCCATGAGCAAATCGCCGCCTCACAACTACTCAACCTATAAAGACTCGCTACAGTGCGAGCGAGAAACTAAAAAAGACGCGAGTAATGAAAGGTTAAATGTGAAAAATAATCTGCATTATAATTTTAGAGCAAAAGCGCCGAAAAAAAATTAAGAAAAAAAATACATCTGTAAGTCGTACGCTCACCAAATTATTTAAAAATAATCAATTAAGTATTTATTTATGTCAAAATTTATGACCTTACTTTATCAAGTTTTCCCCTATATATTTAGGTTAACAAATGAAATTAACCATAAAAAATAATATTTTTTCCCGTGATGAAAAAAAAAAGTTAATAACACGAGTTGTAAAGAATCACAAAATGTAATGTTTATTTCAGAGAGACACGTGGTAATAAAAGAAAATTGGCAGTTCTGAGTTGTTTCAAGACCCGACCATAAACAGAGTATGCAAATAAAAAGAAAACAAAAAAAAATTAACTGAGTAACATCAACAACAACAACGACATCAACAAGAATACGTACTACATTTACTTGTGTATACATGTATACATTTACACAGCACACAATATTATTACAAAGTAAATTTCACACAGTAAGTAGGTGGAAAAAAGAATAAAGTGAAAAACTCAATGCTCTGGTCAGCCATGTTGTCTGTGTTTAACAACAGCCGGCAAAGTAATATTGCGGATCAATTCAAGCCGCGTATATTCCGCAACGTCCATGTCATTTTTGTTATTTTTATTTTCGTTTAGTTTTATTTTTTTTTCCTCTCTTTATACATATCCTTTACCCACAAATCTCTCGTTTCCTTCACTTGCTCTATTGAATTGTCTGCAAATAAATAGACATTGTATATAACATATATCCCGCCTTTTTTATGTTTCGGTCGAGAGCTCGTCGTGCATGTTGACACCCGACAAAATTCACGATGCATTTTCTATACTAGGTAACGTGTCAAACTAAAGACAGCAAGACAAAAAAAATAGGAAAAAAAAAAAAACAATTACTATTGGAAGAGGAAAAAAATAATAACAATTGCATTCGACCCTCGATAACGCACCGGATTTGAGTGGTCGTAGTTGAATGGTTGTTAAACGATCGTACGGTACTTGAACGTTTTAAAAAGCGACAATAACTCGATTCGGATGCCGATTGCAGAGCGGCCAACTCGTGAGAAAAATCGGCCTTCATTGAGTATACTTCTCGTTGAATCAATCGCGATGAGAATAATCAATCAATATTTTATACAGATAAAATCTATTCGAAATGCCAAAAATTATTGTTATTATTCGGGTTGAAAAATAATAATGCGAAAAATAGAAAATTACTAAACTGCACTGATTGAAGTATTTATTTGAACCAGATGAATATTTTTTCACAGTCAATGAATGGTTTATTTGAATGGAAGGAAATAAAACATGAAGTTAATTGAGTAAGGTTATGACAAATCATTTATAGTGCAATTTAATTTTATTAAAAAAAAAAAATAATACACACAGTAAATAATTTAAAAAATATTCAGCTTTTTTTTATTTATTAAACAATATTTAGTTGATTATATTTTGAATTTGTTACACGTAACGGGCGAATGAACGATTTACACTAAACAATGTACTGAATGGTATTATAAACAGAAACTGGTGCTGTAGTCAAATATCGCAGCTATGTTCCCTCAAATATGATATTCATCAACTATTATTACATCTATATTTGAGGCAAACAAATACTTGTTTCAGCCAAATAAGGCTGAAAAACTGTTTTTGATAAATGCATTCATTGATATAAAATAAATACTTCTATCAGTGTGTTAGAATGCCAAATTTCAATTTTAAAAAAAATTTCACGACTTTAAAACAAAAGTTTTAAGAGGGGAGGGGGGGGGCAAAGTGGGCCCTTTAAAATTTTCTATACGTTAATAAATTACGTTAATTCGGACGGACAATAAGCTTATCGAAATTTCTTATATAATGAGGGCTAAAATATACCATCAAAACTGTTCATTAAATATAATTTATTAAGAAAATTCGAGATAATAAAATTACGTTTTAAAATTATATCGTAGCAGACTATTAAAATGATTTATTATATTCTTAAAATACTGTTGTCTTATGGTTATTTGCAAATATCACACGTGTAGCTTCGCACAACTTTGTTGTGAACACCGGCACATGGATCATGGGCTCAATTTTTACATTGGCCACATTGAATCCATGGCTCCAAAGATTCTGAGTATAATTTGCCAAATAAAAATACAAGCCGTATCATCCACCAATTGTTTTGATTTGCTTTTTCCTTTTCCCTTTTCTTCGATTGTTGTCTTATCCGTCGATTTAATATCGAATCCGAAATTTTTTAGAGGGCCCACTTTGCCCCTAATTTTTGAATTTTCAGATTTAATGATGAAAATAAGTGAAAATAAGTATCAAGGGTTTGAACAGAAGTAAATGCGTAAAAAAAATGAATGATTTTATAATTATTTTCGTTGAGGGCCCACTTTCCCCCCCTCCCCCGGCTCTGAAATTTCAGGTCAACAATGACCTACACAAATCTGAGTAGATTTTAATAGAGATATTGGTATTCAATAGATTTATTAATATTTAGTCGAATTCATGTAGGTCATTCTAGTTTTAACTTTTTTTCCGGGCATTAAAATTTATTTTTAAAAAATTTTAGTATTGAAGTAAATAAAAAAAAAATGAAAAATATGATGATATATTGCTGTTATCCAACATAATAAAAGTTAAACAAAGTCCAATACGAATTTTACCACCTGGCAACTCGTGACTACTCGTGACTGGTAAGATTTCTACAATTTACAATCTTCTTATATTACTTGTAAAATTTAATCCGAGCCGAAAAAACAAGAAGATATCAAGGTTTCGTCTTCTCACGATCGCATATATTACGATTCCACGTATAGCAACAAAAAATATAAATTTATTTAACAATATATTTATATACATTTTGTCTAGCTTTTTTTTTTATTTTTCTCATAAAATATAGAGCTATGAGAGACTTGCGATTATTATAACTTTATTATAATATAAGGTAAAAATTTAATATTAGTCAGAAAATCCAATTTCACAGACCACTTATGAGAAAAATGTTGTATATGTAAATGGAGAGAAGACTGGTATATAGCTAGGTTAAATTATGAGTGTCAGAAAGAGAAAAAGGAAAAAAGAAGAGAACGAGTGAGCTATAAAACTATTGAAATGGAAATTCGTATAAATATTGGATTTTTTTTTCTATTTTATAAGACAAGTGGTATAAAGTAGTTCGCTTGCATGGTGTACGCAACTATGTGTATTGTATTTATACGCGGATATGTAGCGCACGAGAGTGAAAATAAAAAAAATTTTCCGAGGATGCACAAGAGTTGCGCGGAAGATAGATTTAGTTGGCATTTCTGGTGGCCCACAGGTACTAAACTCGTATATTTCACAATAGTGTACTAGTAACTAACAATTCGTAGTTTGTGGCCCGCCGCTATATTTTCGTCAGTTGATTCCCTAAAGCTCTCGGAAGCTCTACCAATTTATCGTTGACCACCACCATTTGGGATATGTTAGAAATTCTTGTTCGATTCTAAATCAACGCTTAATTTACCTCTGTCGAATTAATTAATTGCTTTCACAAATTATATTACAAGTCTTAGATTAGAACCATTATATCACGGATAAAAAAAATAGATAAAATCGTCCAATGTGAATTGATAGCCATAATTAAAATGTCTTCGCAATAAATGAAAATCTATTTCATTTTCAAGTATTCATAAATTAACTTTATTCAATCTTTTGTTATTAATAATATATAATTCGCAATCAATTTTTTTTTATCCAATGGAATTTATTTTTCTTTTTTTAGGAATTATTGAAATGCAAAATAAACTGTCTTGACTAAATATTTCTTATTAAAAATATAAATAACAAATTATCCTGTGATTTTAAAAATTTTGTTTGAGCTTCTCCTTTTCCAGGTCGAGGAAGTACCCGAAAAAATCGAATTACATTAACACAGATCTATCTTTTTATTAATTTCAGATCTATGTTTATATTAGCAGATTCACATATTCATGTAGATTCCGATAGATCTTTTTTTTATAAGGCCTCGAAATTTATAATTTGATGTTTTTCCTGATAGTAAAAATTCATCTGACCTACACTTTAATTTAATAATCAATGGTAGATTTCACTAATTTTTTTTCACATGGAATGAAAATCGATAAAAATAATAAAACATTTTTCCCATTCAATTTGAAATTTCTTTGGGTTTCAAAAAGTGCGGATTAAATTTATCTAGTATCGGTTATTTATCAGTTTTCAATAAAAAATGAAACGCGGAATGAGTGATTTTAAAAATGTTCTATTACGGACACACATACTAAAAATATCACTAATTATTCATAAATCCAACATCAATAGTTTCAATAAAGAACAGTCAAACAGAATGACGAAATTATAGTCTGTATTGAATCATTGTGTCTACGATGATGACAAGTTAGTTAACTCTGAAACATAAATTAACCACTCAATTCAGCAGCATATTCGAGTCAAATTTACACAGTGATGGATGTGATGTATAAAGAGCTGGTAGCTTGTGTTGAACACAAAATTTCACTCAATTATCAACAAGATAATCTCCTTGTGTATTCAAATAATACATACATTAGCTCGCTAAAGTACCATGTTCAAAAGGTTTATTTGTATCGAGTGATACATATTGCTGATAAATCCTATATTTATGGAAATAGCTAATGGAATATTTGTTACTATAAATAAATTATACGTTTGAAATATTCTGTTGATGTGAATTATTTGTTATTTGGCAATTAATCATAAGTGACTTGAGTATATAGAAGCATGGTTGATTTATTTTCATTATATTCATTATAAAATCTATAGTAATGTCACATATTTTACACTAATTATGTTTTTTTAATTGGAGTTTAAAAGAGATAAATACAGTCAGCACGATTTATATGTCTCATATAAATTTATTTGTCACAAATAAATGGATTGTTTTATACAAGTATTTATAGAAATTACTATTGTTTCAGGTAAGTGGCCAAGTTTCAAATTTTTGAAGATTCGTAATTAGTGTTTTGTAAAATAGGGGAAGGTGGGCATGACCAAAGACTCGGGACATAATAGAATGTTTATAAAATTTACTACACAAGGTAGCATACTACGCATCTGAAAAGGAAGTAGGACATCACCCTGGCAGATCCGAATTATAGTAAAGTAATTACCGTAATCTGCAGTAATTTACGGTATTCGGAAGAATTACGGTGTGTTACGGTAAAACACCGTACTCTCTTAAAACGAATCAGTGAAAAGTACTCTAATCAGTGAATATTCACAGCAAAAATAGTCCCAAGTATATCACCAATTCAATCAGTAATATACTCGGGACTGATTCACAGTGAATATTCACTGCTTTGTAGTAATTTTCACTGATTCATTTTGAGAGAGTAATTTACGGTAAAATACCGTAATTTGCGGTATACATTGTAAAAAATTTGCGGAGTGCAAAAACTCCGAAATTCCGAATCACGGAGTGAATTCGGATTTGAATAAAATCTGTAATCATTCCAAATTCACTCCTAAGTTTTTACAGTGTAATACGGTAAAGTACTGGGGTAAAAAACTTTGATCTGTTTTAAATGAAACAAAAATTTCAAGACATTTTTGTTTAGTTTTACTTTTTGCTTGTATTTTATCTCCAATTCAATACCCAGAAAATAGTTAAAGTAATTTACTCTGCATAAAATTCCATTTAATTTTAAATAAATCAGACATTCAGAAGAACTCAATTTGTATGAATTAGTAAAAAATCCGGGCTGACATAATAAGTATTTTAGAGGTAACGTCTGAAAGGTCTGTTTCATTTTGAGCATATATGATCTTTTAACATTTTAAAATGTCAAACTCTATTATATATTTATAGCAGATATCAATAAACGACATAAATTAATTTCACATTCACATTGTCTGGAGATAAATTTCAATGCTTTACAGTATCAGATGACCTACTATTCTGATTACTTGACTCCTCTACAAATGAAATTACATTTAAAATTCACATTATTTTATTTTTACAGATAAAACGAAGAAAACTAAAGTAAAAAAAACTACTGCTGCCAAAATGATAAATTGTAAATTACACCATACGGAATTTTCGAGTATGTGCGTATGAATGTAGTAAAAGTAATGTATGAAATAAAGTTAGTTAGTGGTAAAAAATATACTAATTGTCATCATTAGTAATAGTATCAAGAGGAAATGCCGATACACGTGAAACATACATAGAATCACAACAACAAGAGTAAGGTCATGCGGCGCCGTGAGTCGCGTCGTGTCGCGTCGCGTGATAGTCCGCAGTGCAGACGTTGTTCAACATGAGCCAAACGCAAAACTAGTGAGAAACCAGTTGTGTTGAGTGTAGCAGCACCCTATGCAGAAGCTTATATCTATATATATACATATATATGCTACGGGGAAATCAGTAGTATTATACTTAAAATGGTGCTACCACGAGCAGTTCAAGGGGTTTTAGAGAATAAGAAAGCCCTCTTGATTATTATCCTCTTACTTATAGTATTTCCTACCTCTCTGTTTTAATTTCTCGTATAACGTATATAATTTATACAGACAATACATATACATTTATGTGGTAAATGAAGTTCGGTAAATTTGTATGCAGAAACGAGAAACGATTGGTGAATGAATATATTGGTGTGAAAGTTGATAAGAAATTGAGTCATTTTATGCTAATTGCCAGCACTCAATTACACGTGTGCTAGCATTTTGCCCAAGGCAGTGGCAGCATGATATTTGAGAAACGAGCGTTACGATTCACGAGAACTCACAGAGAACCCCCGAGAACCGAGAATCCAGAACCCAGAATTGAGAAACGAGAACCCAGAGCCGAGAGCCGATACTCAAACCCGATGGAATAAATTTATCTTGTATTCCACATTTATCGTGCTCTACTGCTCGATGCATTTATTTCATGTTTCCTCAATTCATCTCCCATGCGAGTTTTATACTTCACTTGACTCTCTATCTTCTTCTATAGTTTCTCTCAATGTCTATCTCATGCAAACATATATAATATAAACCTCCTATATATTCTTCTTCTGAGCCATTTCATCGGAAAATTAACTATTTACAAATCAATCTGCAAATAAATTGTTACATTTTATCTTTGTATTCATACCTTTGACTCAATGCCATCCGACTATTCATTAAATATTCAATGTCTTTTTACTCATTCATCATTGTAAAGCTTTATTGTTTTTTTAAAAATAATAATAGCCCCATTTTTTATTACAATTTAATTATACACTGAGTTGGTTAAAAAATTAAAACATCATGGTATGATTAATATTGAATGAAAATATGTATAATATATCAAGAAATGTAATTACCATCAAGTGTTTACCAAGTTTGAGAGTGTAAGAACAGAAGACAAAAAGCATTTACGTCAAAAACATCGTCCACCTGGTTGTATGTGGGTGCATGTGTGTAAGTGAGTATGTTTAGTATAGTGTCGAGGCAAATTTCGAACCAGATTATTATTATTAAATTAAATTCCTCGTCGCAGGGACTACAACTTGTACACACATTACCTATGTCTATAGGTAACGCTGAGTGTTGTGGCAACGCGTGTGCAAAATTACGCTTTGATCGTATAATAAAAAAAAAAGTCATAAAATAATAATCATCATAAGGTATTAGTATGTTTTAGATTTTTGTGGCATTTACTTTCGCATTGTATGCCATCGCAAGCCGTTATAGTGCGCAAATTTTTCTTACTCCAATCGTAAATCTTCACCAAGTACGTTTACATAGTGCGCGAGCTATAGTACGCTCGAGTACAAAATAAGGTCACGCGTTTTTCACTGTTTTACTTTTTTTTTTTTCTTTTCTTTTTTTATTTCTTTATATTTCTCTTTCTCTTTCCTACAATATTTGAGTCTCAGAAAAATAGCTCGGTCTTTAGTTTTTCTTCAGCTTTTATCCTCTATTTTTTACTCCTTTCCAACCGTTCGCAATCCTAACCCTAGGTCTCATGCTATTTTCTCTTTCTTTTTCTCAGAAGAGAGAGTAGTCAGAATAATAACTAGACCAAAGTATCTGCGAATCACCGGTGTGCACCAATTATACTCGGCGTAGTCGTAGTCGGGGTTTATTTGAAAGGCGCGTTTGGAACTGGGTCATATTCTCTACTTGAGTCGCTAAGAGCAGAAATGAAAAATAATCTTCGATAATTAATCCTATGTATATGTTATTTATATCTATGATTAAATATATATTTATATATAAGTACTACATCACTTAATTTATTGATTATGATCAGATATCACTTATTTCCGACTTATTGATTTTTTAAGCAGTTAAATAAATTATTGATAGACTTGAGTTAATAAATAAATAAATTAGATTTAGTTAATTTCCTATGGATAAATCAGATTACCTATAATCAAAGTCAAATTTTCAATACCCTTAAATACATATTAACAGTACTTTATCGATAACTAATCAAGTTGCGTTGAATAAACTACTCTCGAGTTAATTAAATTGTTGAACAACTAACGGCATTTACATGTCAATCGACGAGTTTTCTCTTTAACTATATACCCCTATATCACACCAGTCGTCTGCAACACCAATACATATATTATTATTATTATTATTAATATTATTATTATTATTATTATTATTATTATTATTATTATTATTATCATTATTATTCTATAGAGTAATGCACGAGCGAATGTAATCAAAAAGTTTTAAACAGTACTGCAATAGTCATACCCACGGCTAATATCCGCATGGGCAATGGAGCAGAGATAGTTGTGCGGTATGACAATTTCCAATCAGGCTACGGAAATGGCACTGCGCTATAATATTTCGCTGGGCGACACCATACCCCGTTATCAACCGTCTCAGACGGATATGAGATTCCTAGCTGCGCCCACAAAATCCCTACTCAACCTACTCAATTATTCTCCTTCACGGATATTGTAATCTTAATCGCAGTCTGAGAGCCAATCTACTATCCTTATGCAGCATCGTCAAATATATAGAATAGACCGTATATGCCCATCTATAGACCGGAAACGTTCGCACAACCGGTTATTTAGTCTTACACATATACGCGAGCTCAATCACGTTTAAACAACTTGCAGTATACTTTACTCATGAGTATGTAATTAGTATATATACGTATATGTATAGGGTAATGTAAAGCAAAACGGCTAGCTATAAATTTTTATTACCTACAATAAACTAAGGACTTAATTGCGCGGTTACTGTTCAGTATGTATGTAAATTTTTTTTGGTCAGTTTAAGTACTTGAATATATCGACTATTTTAAAAAAATTTTGTTTTTTAATAAAAATCATTTTTTAAGTCAAGTTATATTTACCAATACTCGATTGAAAGTTAATTATTAACAGATTTTTTACTACAGTCAACATGAATTTATACTTAGCAACACAGGGTTGATTTTGTGTATAAAAATTTTAAAGTTACACGCAGAGAATTTTACGGTATTTTTTGCATCCAAAATTTATAGAAAAATTACTATAGTCATAATAACATGAGGACAGTATGGAATTATTATACAAATTACCGATACTGTAAAAGTTTTTAGAATACATCGAACAGAATTTACAAGGTGCATTGTAATTTTGACAAAGCAACTGAAAAAATTTATACCAACTGCATACTAAATATTCTGATTTAACCTAATTAATTTACACTATGCAGCTGGTATAAATTTTATCTGTTGCTTTGTCAAAATTACAATGCAGCTTGTAAATTCTGTTCGATGTATTCTAAAAATTTCTACAGTATCGGTAATTTGTACAATAATTCCATACTGTCCTTATGTTACTATGACTATAGTAATTTTTCTGTCAATTTTTGATGCAAAAAATACCGTAAAATTCTCTGCGTGTATATTTATATGAAAAATTAATCGTTTTGAACAAAAAATGGATACGATTTATATTTAGTCGAACGAATTTTCTGTTCAGATTTTTATGCACCAAACTTAAATTTTGAAAAATTTAATAAAAAATAAAAATGAATTGAATGTGACGAGATACTCGGAAATTTTAATAAATCAGTTATTACTTGTATATTAATTATTTTGAAAACATTTCGATAGGCCAATAATATAGAATTTAATGGCTACAAGTTCTCAGAGTACATATTTACTAAATATTTTGATTAATTAAAAAAAAAAAAATATTGCGTGATTATAAAATTATCAGTTTACAAAATCAAGTTTTGGTAATTGTAATATTCAATATTGTAAATAATGAGTTCTCATTCAACTCGTTTGCGGAGCAACATAGCCCTTAAAACTTGAAATAATTACAGCTTGTATAACATTTGCAGGCAATGTTTATGAAGTTATTAACTATATAATAGGAGCGGAAACCAATAATAACAATGCAAATTTTAAAAGAATTTATTTTATACGACTAAATAGTTGTTATTATACACTCACCTAAAACGATCTACTGACATAAAATTAATAGCTCAGTTTATTCGGAGTATTACAGGAATTGTTATAAACAGTCATCAAGTCATTCCCCTCGACGGTAATCTTTCGTAAAAGTCAAAAGATTTACGTTTTGAAGGGGAACCTAAGTGCTCTAATTAGCGTAAATTGAATTTTATTAACTCTTAATGTTTAATTCCCCAGGGATAAAAATAGACGATTTCGCCATCTAGCGATACAGAAACGTATGATATTTAAGAAATAAAACCATAACATCCCTATCGAATATACTTTTGCGCAGCAGGGCTGCCAGATTGGGCTACTTGTCGCGAATTAGGTGATTTTGTCTATGCATTCGCTACTAAATTGAAGTTTGGGCTACAAATCGCAATTTGAGCGATCTTTCATGTTTCATCATTGGGAACAATCTCAATCATTATTTTTAAATATTATTCGAATGTTCATTCGCTAATGACTTGAATCAAACTTCATTCAATCCAGTATGTACATATATTGACACTGTATTTATTATGGGCACTTATAAATTCAAACATTTTATTTATTTTGTCTCAGTTTAGTGGGTCGAGATCTTGATTTTAAATAGTTACTTGATTTTTTATAAAAAAGTTAAACGCAGGTGATAATTTCATCATAATCGTTGAAAGTAAATTGTTATTTTATGTTTAATAATCAGATAATAAAATGGATATTTATTGATTGTTGGATAAAAACTGCATAACGATTTTCTGCTTTTGTAGTAAAAAATAAATAATAATTTGAAAAAAATAAATAAACATATTGATTAAGATTATTTGTTCATCTAATTTGTCCCAAAAATATCCTATATTATCTGACTACAAAAAAAAATAATAACAATAATACTCTTTAAAACATTAATTTCGATATATGAGGTAAATTGTAGTGTACTCTTAGTGACTAATAAAGAATAAATTGTGAGCCAGTAGAATTATTTTAAACTTGAAAATGATTGGGCGACTTGTCAAAATATTTGGCTACTTTTGATCATATATGTAGCAACTGAGACAAAAATTTTCTGGCAACCCTGTTGCGTAGTTTCATTTGAACTGGATAACTTCCGATACTCAAGTGATAATTCAAATTATATTTGTAACTGAATTTCATTGAATTATTGCCCACAAATCGTACTATTATTTATAGTCAAATTTTATTACGCTTTTAATTGAAAATTATAGAAATGTTTAACAAAATTGAAATCGTTATTTTTGGTTTTCTAAATTACCGTAAAACGGATCTCGTTTTTTGACATGACCTCACATGAAAATAACTTTATTAAACGATTTATTCTCAGATTAAGTAAAAACCTATGAGAATCTAAAATAGATCACAATTTCTATTTTAACGCGACCGTAATAATTTGTCTTTACGTAATAAAGTGAGCTATAATTAGAACATGTTACCTTCTTTAGATTTAGTAAAATTAATTTGAGTAGAAAAGTAGACGTGTCGGTAGTGGTAGTAGTACACCAGAGCAATAAACGTATATCGGGGAACCTAGCCATCAGAGAGATAAAGCCATATTATATATATGTATATAACGCAGACAATAGGGATCTAATGTTAAAAGGGTTAAGAACGCAAGATGGAGAATAATTAAACTTGGTAATGCTTGAACATTAGAACGGATGATGGTGTCATCAAATCCTTATACAACTCAAATGCATCGTCCTACATTTTCAAATCGTTACAACTTTTTGACGGCACCCATTTATTTTAAGAAAAATTTAAAATGCATATTACAGATTACATCTTACGTACTTTACTTTGCATACTTCATACATTTAAACTTGTGAGATATATAATTATACGTTTGTAGACAACATCTACGTACATTAAAATATGTATACTAGTCAATAATAAAATGAACACGGTGAATTTTGGGTTTCAGCACTTGTATGTGCGTATATATATTCTACATGTAATATATGTACTATATAGATTCCAGTTGAACGTGGAATGTATTATTAACTGGATTATGTCGCGAGTTAGGGGAACCTTGAGATTCAAGTCATTTCTTAATAATGTAGAACACGCGTGGAATTTCATTAGAACTTTCATACACCCGACTAACACTTTAGATATATATATATATAGATGTATATTTATATATCTACCAGAAGATATCTCTTTACATAGCTACCAGTTATTCGTCGGCTATGTGACACAAACCCGAGTACGAGAGAGCATCTACAAAACCTGTAATATCAATAAGGATATAGGATCTATATATAAAGGACGATAATGTTAAAACCACACTACATCACTAGAAGAGTAAGGTTAACATTGTCTGATGGAAAATTCCAATATCATATTATTTACACTAAAAATATGATGAGTATGATAAAACTCTCTAGTCAATCACTTAAGCAAACCTATTGAGCAACTGAAACAAGATGAAACAAAAAAAGAGAATAAGTATAAGTAGTGAAAAAATAAAATGGAGAAAATGTTGAAAATGAAAGAAAAAAAAACCATAAAAGCAAAGTTGCCTCGATAAACGATTTCGTCTTGTTTTTTATTTCAACGACAAAGTTTTATGAGGTACCCTCTTAGGTGGATCGAGCGTACTCTCGCGCACTCTCACTCTGCTATACTGCTATCAACTGTATACTATGTCAAACTCACATTCTAGAAAATCGTCGTCGAACTACTCTAGTTCAACGGTGTATGGGTAGCGTAGTGTGCGACGAGAGTAAAGAAAGTAAGATCGGGTTTGTGATGAGACACACACATACATTTATATATATATATGGATACCCAAAGACTTGGTAAAAGAGACGCTTTAGAAAATAACGTATTCTTAGTGAATCGAAACATTATGCGCGACTTCTGGAGTCGAACGCGGCAAGTTTCTGGATTTTCTGCAAAGGCTCTCTTGCGAGTGCCTCTGTAGATTCCTTGGAGAGAATTTTCTGCGAAAAGTTACGCAGCTTCTCAACATTCCCATCATCTTTTCTCTTTTCACGGGATTATCTCTGAAGCGTATGCCAGCTCACTGTCTTTCAGTAACGCTACCATCATCTTATGCATATATATGTTCTTCTTTAAAGAAAGATCTTTACAAAAGTAAATTCTTGTTCTTAAATATAGGGGACTAAGAAAAAAGCTAAAATAAAGTAATGTAAAATTTAAAAACAAGACCACTATTCTTGGCATTACTAATTAACGTTGATTCCCTTCACTCTGCACCCGACAGGCAATTTCGATGCTCTTTGTTAGTCGCCTTTCGCCGCATCGAATTCCCAATTCGAATTTAAACTAGTCGGCTTGTTAAGCCCCGAGCAATGTAATCGTCACACTCACTCACCATCATCCTCTCTCTCTCTCTCTCTCTCTCTTGATTCTCTGATCCAGACATGCATCGCGCTTGCATTCCATTTCCAGGTCAATCGGCATTAATGTGTTTAAATTTTGAACGTCCTCACGCACCTCTCAGACACAAGTAAATCATCATTTTAGCTATGTTATAATTTGTATTGCTTGTGTCAATCTAAATCATCATTTTGCTGGATTTAATTTATAATGAATAACAACTCTGGCCACTGAATATAATTATTTTCATTATTTCCGGGTTAGCTAAACTATGAGCATAATCAATAAGAACTCAATTTTAAAAATTATTGTTACTGGTTATTCATCAACTCTCAGTACCCGAGTCAAAAATAAAACTTTATTCAGGCTCACTTCACCTTATTATTTTTTGAAGTTATCGATTTCCCGACGATTTTTTGATAAGATCTCGACTTTCTCAACTTAAATTTAATTTGTGTCAACTTTTAGAACTTTTTTCATCTTCGTTTGAACTCAATCGTCTTCACTTCGAGCACGACAGTAATTTACCTTACTTTTGAATTGCTGAATCCAGTTGAAAAAAAGTTGTTAATTTGCCTTACTTTAGACTTGATTAACCAAATCAAAAACAAGCAGTATTTTTTAGTGTAAAATTTGTTTTTCACATTCCACCTTAGTTTTGACTTTTTATGCACCTGAAAATCGGAACGTTCTTCGCGTAACGAAAATAAAAAAACAGAATGAAACGTAAAAAATCTACTGGATCTAGATTTCTGAAATGTTTCGCGTAAGTGCTAGTATGTCAGCCAGAAATTGCAGGCCACCCCCAACCTCCGGAACTACCCCTTAAGTCATCTTAAAGCAGTCAAATTATACAAATTTTTGTGATTTTCGTTACCAAAAAAACGTTCTGATCTTCTGGTACATGACTTTTTCGCCTTATAATTTAAGTCGAATGAGTCTAAACCAAGAAGAAAACTCAATGCATTTTATCTCCGTAAAAAAAGTCAAGGTTGTCTCGTAAAAAATGGCTCTAAATTTCGACTTGGTAAACCAAGTCTAAATCACGTTTTATTTTTGACCCGGGCAGAAAATCACGGAAACATTGTTGTGGTTCAATTAGCTTCTCGCCTGCTATATAGCGCAAAGTACGTTCAAAAATGATTAAATATTTAGAGGTTTAGTGAGTTTAAAATTTAAATAAAAGTCACTTTGATCTGGTAGTTGGTTGACGTGGCAAACAAAATAATGGTTAAGCTAAACAAATCTGTAATCTGTAGTAGAGGAAAAGGTAAATTTATGTGAAGATTGTAGTAATACTCCTGTGAGCGGATTTTCTCAACTACAAGCGTGATTCAATAAAATCCTTAACGAAAGCATTAAGGTGAAGACAACCTTAGCTTTCTCTTGATTCGTGAGAGTAAGCCAAGAATTGTCTTGAAATAGAATTCATGAAAAACAAAAAAAACTTATTACTGAGAAAAAGAGGATAAGTAAGAATAAAAAAAACTTAATCCAAAGGGAATTAAAGTAAAACCGAAAAATAATTGAAAATAGCATTTAAGAAAGATTATAAAACAGTATTAATAAATTATTGATAATGCAAATTGAGTTAGTGCTGATAAAATTAGTTTAAAAAATTAAATTTACTTAAAATAAAACAGTTTTAAGTCAATATTAACTGGTGTAATATAACTCAAGTTAATACAACCGAATAAAATTTAATTGTTATCGATTTATTTACCAACAGAAACTAATATAACTGAATATATATTGAGACTTTGAATGTCACCAATTAGCCATTTACAGGCAACATTTATCAGAGACCAGAGAGATTCCCCAATTAATAATTCCTACTCCTGTAAAATTCAACTATTTGATTTGTTATCCATCATCAATTTAAACCGTATTTCTATTACTACCGTTATAGAAAGCAAATATTTTCCTAAAATAAAGAGTCATTCCCTTTTGCTCAATAATATGTAACCAATGAATCAATCCTTGGAATATATATGTTCAACGATTTCCAGACCGATGAATCATCTATACTGTAACCCACTATATAGAGTCGATTCAAGTCCACTTGTTCGTTCTACAATCGCTTTCACATAGATCGCATTACTCCTAGTCTTCCGAATGAATAAATATAAATGTATATCCTTTAGTTATATAGTTGGATCTTTTCCGCAAACTTATAAACGCTTCACTAGTGTCATAAAATCACTGATAATGTGTAAATATTCATGTAATAAATTTAGTATTTATTTTTTTATGTATATATATAATGTTTATGATAATCAGACTATATATATGTGATTAAGGTGATGTGTTTATTATAATAATCCGTGAATTATTAACGGAAGATAGAGCATCGTCCAAAAATTCCTAGCATCAATTTGTATTCTTCTGTTGAAAAAAATAGAAATTTTTCGAAAAAAAGTAATCTAATTTGTAATAAATAGTATATTGTGTGGCAAGGGATGAAACAATACGATTTCACACTAGGGGACGTTGGCTGTCCGAGTAATAGGCAACGTTTCAATGTTTTATCCTGAGTTACACACTATATTATTCATGATTACTTGCATCGGAACTTAGAGTTTCAGTGTAAGCAGCTAGTCAGAAACAAGTTAATTTAAGACCAATGGTGTCATGAACTATTAGCGTAAGCTTAAATTGCCATTTGCAATTTATAATCAAGCAGAAACTATAATAGTATATTGAGTGACAAGGGATGGAATAAAACGATTTCAGACTAAGGTGAAGTTAGCTGCCCGAGCCGTAGGCGAGATCGGTTTTAACGATAAGACCAAGAGGTCAAGTATTGTATTGAGTAATTAAAAAAAATCATTCATACTCAAATTAATACTTTAAATTAATAAATATTGGATATAAATGTGTGACCCACTTTAAACCTCTAATTATTATTTGCATGACTAATGAATATAAATAAAAAATAACCCGTCTGAAGGACTTTTGAAATTTTCAAAAGCGACTCGTTTTGCTTCGACAAGTCAGTCCGAATGTAAATCAAAATAAAAATTTGAGTTTTAAAAATTGTTCCAAGTGTTCTGATTCTCTTTAATCGTTTTCAACTTTACGTACAATTTTTCTTACGACAAAAAAAAAAAAGAAAAAAAAAGTCCAGTGTTTATTACATGAAATTGTTGTTATCTAGGTCATTGCATTTCTCTTAATGATAAGAACGAACACAATAGCTAAAAGCTTACGAGAATACATAAAACAGTGTGATGTATTAAACATTGTGAGCTGGAATATAAATACGCCATCACCTGAAGAGCAAAGAGAATCAAACGAAGCAAACGAAAATAATGACAAATGGACAGATGACCTCAGTTAATTATTTTTAAAATATAGCACTCGCATTTACTTGTTAATTAAACATCACAAAATGTCAGAACAGAAATCAAAATAATTATCTAAATTAACTTAGTTAAGTTTTTTTTCTCAAAACTCTGTTTATTATTATTTTGGTTTTATTTCTGTATTGAAACACGAATGTGAGCGCTATGTGATATTAAAGTTTTGCATATAGCCGTGCTCTCAATGACAATAAAACACGTTGTACAATGTTGGAACTAAAAAAGCAACGGCTATGCAGTAAAAAATATTTATTTACCACAACGTTTTTCATCACAAACTTGAATAAAGCAGTGTTAAAAAAAAATCAATAAAATAAGCTCATATTTTTATTTATTTATTGTTTTTTTTTATTTAAGAGAATAAAAAATGTTGAATAAAGAAAAAAAAAGGTGGGTATGAAAATATATAACTACATTCTCTTTGCAATTCTATGACACAACTGTTATTCTTGAAAACTAACACAACGAATGTAGATGAGATGTATACAACAAGGGTAGCCATCCAGAACTGTCTGTATATAACTTCATGACCCAAAAACTTGCAGGAACGCTTTAACAATAAGATGACAAAAGTGTCCATGAATTTGCTATGATAAAAAATATGTTTATAAAGATTTTAATTTTGTAAAGATAATTTTTCACTGGATATCCCCACGGTAATATGTACATATATGCGAAAAATCTATGTAACGTATTGCTTTTTGCGCGAACATATATTTATATATTTTATATATATATATGCCAATATAGACGTCACTGCATACTGTAATAAATTTTTAGGCAAAAATGGCCCCTGAACTTCACACGGCTGTCTAGTGTGAAATGACGGTGTAAAAAATCCTGAGTGGAAATATTATCTATCCGTGTAATTTTAACACTCTCTAAACATAAATAAGTAAAAATAAGTGAATATTCACTAACTCAGAGTGCCAATCAAACCATTTTTTGGAATTAGCGATTCGATTCGTACTTGGAATTAGTGAATATTCACTTGTTTTCACTAATTAATGTTTAAAGAGCATGATGTTATCTACTTTGATTACATTACTCTGTGTTGCTCATTATAATTTTAATTAATGAGCAACAAATGATTTAAACATTATTAACTTTAAGCAATAACTATAATCATTTTATTTAGATATTGAGGTATAAGACCTAGTACCCGATCACTCCGTGTATTTGTATATCTATATTTAGTAAAATTTAGTGAATGTACATGGAAAAAAAAAATAGAACTGGCTACCATGTCAGATAGTAGTCACTGCCATCTGTAGAAAAAAAAATTGAAATAGCAGTGGGTCCTATCTACGTAGTACTGGCTACTCTCTACATTGTTCTCAGCGCTATGTCGGATGTTGCTCACTACTATCTTACATATTTCACCCTTACATGTTGTCCAGTTCTAGGTACATAGCAGCCAGTCGTATGTAAGATAGCAATGAGTACTATCTGAGAAATTTTTTTCCGTAACGACTTGAATAGTTTTTTTAGGGACGGCGCTCGTATTTATTATTGACAACGAACAAATAAAATTATTATCATAACTAAATCAATTATGAATTATTCAACTACGTTTACGTATTCAAATATATAATTATATCATATGAGTTAGTTAACTGATTGACACTTAAATTTTAAATTTTATTTTATAAAATAATTTTTTTTTTCATTTATGGTAATAAATTTATTATAATTATTAATTAATAATAATATTATTATTATATTATATTTATGAATTATTAATAATTATTATTTTCATCAAATTTATAATCATTATTATATGTACTTAATTGCAAATATGAATTATAATTAATGAACACTTAAATTTTTAATATTATTTTGTGAAACAAATTTTTTTCGTTTATGATAATAAATTTATTACCATAAATGAAAAAAATTTATTTTATAAAATAAAATTTCAAATTTAAGAGTTAATTAATTAACTAACTCATATGACATAATTATATATTTAAATACGTAAACGTAGTTGAATAATTCATAATTAATTTGGTTATGATAATAATTTTATTTATTCGTTGTCAATAATAAATACGAGCGCCATCCTTGAAAAAAAATTATTCAAGTCGTTACGGAGAAAAATATCTCAGATAGTACTCATTGCTATCTTACATACGACTGGCTGCTATGTACATAGAACTGGACAATATGTAAGAGTGAAATATGTAAGATAGTAGTGAGCAACATCCGACATGGCGCTGAGTACAATGTAGAGAGTAGCCAGTACTACGTAGATAGGACCCACTGCTATTTTATTTTTTTTTTCTACAGATGGCACTGACTACTATCTGACATGGTAGCCAGTTTTATTTATTTTTTTCCATGTAGATATACAAATACATGAGTGATCAGGTACTACACGGTAAGAAATATTTTGCGGATATCACTATGCCAGTATGTGCGTGAACGCCATACTGTCTGATATCGAAGATTTTTAAAGGTTATAAACTTGCATGCATAGATGATTCAACCATTGTGGGAATAGTACTATTGGCGATAGTTGTCACTGACGCCACAATGTCAGTATGGCCGTCAGGCCACTATATAGTTTAGTTGGTAATACGATAGTATACATTGATTGACACGCCAGTTATTATGGCGGGAAAAACTAGTAGCATTGTGTCGTCGGCATTGTAGTATAGGTCTCAGGGCCATGCTGTTTCGCCGTGCCTGCTATGCATACGTGTGAGCAACACACTAGCTCCAGCACTATACAGTATAGTAAATAACGCGATACTTCTGGGACTCGTTACAATACTATCTTGGAATATTTCACATATCATTTTAGTATCTGTCTTGAGACCATACCAGCATGGTGTTGAACGCCATGCATTTCTTACCGTGTAGCTCCCTGATCGGGTACTAGGTCTCTTACCTTAGTATTTTGAACATTTCAATATTTTTATGATTATTTTTCTTAACGCGAAATTAACATATATTACACTTTTACATGCTTGACGGTGTTAAAGTTTCCAATTCACACAGCCTAAATTCAACAGGATATTTGGTGTAATTTTCATACTAAAATTTTTATACCGAGTCATTTACTCTACACCGAGTCCAAAAATTTTAGAGTTGGTGCGTTTTGCACGCGCTTCTCGTGTACATATAAACGCATATACTCGCATGTACACGTATATATAAATATATATATTAAATAGTTAGATTTATAGTGATCAATTAAATCAAAATTAGTCTTTCCCAAAAATAAAAATTATTTCTCTTCAACATTCTCATTTTGTCTGGCCTACCCTATGTTACTATTATTAATACATTTATTAACAGGAAGATGAAAGATGGTGTGCAATTAAATATATCAATTCCACTCGACGAACCACAGTAAACATAGGTATACATGTATAGTTCACTTGGTACACACAGAGTGTCGACTAGAGGGATGGGATTTACTAAAGCTGAACGATACAACTATTACTTGTAATATAGCTGACACGTAAATATACATATATATGTATATGTATGTGTCTATGTATATAAACATACATCCACAAGTTCAACTTGTAGTCTCATCTTAGCATTTCCGAAAATCCGCTTATTCAGGGCCTGCGGTTGTAATTAAATTCAATAGACTGATAGTAGCGTATGGACAACTCCAAGTTACAAATATATCGGTCTATATAGTCTTTGATGTTATATATTATTATGAAAATTTAATCGAGTTATCGAACAAAACTTTTAAATGAAATTAATGTTTCAATAACTTAAGTATTTAAAAGTTACTGGGTATTACGCTATTTAATTTAAGTCGAATCCTCACATATTGGACCTTAGTAAAACTCCATCGTCCTCAGGATTATTTTATTAAATTGTTTGGGATTTTTCCCATGCGGATTATTTAGTGACAAATTGGAACTTATTGTAGGGGCCACTTTTGTTCGTCCAAAATCCTAAAATATATTAGTTGTTTTTTAAACAAGTAGCTTTCGTAAACTGTAGCGTGATTAGATATTTTTTTGGCTTATATATTTATATTATCACAATTCATGATAAAATGCATTGAGTAAAACTACAATAGAGCCGAGAATAAATCGAAAGTATCTTCGTTAAAAACTACTTTGAATTAAAAAAAAAAAAAAAAAAAGTTAAAAAATCCAAAAATACACTATTTAAACGCTCACGTCATATATGTTGAATGGTTAATCCACATCTATATGAATTACCAAAAGGTATATTTTTTTGGAAGCTAAAAAAGTATTTTATCTGTCCAATTAATAACACTGGATATTTCTTAGCAATACGAGACCAGCAATTCTTCTTTACTTGACCGGAATAAATCGTTTCAAATGATAAATAAAAAAAAATAATCAAATCTAAATACAGTGCACGATGATGCTTGTAAACTAATCGATCGATCGACTCTAAAATCTAATCAGCTCTGCCTTGGTGAGCTTTTTCGATTGTCGCAAAGTACGTTCAAATCGATTGATTTGTTTCAAAGGATATCGTCGGACAAAAAAAGTTTACATATACACAAACACACACACACACACACACACACACACACACACACACACACACACACACACACACACACACACACACACACACACACACACACACACACAAACACACACACACACACACACATAGATACACGCAAGCATATGGGCATCCGTCTGATAATGATCAGAATAAATTCCTAGTACTCCAAAAAGTCAAAATTTAATGATAACTCTTTTAGAAAATCGGACCGAAACTAATAACCGCGCTTTTGAAAATTTTTACAACAGGAAGTTTAAAATTTGAATCAGCCGCGTTTTTTCACAAAAATTTTTGTGCCACCGCTGTTGCTTGGCGAAAAACAAAATCATTTAATAGAAACTGAAGATGCTGTTACCGGATATTTTAACTTAGATCTCTTAGCGAATGTGTTTAAAAAAATACTAAGGAAAACTACGGCGGCAAATATCAAAAAAATTTAATACCATATTTATTGTACAATAAAAAAAAATGCTCTCAAACTAATACAACAGTAAGTTTTTATTTTATACCAGTAAATACTATATAGTTAACGATATATGTAATGTAACAATAAAATTTTATTTTACAAAAGTAAATACAATAGTAAACAGCAATAAAATTTTGTTAATAAAAAAAAAGAAAATTCTATTGTTACTTGACATAAATTGGATATTGAAAAAATAATAATGTTTGAGTAGAAAATAAAAAATTTTTATTAAAGTAGATTCAGTAGGATTAAAGCCAATAACCGTTATTAATTTGGTAACAGTATAAATTATAACGCTATATAAAATCCGGGTAATGACTTATTGTGTCGGAGGCGTACTCTTACGATACGGGTCACCATTAAGCTCATACAAGTTTTATCGGCTCGGTGAATTCATACAAAAAATGTGGAAAAATTATTTGAACCGGGAATGGGAGGAGTAAACACACTGATATGGAAATAGACGAATGCAGAGAGAGTGGAAAAAGTTTTTTTTTAAAAAAAGAAAGATATCTGGCAACTTATAGTTGAACACATGTACATATAGATGTATACGTACGTGTAGTACACGAGCGCACTGCTGTGAATGAGTCTGCTTTTAAGCTATCCTTTTCTTACTAAAGGTTTTATTTTTTTTCAGTTTTTTTAATTTTTTTTTTCCCGCGTTACTACCGACAGAAAGGAGGCGGTAGAGCACTTGTTATCATCGAGAGATGAAAACGCGTTGAATCGTAAATTTCACCTTGCCCATTTCGCACGTCCTGTTCAACTCTTTCTTCCTGCCATTAGCGTAGCAAATGAATTCAAACCGACATCAACTTTATCAAATTTCAATATGATACATAGCCAAGGAAATATTGCACCGTGATTTTGTACATCAATGAATATTCATTTAATCCAAACACAACGGCGTGTGTCTGATTCAAGTAACTAACCATGTACTTTGCGATCGCTTAGAAATATACGATGCGATACACCTCTCGTGTCTAATATCTAATATACTACCCACAGTATTTAACAATAATAAATATTTATTACCTATATATTTTAATGCAATAACAACAACGAAGATTTGTTATCAGTAACTTCATTTTTATTATCTACTGTTACTACGTGGTAAGATATTAACGGTTACAAGTTTTTTTACGGAATCTAAGAATATATGGGGCATGTTGACCACCCTGGAAAGGAAAGTAACTCCAAGATTAACCGAAAAAAATTAATTTGCTCAAAGTGATTCATTTTAAACCCTGCACTTCTGTTTAGCTTCAATTCACCCTAATTCGAGAAAGAAAATGACGTAACTTTTTTAGTGAAAACTTTGACTGTATTGCCTGAAGTGACTTCACTTTTTTTAGATCAAATAAATAAATATTTCACACACATTTTTTTTCCTAACAAATAATGTCTCGTTTTGTCCCTTGTTTTCTTTTTAATAAATTTTTGTTTGACTCATGATTTATAAATAATTACAATAGCATAAAATAATTACAAAAATATTCGAATTTAATAATTTTATTGAAAATTATTAACATAAAAAAAATAAAAATTTACAAGTATTATGTATTGATTTCAACAACACGCCATTATAAAATGAATTGCTAAGTGAAATTCAACGTTGTGATTGATTTCATCTAACGACTCACCATAGTAAATTTTAATACATCTAAAACGTGAAAATACTTAAGCTTCACCGATAAAAAATATCCCGACAGAAATAATGTATGTAACCCATTATATTCACCCAGTTGCAAATTACTTTGGTAGCAAGTGAAATTTGAAAGGGATTTGTGGTAAAGCTGTGCACACTCAGTTGTAGAACTAGCTTTTTTTGTTTTGAATGTGCAGATTATCAGATACCACATTGAATTAATCAAAACGATTGAGTTCTCATTCAAAGGAGATAAGAGATCTGTCATTATAGATTTTTATTTATACTGTAATCTTCAAGACGTCTCTTCAAGTAAGATTATTACTCTTGATAAAACTCATTTGATTTCAATGATTTCAGCAGCAACCGATGAAGTTTATCAAAAGTAAAATTCAGCAACCATTAGGATCAGCTATTTAAGAGTTATTTGCCAAGGAAAGAGAAAATAATTGCTTTTAAATTATTCATTGATTGTATTTTTTCAATTAATTAACCGGTTCACTATAAAACCAAGTGTGTTATAGAAGTGTATTATTGTAACACATATTGAATGTGTTCTATGTTTAAGGCCATAAGCGAAACTATAGTTGTTTGTAGTCATTTAAAACACATTTCACGATTACTATTTGAACTTTAAAAATCGTAACTAATACTTAGAAAATCGACGACACGTATTATAAAATTTGGTTACGTAACAAATGATCCGAGAACAATTGATCCGCGACAATTGATCCTTGCGACGATTGATCCGTCGTTAAAATACGTGTAACATGAAAAATTACGCCCTTTTTTCACTAATTTTGTGTGCGTGTAACATAAAAAATATACTCACACACAAATTAGTGAAAAAAGGGCGTAATTTTTCATGTTACACGTATTTTAACGACGGATCAATCGTCGCAAGGATCAATTGTCGCGGATTAATTGTCGTGGATCAATTGTCCTCGGATCATCGGTCGTGTCACCATAAAATTTATTATCTGGAATGTTAAAATTCCACATATTGACACCCGGGTTCCGGGTTATAATTTCAAACATTAATTTTTAAAGTTTATTTTTTTCCGTGCATAGATTGCTTGCGGCGATTTAATATTATTTGACAAGTGTGTTACTTTTGACTACTCACTTGGCTTTAGAGTGTTGAAATTATTTTTGTAAGGATAAAAAGGACTCATCGTGATGAAGATCTAACGTCATTCCAACTAAATAGTCTGGCCAGTGATTATGGATTTTTAAAACGAACGAAAAAAGTGAACTTACGAATTTCAGGCAATTCACAGTCTTCACTTCGAGCACGACAGACATTCACCTTACTTGTGACTTGATCAACCAAGTCAAATACAAGCAGTATTTTTTAGTGTAAAATTTTTTTTCACGTTTTACGTTAGTTTTGACTTTTTCGCCTTATAATTTAAGTCAATTGAGTCTAAACAAGTCAACTTCGACTTGATTTAGACTTTTTTGTTTTAAATTGTGACTAAGTAAGCCAGTTAAGTCTAAACCAAGGCAAAAATTCAATGTATTTTATCTCCGTAAAAAAATGTCAAGTTTGTCTTGTGAAAAACGGCTCTAAAATTCGACTTGGTAAACCAAGTCTAAATCAAGTTTTATTTTTGACTCGGGGATTAATTTTGACTCAAAAACAGTTGACATGAAATTTTGAATAAATCTAGAGAACCAGTCAATCAATTATTGTTTTTTTTTCAATTTTTAAAAGTTCCTCAAAAGTTAAAAAAGTTCTAAACTGTCTCAAACTTTCAAATTTACCGCGATGGACGTTTTTGACTCGAATTTCTTTTACGTATAAAATGGATTTAATATTATTACTTATTTATTTATGATTAATCATTAATAATTAAAAATTCCAATTCAATAATCATTATGGTTCATAATTAAGACACTAAATTAGTATAACAAATTACTTATTATTATTTGAGAGCCTATTTGATTATGTTTGTAATTTTGTACTGTGATATGTATTTTAATAATTAATGACACAGTTAAAATTTCACCTCGAGTTTACCCACACAATTATAATTATTAAAAATATCAAACAACCGAAAAAAATGAATTGATGAGTTGAACAATTAATGTGTTAATTATTCATCTATTGATAAAAATAACACTATTGTTAACATTGCAGTATTAAAACCCAAATGTATTTACCGTTTCGCACCAAATGAGTCGCATCACAATGTATATTTTTGCGTTCGTAAAATATCTATCTATATGTATATATATATATTGCTGATGGAAAACAAAAAGATCAATTTTTTCCCCGATAGAGTAAACATTTGGAGAGCTGAACTACCCTCGATAAAACTATATATAATGCTGGCAGGAGAGTTGGTTTATTCACTTGAAAATGATGCTATACTATGTACTTGTGATGCTGTTGCTATTCACACAAACACTCACACACACACAACAAAGTTTATACCCAAATATATGTATATATATGTACATACAAAACCAGTTATTTTTACTTTTTTTTTTATTGAAATATATCCTCCCTTCGACTTTCAGGAAACACTCAACCTGTCAAACATAACGTTTTAAAACTGAGCAATTTAAAATAGATTATGAATAAAAAATAACGGATTAAATACTCTCGATGATATGTGTTCAAAATATTTTGAAATCCAGATAACGGATAATATATAATGACATAATATTAACAATTGTGAATGATGGTGTGACACATCGGTGATGTTTTAAAAATAAAACAAAACAAAAAAGAAAAAATATTGCTAACGGCATCAAGAGATTTCAACACAAACTGCTGGCAATAATTTACAGTTGACGTAAAACGACATAATAATAACACATCTGGGTACGATATAAGCGAGTGTGCATCCCTATTGTTGTGAAAATTTACGAAATTTAAACTCATTGGAAATTGGACCATCACGCACACGATAACAAAATTCATTACACATTCATATACTTTGTCTGGTACGTCATGTTATGTGAGAATTTAGCAACTAGGCCAATCGAATATTTATATTAAAAATAATCGTGAATACACATACGATATTTTTACTCGATTCAATCTTCACAAACATGTATATACATGTAATTGGAATAAACCTCGAGTGTTCGATTTGAACATCATGCAGATGAATAAACAAAAATTTACTAATAAATATTATATAAAACATAATAAAAGTTATAGCTTTGAATAAACCAACTCGAGTTATTTGTAATCGTAAAATAAAAATCATAAAATTACTTTGAATAGTTTATCTTTGCGCAGGATTATCATCGACGTAGATAAAAAAAGTTATTTTAACTTTTTTTGATACTGCACACAAAGTATATATAAAAACGATTTAAAAGCGTTTATATTGAATAGATATATAGTAACTATTGGAATTGTCATCGTGTCTATAGGATATTGAACAACCACGGCAATCTATCCGATCGAATATCCAACAAGCAGGGCTCAATAGTCACCGCGATCAAAAGCTCCGCATACAGGATCTCTCTGGATAACGGCATTAATTGAATCGGCTATCGGTCCTGGACCCCCGTTATTCTATTACTAAAGCAGCCATTGTCTTCTGTGGTTTATAGTCTGACTACCGGCCGCCCCTTTTCAACTCTCACCTCTCACCCTCTTCATATAGCTTCCGATCGCGCGGTTTTCCAGCTACACCAAAATACATCACCATACCACCCACCGAGATTGTTGAGTTTTCATTTAATTATAATTTTGTGGCTAACCAATAACCACCCTCACTGACATCATCATCACCATCATCATTTATATATTTCCAATGCATTAACATATATATATTAATATACGTATATAGTAGACTGATTCAAAAAAATTGGCTATTTTTTTGGACACACTCAAAATTTTCAGCAAGGTAAAAAAACACATGTTAAAAATAGAGCTCTTAATATCAATGTCAAGTACTTCCTGATTGCAATTTTTCATTTTCTTTTTGAATAATTATTCAAACAGTTAACATAGGAAATAAATTTTTAAAATTTTGAACTTTTATAACTCATCAACGACTGAATATATCAAAAAGGCTAATACGTGATTCTATGGAGAATCGAATGCTCTACAAAAAAGGTCTCTAATCATTTGTTGATAAATTGAATATTTCCAAAGTTATTCGAAGTCAATGTTGACTATCGAATTTTCACTATATTTCGACATTCTAGTGAATCTATAAGACTTATTACACAATATTATAGGTCCTCTTTCGTAGAGCGTTTCATTTCCAATCAATTATCGTTAACGATTGCTTAAAAATTCCTAAATGCTCTTTAGTTATTCGCATTTAAAATCAGTTTTAAAAGCCGTATTATGGCCAATTTTAATTCTCATGCATACAACTAAAAAGCATTCAAGAATATTCAAATATTCATTAACAATAATTTGTTAGAAATAAAACGGTTTACAAAAAAGGTTCCATAAAATTTTGTAATAAGTCTGATAGTTTCCCCAAAAAACTCGAAAAAGAGTCAAAATTCTATAAATTCAACTTTGATCTCGAATAGCTTTTGAATTATAAGACTTTTCGAAAATTGATAAGAGATCTGTATTGTAGAGCATTCAATTCTCTATTGCAAAATGTCTTGGCTTTTTCGATATACTAAGCTATTGATGAGCTACAAAATTCCGATCTTAAAAAAAAGTTTTTCCCGTGTTGTTTCAATGGAAAGTGGAAAATTGCAATCAGATATTGATATTAAGAGCTCTAATTTTGACAAGCGTTTTCTTTTCCGCTACTGAAACTTTTGAAATCGATTTTGTTTCATCAGTCTAATATATACAATTTATAAATATGTTTATAAACTTTTCTTTTAATGAAACAACTATTGATTAATTGCAGTAAATTCTATATAAATTTATGTATGCTAGTGATCATATTATATTTATCTATATACATATGATAAATATACAAGACATGTAAATTAAATTGATTTAAAAGCATAACTTTGATGCTGAATTCGAAAGTTCATTGAAACAATCCTACACTGCACTACGAATTTCATAAGACGTGAAATTGAATATTGGCACTATCATATATATACCAACAATAACTATACATGTTTCGTATATATGTGTTCATGAATGTATGTATGTATATAGGTATTCTTGGGAAATATATTCGCGTTAGAAAAGCAGCAGCGTCGTTGCTGGTTCTGGCACCATCGCTTCTAAACTAGATATGTATATGTCTGCGAACGAGAGAGGCGTGTTGATATGGCCAATGAAAAGAAAACAAACGTTATCTACAATATAGAGTCTCTGACAAAAACTAAAATCTGTTTCCGATACACAGCGAGCATTTAAATCCGATACCATTCACCGGTTATTTTATTTTTACCTTTAAATGTTTTTTGTTATTTTTTATTTTGGTTTCATCACAGCCCTATTTCACAGTTTATCTGAAACAATTAACTGAGTACATCCACGCGCTTTGTCAAATGTCAAAATATTTTTTTTTCTCCTAATTATAAACTCATTAATTTAAATACATATGATTTTATTTAAATTATATATTAGTATTATAATAAAAACTGATATTTATCGAAAACTTTTCATTGATCGAAAAATAATGCCTCCTCAAAGACTATTGACTTGTTATCTTAATTTTTAAGTTCTCGCAAGGGAGAAATATCTTTCCCATTTAAATGATACAAAAAAAAAACCCCCGTTAATCAAATAGTTTATTTCTCTTGAAAGTTATTTTCTGGATTTTTATAAAAGTTATTTTAATTTACTTAACGAAAAGATTAAAAAAAAAATTTTTTTCAACGTAACTCAATGAATGTACGTACGGACGGGAGGAAAAACTGGGAGCGAGAGAGATATTTGTAATTTAGTAGGGTGGGTACCTATACTTATACTATCTAGACTGGTTAAGTTGGTTGAGGAGTTGTTCAGTGCACCTGGTGTCCACATATACTGATGCGGTCGGGATAAGTCGATCTCTCTCTCGGTCCTGGTAGCCTTCACTACTGTCGGTATCTATATGGACACACACTACTAGTATGGTACAGTATAGTTGAGTCAAGTTGAGTCGATGCGAGTAAACTAGAGTAGAATATAGTAGGAAAGAGAACAGAGGGTGTACAGAATACTGTAGGCTAGCCTCCTGTTCACTGGAATTCTCTTTCTAACGGCGACGAGTTACTTAGATCCAGTGTGTATCTTTCACAAAATAGATTGACTGTGGATCTATATAAGGCAGGTCGACAAAATAAGAGTCCAATGAGCCGTATAAAAGATTGGATGACCCGCAGTCGAAAACTATTCGTCCCTACGGACGTACGTTTTTTTCTCCTCTGGGCGATGCCAACTCATTTCTTTTTCTCTCTCTCTCTATATATATATATATACATATATAAAAATATAAATTGTATATTTTTCTTTTCTTTCAAGATAAGACATTATCATTATTATTGTGTATATATATATATGTATATATATCACAAAGAGTGTGATAAAATCCATCTACACAACTATACTGGCAATAACTGTGTTACTGAATTGAATTCACTCCAATAAATGCGAATATTTTTTTAAAATCATAAATATATACATCTATACTAACGTGTGAAGGGAATAAATAGAAGGGCCGTAAAAAAAAAAATAATGCAAACATGTAAATTTAATAAGGTTGGATTAATTTTTTTCCATGAGAATATTTATAAAAAATACGCTCGGACTGATATTGTATAGAACTAAAATTTATATTTTCTTAAGTAAGGAAAAGTCTTTAAACAAAAATAATTAACTTTGATATTAAAAGAATTATAAAGAAGTTTTCAACAATATACTTAAGTACATATTACAGTAATTAGCTTTTAATTTACTATATGGAGAAAGCAAATGACATTAAAACTTTAATTTTGTAAAATAAAAATACTTGAAGTGGCTTTTAAGGTTCAAAGATATGAGCAGTCTTGGAAAATCTTCATATTATGTACTTATTGTAATTCAACTTTATAAGTTCTTGAGATTACAAAAAATTCTAGTTTTTATATTACGATCATTACTGACGGTCCAGATGATATTTAATTCGTATAACCGGAATCAAGATATATATTTGTAATGTGTATCGGTCAACTTTTTCTGGATGTTACGTTAAAAGCTTCAACAGCAGTTGTTTTTGATTGTCTTTGTTTTCAGTTTAAAACTTTTACGTTTACTTATTTTTATCCACCAACTTTTTATAAATTAAATATGCATGATATTTATCGTATATTTAAATACTTTAAGAAACTATTTTTTAGCAATAAATAATTGAATGAAATTCTTTTCAGTAACTATCCTCAAAATGTTTTTGTTTAATTATATTTTTTTGTACTTCGTCAAGACTGCACGAAAAGAAGAATTTATTTGAGGGATTATTTGTATTAAGGAAGAAGAATAAGGGTAGGAGTGCATTGGGTATTATAAGAAAAGAACTTTCTCAATGAAATTATTGATGAATTCAAAAAAATACTCGGATAGTCCGAACTGGAAACCAAACAGACGATATCGGTTACATGCCGAGTAATCTACCAGTAGCAACCTAAAAAATGCTTTTTTGTCATATCAACCGCGAAAGTTAGATTTTCGAGCGACATGCAGAGGGCGCAAACAAAACAGATATTCGCGGAAAAATTATGATTAAAAATGAAAATGAAATCGACACTTTATGAAGGTCAATTAAGTTAAAAAATTTTTATTATTGATATTTTTTATTTACCATTTACTAGAAGCTGAAATATTTATCATACTAATAAAGAAGACTTAGTTATGCATTTAGAATTATTTAATATAATTTAAAAATATCAGTAATAAGCTCTTCACGGTAAGGCTCAGTAAAATACTTTACATTTATTACTTTCCCATTCGGACGCATTTTAATATTAATCCTAAGGATTTGCATAGATAATAAAAGGGACTATTCGGAGACAATTATGCCCGTATGTCTGCTGCTTCCTCTAGCAAAGAGTGCATTGTTTTCAGGTATAGGTATAGATCATTTAAGGTAATGACATTTTAAAACCATTAAATATCAAGTATATTGTTTATATGATATTATCTATCGACTAAAATACATGTATACATTTACAAAGCACCCCTATATATAACTTAAATACTTTATCTGCTTGGCGCCTATAGTGAGCAATTAGTAATTAAGTTAAGGATTAAAACGATTATGGAAATCCGTTCCGTGAAAAAATTATTTTACTATATTTTGTACTAAAAATGGTCTAATAAAATTCCATAAGTTTGCATTGAATTAAAAGAAAAAAACAACAATTTTCAGTTGAGAAAGATAAATTTTTTTCAATATAATAATTTCTTCTGTTAAATTTTTCTGTATTCAGACAAAGCATTGCGCAGAAAATATTGTGAAATTATTTTTTCACTGAATGGATTTCCATAAACGTTTGAATACTAATTTAATTACCAATGTTTCACTATAGACGCCAGACAGATGAAGTATTAAAGTTATATACAAGGGTGTTTTGTATACATTCATTTTAGTCAATAGATAATCCTATACAAACTATGTACTTAAAATTTAATGGTTTAAAAATGTCATTATCTTAAATGATCTATACCTGTACCTAAATACGATGAACCCTTAGCTAGAGGAAGCAGCAGACATACGGGTATAGTTATATATGTCTCCAAATAGTCTTTATTCTTATCTACACAAACTTTTAGGATTAATTTCAAGATGGGTCTAAATAGGATGGTAATGAATGATGTAAAGTATTCTTTGACCTTTACCTTTAAAATCTAATTACTGAAATTTAAGTGTAACTGGAAACAAAATCCCCTCCCCAAAGTATATTGCAGTATATTTAAACCCCGGTCCCAAAAATTTTAACATCATTCAGTTTCAAACTTTCAACCAAGTTGTCTCTGGGTTTAACTACAAGATCAAGACTACATCACAAGTTTTTACATATTGAGAATTTATCCATCATGAGTGCTCAGTGCGTTGTATCAAGTCCATGTGTTGTTAAAACTGGGTTCAAGCGAAGCCATGATACTCTTGACGTTGAGCCTGATGCTCAAACGAAAAGGCCCAAAACCGAAGAAGTCCCGACAACATCGAGCACTTCTTCACTTCATTGTGAGATCGACGGAAATATTAACTTCCACCCAGTGAGCTACCAAAGGGTGAGGCCGACCATTACCGTCAACATCAAAACAAAAATGGTGCCCATCCAGAGAAAGATTCCGGTGCCACAACCCGTAATTGTTGAGGAGGTGAAGCTCATCACGGTTCCAAAGGAAGTGAAGCCAGCTCTGCAGAATCGGCATTTGAAGTATTTGGAACCAGTTGTCAGTAGCCACGAAATGTCTGGCCTTTGCTCAATAATGTAAACAACTATGTTGTTTACTTGTAAATATTTTGTTGTATATATGTATGTATATACCTTTTAGAAGATTATTTAACACGCGATAAAAGAGTTGAGTCATTAATTGGGTTCAGTGAAAATTTAATTATTTTTACTTAAAACAATCATTGACTAATCCTCTTTTTTCGTGTGTGCGGAACGCAATTGATGATACCTCCTCGTGGTGCGATCTGGGCATTGATAAATTTTTTTATAAATTAATTTATCTTTGGCGAAATCATCAAAATTAATTTTTGTTTGTAATTTTTACTAAAATTCAATTATGTTACATTTAAAGAATTAAAAAATCTTTTTTTTTTTTTTAAAAAAGGTCCCAAATAGTCAATTTTTAGAGAAGTTAAAAGGTATTTGAAAAAGTAAAAGTCTTTTTTCTACAACTCACACCATTTCTCTGGTTAGGTAAAAAAATTTTCAGATTTCCTGAAAAATTATTTTGATGGGGTAGAAAAAGAAAAAAAAATTTTTAGCCAAATCAAAAGGAGTCGGGTTCAAAAGTGGTCGAAAACGAGGTACCTCCAAAATTTTATAAAAAAAGTTTGTTTTTTAAAGATTCCAAAATAACTTTTGCAAATATAATAAAGCTTCATTTTGAATTTTTTTGTTAGGCTATTTCAAAAATTTAAAGTTTCCGCCAAAAAATATTAATGGCTTGTTTTAAATAAAAACTATTAAAAAATCATTTTCCCTTTGCATCCGAAAACTATGTGAAATGTAATTTTCCTTCATGTTAATTACTCATAAACAACTGTAATTTATAAAATATCCAGAAATGTTTTATTTTCATTTTTTTTGAGGAGTGCCCAATTTTACCCACCAAAAATGAAAAATTTTTTTTAAGATACTGAAAATTGTTGCCCGTCCACCCTTCCCTTATTCGAAACAAATATATTAAAAATCTTGAGATGAGTAAAAATTTTAAAAAGTATTCATATGAGTGGTGTTTCAACTATCGCTCTCATCAATGCTCAACACTTGTATTTAAATACTTTTACAAGTATTCTTTTACACAACTTGTCGATTTGCAAAAACACAATTTACTTCCATTAACTTATACTCCGTTGAGTTTTGATTATAATTAATGGTCCTAAGCTTCTGGATTGTTTTAACTGTTAAATCTGATTGCTATGTTGTAAAGAAAGAAAAAGAAGTCACCTCATAAAACCACGTAAAACCTATTTTAACAGTGATGCATAAGTAAATATTATTGAACAGCAGCGGTTAATAGTAATGATAATTCGGTTTAAGATTGATTCAATCTTATCAGTTTTAACTGACCTGTTCTTTGGTTCTCGTGAATAATATATTATTAATTGCAAAAACAAATCAAAATCAATCTGATTTAAATAATTACTGTTTCAATAAAATCAATTATACTTTATTAAATTGATCAAAAATAATAATAGTAGAGTAGAAATACCATTTGTGGTCTCTGAACCATTTTTGGTACTTTCATACTATATTTCAAGCAACGATAAGACATGGAAGAAATAAATTGCGTTATTGTCATAAAAATTCGAAGTTCCGACATTTATATAAATAGACTTCTACATTGTAACTGATTACAATTTATAATTGATAATTATACGTAAGTACTATTCCTATTTTTGGGTAAGAAAAATAGTATAATTTGGGTAACTTAGTTTTTTTTTCGATATTATTCTACTTTGAGGCTAATCAATGTCAAAAATTATAAAAAATTTCACAAATCAAAATTTAGGTTAGTCGAGAAAACGATTTTTTTTTTATATCGCTTACAAAAGTTGTTTTTCCTTTATGATTTTTATGCGTACTTTATCGTTAATTTTTCTTTCTACATTGAAAAATAAATAAAAAAGTTAACGGACAGAGTTTGGTAACCGAATTTGCCGAAAAATGGAATTTTGATCCAAATACCAAGTTTACTAATTATTAATTATAACTTTATTGACTAACCAATACACATTTTAAGGGCAATTATATTTTAGCAGATTAAATGTTTATTTAATGAAATAAAGTTTAAATTAGACAGAAAAATACTAAACAAAAATTCAGAATACCGTGTTGCCTATAATTTTACCGAAATTCTTTTTTGATGTCGACATTTTAAGTTTCATTTAAAAAAATTTTTTAATGAAAATCAATGGGTCAGTTTCTTATACAGCTCGAATTGTAAAGTGGAAAAATTTTAATTGGACAAAAATAGGATAGAGTAGTTAATGATCTTTGACGTTTTAATTTACTTGAAAAGATATGATTTTTAAAATAAAACTGAAACATTTGGATTGAGAGTTTTAACTTGTATTTTTTATTCTATTAAAATTTTAGAGCATCCCCAGTCCATTTAATTTCCCTTTACTCGATATCATGCAGTAATATGTATAGATAAGCATCATATAGAACCGTTAAAGTTAAAGTAATGATGCTAAAAATAAAGTAGATATCATTTCCTTTTAACTCAATTAAAGTTTATTCAATTGTCAGAACTTGATACGTATATACAACACAGCTAATAAAAATAATGAAAGAAGTAAAAACATTTATTGAATGCGGAAAGCTGAAAAATTTCCGAGTATCTAGAGTGGTTACACTTATATTACGTCCATCACGAAAAACTTTTTATCCGATGTTCACCTGGGTATGCTTTAACTGAAAAAAATAGAAAGTATAAAACAGAAAAAAAATTAAACGAATCCTTTCTATATAAGCTATGGCCGCATACAGCAGCAACGAATGGATTCTCGTTGCGGAAAATTTTTCAGCCGTATTTCAATCCCCGCGAGGATTCTCATCGTCCTTTAGCGACTTTTCCTCTCTCTCTTTTCTTCTTTCCGATGGTTTCTCTCTGTATGTTACCGTGTGCGCGGATCCCTAGATATACCAGTTCGCAACAGAGTTTTTGCTGTAACCCCCATTATTTAACCCACCGTTCCGCGCTTTTTCACAAAGAACACATCCCACATTATTCTTATCGTCTTTCACCCACTTCAGCTGCAATTTGATCGAACACTATTCAACTGGCAAAAAGTTATTTTCTCAACCACCACTTACTTTATAAAGAAGTCTTATATATTAATGTTATGGTTTCTCAAACGCTTATAAACACCTATAAAATTTTTTATTTTATTTTTCAATAAATCATCCATCAAACATTTTCATTTTCGGCACACTCAAGCTAAATTAATGTCATGAATAAACTTTTAGAAAAGATTATAGCTAAACTAAATTCTTAGTTTATTATGATATTTAAATTTAATCAGCAAATATTTATAAACCGATAAGAGTAATTTAAAAATTTACATATTTACGATTTAGCATACAAAAGACTGGGACACAACGGGGTACCTAAGCGGACAATTAATTCTTATGGCATGAAAGCGTGTATCCAAAATTTTATAGAAAACGTTTTTTTTTTTTGCTAATTTATAATATGCAAGTATTCAAATTAATTGTCTTTAAATTTTAACACTCAGGTATCTTTGTTTCTTGAGAGAATTTTATAGAAAAATAAAATAGATTTAGTTTTCTATGCCCCACTTTACTCGGTGTACTCAATTTTCTTTCAAAATAAGTAGAACACTAAAAAAAAAAATTTTTTTTCATTTACCAAATTTTGTGATCAGCTCATGCTCTGATCTACCATAAACACAAACACCTGGAAAACGGTTGACTGCAGGCCAGCCCCACAACTTTCTACTGTTTTCGAGCTTCTCGAGCTCGAAAATAATATCGTGAATAGATTTTTGAGCGCTGAGCTCAAAAAACTCTCCGTGCGGTGGTTTTTTCGAACTCTTTAAAATAAATTTGTATCTTGCCTTGATCTACGAATATTCAAGACTTCAAAAATAATTTTAAAAATTTGGTTGATTGTTATTTTTCAATTGTTCGTTGTTGATTTCTTTTGAAGTAATTGACTGGTTTTTATGTCTAACGCTAATGCTAAAAAATTGAGTGTCACTCAGTCCAACAATCCTGTTGTTAATAAGAGAACACGATTTTCAAATTTTTTCGTCAACGATATCTTCTAAACAAATGATCAAATTTTGTTGGTTGAGGTGGTATTCGATATGGATTTTAGAGTCTTAGAGCTGATTAGATTTTGAAATCAATTTTTTAAAAAATTTAATTTTTGGAATAACACGTAACGTACTTTACCGATCAAGCCCAATTTCTCACAGAATTGAGAAATTGGTCAGCAGCTTTAAACGCCACATCAAGGATCCCAATCGGTCAAACCATTCAAAAGTTACAGAATAATTACATACAAACATACATCCACTCGGATGCCATCTTAATAATAGTTAGAATAGTTTGCTAGGAGCTCAAAACGTTGAGATCTGGACGTAACTCTGTTATCTAAAATTGTAATACAACCAATAATTCCCATTCGTTTGGAAATTTTCGATTTTATTACCGAGAAAAAAAACGCTATTTGTTTCAAAAATATCACCGGATAAAATCTTCTATTCCATACACGCTTCAACTTTATACCAAAAAATATTCATAAAAAATATCAACACTTTAAAACAGTAGAAATTTATTAAATAATAGCATTATATGTGGCAAAGAATGATATAAGAGGGATTTAGATTAGGGTGAAATTCGTTGACATTACATCAAGTCATAATTCGTATTTTACTCATGCCACATAATTTATTTTTCGTATTGTATGCCATGAAAATTCAAGTGTCAGTGTCAGCATCTGGTTGAAACAAGTCAATTTAACGCTATTGGGGTATACATGCATTGCGATTTATGGCTCACAGCAAAACCCAAATAGAAATAACGGAAATGTTTTCTTGATTATTTGACTTTCCTTTAATTTACTTAATTTTTCTATCGATGTTGTCACAAATGAAGGAATTATAAATGCACTGAAATGGGTAGATAATTCGAGTTACAGCTAAGAGAAGTTTGTTTCGGCCCTAGGGATTAGAAGCCGTCACAATGCACGCATGTGCCAATAGTTGTCAACAGCATTAGCCTGAAATTAGCAGCTTATTTTGGCTTGTTGTTAAAGCATTATAACTTCGTCCCCATGCACAGATTATAAAATTTTTGTATTTTAATTTTCGAGTCCTAAAATAGTGAATTGCGATCATGAAATTAAAATAGTACATAACATGCCAAAGGAGAGAAATGAACTTTTGAATGAAAGTTAAATTTTTACCTCCTTTTATGGGAAGAAGAATGGCGCAGGTGTTAATTTGATTAACTTGTTCTAATAAATATATAATTATATCAGTAGTTCTTACGGAAAAAAAAATTTATTTCAAATGTGCAATTAATGTTTCCATTACGATTAAAGAGCTTTAAATAAGTGTATTACTTCGAAACAAATTTTTTAAGAAAAGACATGAATACGTTTTTATATAATACTTCAACTTTCAAGTTTAATTTAAACTTTTGAGTACTCTTCAGTTTTTTTCTGAGGATGTACAGGTTAATTCAAATGAATTTCGGTAATATAATAATTATTTCAGAAGTAAAAACGCAAAATTTACTATTTTTTTAGATTTAAAAATACTGTGAAAAAAAACAAATTACAAAAAAGTTTTTTGTAATGCCTATTTTTACTTGACTTATCTTATGCTAAATTCAAAAAAATAAATAATGTTTATAATATTTTTACTCAGCATCTTTTGTATGGAATTAATCACAACGTATTCCTTGAGAGGAAAAAAAAAACGTAAAAATGAAAAAAATGTAATTCATTAAATTTTTCTGTGAATTCCATACAAAACTTGGAAACACAGGGTTAAAGTTTCTGAAAAGCATTTGCCAGTGTGGCGGCTACAAAACACTGTAGCTCCGGTGTTTCCACGTTTCTCTTCCTCTTTGTATCCATCTCTTTCTCTTCCGATCTTTTTCTATGTCTACTTTCACACACCCAGCACAGGTAGCTTGCAGCACTTTACAAACAGTAACATGAAAGTTATACGTGAAAGATGAAATAAAAAAAAAGTAAAGACGTTGAGCGAAAGGCGGTCTTTAATACGCCCTGCACTTAACTGTAGTTTTTATAAGTGGATGTAAGTTTTTATAAACATGTTAAAAATACTTAAACTTTTTCAAATTTAATTAAACGGCTTACTTATTAATTATCTTTCCTTCCATCACATGAAAAATTATTACATTGATCAATAATAATAATAATAATACCAATAGGTAAAAACATAAAAAAATGAATGACCAAATTGTTTTATTGCAAACTTTTATATCTCTTATAGCCGAGGTGACGAGTTATCATAGTCCACTTTGACATTATCTATAATACGACTAAAGCTTTTCTAGTAAAAAGAGTTTCGATTTTATTTCCTGTATCCAATGTGACATGACTGTACAACCGGAGATTGCAAGGAGGATGATAAGTTATACGAGAAAGGGCGCCAAGAATGAACGAAAATCAATTGCGGCAGGTAAAGAACAGCCTTTAAGATATGGTGAAATTAAATTTCAATGATTTTTTTCATTTTTATAGCTTTATATATACATCGACTCCATTTTTGTTAACAATCAGTCCTGTGAAACAAAACTTTGAAGGACAAATGAGGAAACGTTTATGAAAATAGACCATGAATTTGATCACATTTATAAGTTATTAGTTATTATTTTTGCTCTGCATCGATAAACTTGATTGTTACATATATCGTTTCGATTTACCAACAAGAGGAAGTAGTCATAAGAGGAAATTGATTTTAGGTTTTTTTTTATACAGTTGACATTATTTTTTTCATTTAATTATTGAACAGTTTATATTTTATTTATTTGATTGAAGAACGGTTTTGATAAAATGGTTAGAATTCAATTAATTTGTAACAGAGTTATGTATTGTAAATATACTTCAAGGATGAGACGCAACATCATGAAGCGTTCCACATTTTTTAAATTAATTAAATAGTGCTGTGAAGCAAGGAAATATGAAGTCTATGCAGAACAACATAGAGCAATAATTACGTAAAACTTTTTACGTTTTTTCTGGAAAATTAAAATAAGGAAGAAATTGAGATGGATAAGGAAAAAATCTTCTCAACGAATAGTTTATAGACAAATTTACAAACTATTGTAGAAAAGTTATTTACTATTTCGAACTCACAACAAAAATCCTCAGATGCGAACTGAATATTTATTTACAATAATATTTAAGCACAGTATTGTGAAGTCCTTCACTCACAGACTTTGTCAAACTTTGACTAAAATAATCATAAGTTTTGATATCTACATATCTAAGGTACTACAATCCAAACTCGTTATAAGCAGACGTCAGGAGTTGAAGGGGAATAAGTTTTTGGAAAAATCTAGAATTTAGGCTCGCCCGAGTCAAAAAGCACATTCGGATTTAAGTCTCTAAGTTCTCAATGAGTTTTTTTAGGATCGACTTAGTATTTGATGATTGACAATATTATAAAAAATCATCCTACTTTAGTCCCTAAAGTAGTAGTTACGACAAATTTTACTACTTTGAGGACTAAACTGAAATAAAATAATCTGGATTACAGCCTCAAAATACTTAGAACACAAAAGGATAATTTTATCCGCATTTGAACCTCAAAAGTCTCATTCGACGTTTTCTCTCTCCTAACCTTATGCACAGATAAAATTACCCTCTTTTCTTTTTTCATGAACGCAATATTGCTGTTGAATTATTATTATAATGGCATAATTAAATGTCGAAATAAAATGGTATGAGTGTCAAAACTGTTGTACTGTTTCAGTTCGAGCGCTTTTTAATTAAAAAGTAACTCATTTTTTTTTAACCTACAATTTTTCTATCTAAAATTATTTAAAGCCCGAAGTGTAACCTTTCATTCGTTGAGAATTTGCGGTCATAGTTATAATTTAAAATTGATAAATTATTCGCATTTAGGCCTCATAGTTGTCATTGAGGATTCTTAGTACTAAAGTAGAGTTACTTTCTGGACGGCGAATAAAACATTAAAGGAATTGAGGCTTCTGAGGGCTAAACTAGAATTTGTTTTTTGACTTGGGACATTTTCCATCTACATCTACATGTGTACGTCACGTATATGAATTTTTGCAAGTCATTTATTAATAGAAACAATTGAAATTACGTCCTAATAAAAACCAATGATTCGCGATATGTTCTGGACAAATTCAAAATAATAATATGCAAATGTCATTTAATCGAAATATTACGTTTTGACAAACATTTATTACTTAAAAGAATGTTTTTTGAACAAAAAGTGATCGATGCTTATAATGAGTGTCAGGACATGAAATTTTATCAAACGAAAGAGAGAAAAAGCTTTAGAGTCATTACAAAAAGCCCGATAAAAGAGCTTGCTTATAACAGGATTGTTCACAACGAGCTTGGACTAATCATAGCAAGCAGAATCGGCAAAGGATATATACTAAAATTGTATATTATAATAAAGAATAACAAAGAAAAAAAATAATCAATGAATTTTCTATGAAGCTCAGTAACTTTAAAAATATGGGTACAATGCTGAGCTGTGAAATTGGTATACGGGTCCATACACCCGAGTCAATGTATATAAAGCAGTAAAATTTGTTTTTTTTTTCCTTTCAGTCTCTTTACATCCGCAATTGTCTTCAAAGGATTCCAATCTCTTTCTTTGTTCACTTATTATAAAATTTTCTCTTGATACAGCGTCTTCCCGCATACGAATTATATTTTATTCGAAATTGTATTTAAAAAAAAAAAAAATGATTATTCATAGTACCATAAAAAAATTTAAGCCGAGTAAGACTTGCAAGTATTATACTGAACTAGACTTTCGCTATTCAAATAATACTGTTGGCGGAGTCTAAATCCTCCTTGTTATTAAACGAAGAGAAAAAAATATTCAGCTATATTTTTTGCAAGTACAAGAGTAATTAATCAACTTTAAATTGTTTTGATATTAATTAAAGCTATGTTGATGGAGCATTAACAAGTTGCAACGCCTGTTAACACCATCTCGGTTGAAAGAACTCAATTTGCTACCAGTGATGTTAAAATTTCCTTTTTTCAACGTTATTTCCTTTTTTTTTTTTCACTGTAATTTCAATGTATATGTAATAACGTCTGAAATAGATCAATATATATGTATATGTTAAGTTACAGAGAGTTAATGACGACAGCAAAAAGCAAGTAGAAGGTAGCGTATACTGTGTGCAAGTATACAGTCGCGTAAGCATCTACCAACACAGCGGGATGTGCTTATAGATATGCAAATGATTGCATAGTCCTCGCCAACTACGACAAACTTGGTCTCTAGTCTCGTCGATCTTAAAATAAGAGATTGTAAATATTTGTTGCATCATAGTGCAGTTGGTATTTTTTGTTCTACGTATCGATCAACTTTAACTTAAAATGATACATAATCTTATACAGAGCGAGCATGTCTTCTTTTATTTTTTTACTATTGTGTAGAATTGGCTATTGATTACTGATTATTGATAATTTATTTTAAATCATAAATATTAATTATTAAGTTGTTAAATAAATGAGAGTATTAATTTAAATATTTTGAAAAAGTTATATATATACGTATATATATAAAATGGATCAACATGACGTTGATAGAGGGTATCTGTGATGTACCGAGTATACGTATGAATATAGCACGCGCTCACAATATAGGCTTCCTTTAGCTTCTACTGGTGGAGAGAGTACAGTAATTTCAGAATACCGCGTTCAACCCAACAACAATAGCATAGTAATGCCATCGTCATCCGTCAACTACTTGATTGCGTATTGTTGTTTGCATTGAAAGCTAGCTTCAGCGTCATTCTACAGTTATTTGACATGTCACACGTCATACTTGCATCCAAAAAGACAATACTCATTGACTTGTTATTTTATATATATTAGGGTGCTTCATTTGAAACAGACATTTACTTTTTCAGCTGACACAAAAAATTTGGATGTTTATGCTAAAAAAAATCCCCTGAAAATTTAAGCTCTTAATTTCAATTCCAAGTACTTTCTATACTTCCCTTCACTTCACTATACTTCACGTTACGACACGTTTTATAATAAACATATTTTTCCTCACGCAAGTTACGATTCGGAGTGAATATTAAATGAATAATTTTTTACACCATAAAGAAATTGCGGAGTGGATGACTTTTTATTTATTCAAGCTCAAAACTACTTTTCAATGCATCGGGTTTTTTGGGATCATAAAAAATTATATCTTTCCTTGCACTACATTTAAAAAAACAAGTAAGTCTTGTATTTTAAGTTACTGTTATTGTTAACGAAGCGCAGAAATTCGGTCTCCGAAAATCGAACAAAAACCAACAACTTCTTTTCTCTTCTTTTTGTTTTTTTTTTTAATTTTTAATTTTCTTAGCGGGAAGTTCAAAAACATTATTTGTTTATAATTTCATTGTCATGCTTTAATCATTTAAGAAGAGAAAACAGGATCTTTAATTTGGAAGTATAATGATATATGAAGGAAAATAAATACTAAGAATCATCATAAATGTACGGACGATTGTGTTTGTAGTCCAGGAGTACGAGGATGGGTATGTGAATTCAAATGAATAGAGAGTTATTACTCGTATGATAAAGTAATATATTGTAGATAATATATAGCGGATATGTAATATTGTATTGCGGCAAAATTATCTATGTGTTCTTCATATATTTAATTGTATATCTGTTACAATATATTGATTTATGTATGTGATTATATATTTATTCATGTACGACCTCTGATATAATCAATAAAATATTAAATTACCTAAACCGTCATTTATATTTACATAGGGATGGCTGAATCACCACGTGATGATCCGAGAAATATTAAAACAATAGAAAGTATTTTTTTTACAAACATAAAAAAAAAACTAAGCAACGGTTGGCCCAGCGTGTCAGCCCAAAAACTTTCCACTGTATTTGAGCTCTTTGAGAAAACTGTCCTAATTTATTTCGGATGTTTCATATGTTAATGCTTTGGTTTGATTCAAAGCTCATTCAACTCTTCATCTAAATCATTTCTATTAATTTCTGTCCAAAAACATCGAATTTATTAGGCATAATCATGAGCGAAACGTTTAAATAACGATCCTCACACGGAGGAAAATTTTGGCTCGGAACCTACCAATTTTTATGATGCCGTGGACCAAACTTGAAACAGGAAGTGAAGCATCCAAAAAATAATTATGCTCATACGAAAAATTATTATGCTCTATCACAATATTTACTACGCGCGAGAAACTTATCGATAAGCTTGAATAACAATTACTTTTATACATTATAAGAATTGTGATGCAGCATAATAATTTTTTATAAGAGCATAATAACTTTTTGGATGCTTCACATTATGTTTCAAGTTTGGTCGACAGCATAATAAAATTCGTAGGTTTTGAGCCAATATTTTTCTCCATGCATCGATTATTGTTAATTTCTTGAATTCTTAAGTTAATATGAAACCTGACTTTTATTTAACTCGAAAAGCTTGAAGGTACAAAACAGTATTGTCAAGCTCCAAGAGTTTAAACATGCATTGACAGTAATAGTTTCAAGTTCCTTGAGCTCGAAGACAGCAGGAAGTTTCGGGGTTGGTCCGCAGGGTCAACCGGTTTCCAGATTTTTTTTTTAATAATTTATGAGTATTGATCATATTCTTACCCTCATTTCCAATATCTGGTAGATATTGTATCACGTATAAATAGCCATCTGACTTATGACTTTCACGTCTGACACATATGTCTTATTATATTTTTAGTAAATATCTAGACACCTAACAAACATGAAATTTCTGGTCCTCATATATTTAACTGAGCATTTCAGAAAACGTCAGGTTCTGTCATGTTAAGTATTTACTTCATTTGAATATTTTATGTTTGTGACACAGACTACATTTGTATGACGTAAAATATTGATTATTGCACAAAACAACTGATGCTATTTCATTTTTATATTTTGTTGTAATTGAAAGATAACATTCATTTCAAGTTCAGGACACTTACCATCACAATAATTTGTCTAACAATATTTAATTGTTTTTTTATTCCCATTATGGATTATTTATAAAGAGAATTTTTTATTTTTTTTGTTAAAGGGATTCAGTAAATAGAAAATCTAATAATTAGTAAATTTTAATTTTATTATTTTTAAATTATGTAAATAGAAAGGTAATTCAAACTCTTTTCATACACGAATATTTTATTTATACGTCCTCTTCATACAGTATGAATTTATCAGTAACATGAATATATTTTTCAAGTAACGTACATTTGATATCTAACAAATTTTATTTTCATAAAAAATTAATTTTGAACAGTAAAAAAAAACTTTTTTTTTGGTAAGCAACTCTCTTAATCCCAGAAAATAATTATTTTTTTTATGGCCGTAAGAACTATTCTCTCATTGAAAGCATCATTAAAAGAAAAAAGTAATTGAACCTTTTTAACCGCATATATTGTTATTACTTCTTTATGTCTACTTGCCCCTTTTTCTAACTTAGCTTCCAAAGCACAAAGACATTAATACAGTGAAAATTTAATAAATAATAATAGTAAGAGGAAAAAAATATATATATATATAAATAAGCAAGATCCACTTTTGGATATGACAAACTTCTTTTTTAGCCTTAATATAAATTCACATAGAAATGATATTCCTTTAATACTGAGAACTAGACTTGGTCATTTCCGCTCAGTAATACTTATGCCTTGGCGCAGAAGGATTTCGCGTGTCTGTGTGTCTGCTGCAGCAGATAGTCACCCTCGGCAGACTGCACCCAATGCAATGAAAGCGGTAGTCGAAGTAAAGGGGACAACGCCAGAAAAAGATGAAAAATAAAATAAAGTAAGAAAGAGTAAGAGGAAAGTATTTCTTAAGACATCAAAGCGAAAAGATCCCAACGTTGTGGTATAGTTGTGCAACCCCTGGAAATTACACCTACGGCACTATGGCCCGATTCAGAGAGACGAGCCAGCATACCAGCAACAACCAAGAAAAAGAGTGTATAAGAGAGTATAAAACCACCTCTCTACTACTATCCAACCATTCTACACTATATATCCAACCACAACTTCTTCATATATATATATATCTATATATATATATATTGAAGGAACCCCAGCCATACTCTCGAGTTTCTCTTTCAGTTACGGGTTTCTTGTTATCGTCCAGAAGAGAGAAAGAAGGGTGGAATCTATTACCCAAAGTCCCCAGTGGGATATCATCTCACCACTCGCGTTATACATATTACACTGCATAAAATTTTTGTTACCCACATTTATACACATTTACGTAGATCTATATACTTTAATTTTATATCTATTAGTTTTTCTTTTCCTTTCATAAATAACTTTAATATACACTGTAAAAAAATGTACTTTTTAAATTAATAAAACCTACGTATTCTACATGGTGCCATTTTATATAATCAATTTTATATGAATAAAATATCAGGAAAACGTCTTTCGATACGATGGTCAAGTGATTATTCAATAAATATTAACAGATCTTACAAATTAACATGGTGTTATATATGGTGTAGTTGATCAAAAAGTTAATTTGTATACATATATCAATACTGCTATTCTAATACGTCGTATCCCACAAAATTTGACATTTTCACTGTTTTGAAAAATGGAATCGTTATAACAATGTGCAACTCATGTAAAAATTTTAGAGGTCAAATTGTTGTTTTGGTATTTTTAAATATATATTATAATACGTCGTATCCCACACGCAGACTTTCTAGATCTTGGTCTAGATTTTCTATGGGATTGCACTGGGATTTCCATAGGATTTCTTAGCATCAAAAAAGTCTCCTGGACGAACGCTAGTGCAAGAAAGTGAAGAATAAAATTTTTCCTTGAACTAACGAGCCCTTGGTCTAGATTTTTTATGAGATTTCTCTCGAATTTCCATAGAAATTCTTGGCATCAGAAAAGTTTTCTGGAAGAATGCTAGCTCATAAAAGTGAAGAAAATAAATTTTTTTTCGCAGCACCGAGCCCTGAGTCTAGATTTTCTATCGAATTTAACCGGTAAATATAAAACCGGTACACTTTTGATCTGACAATCAATTTTTTTTTTTACTTTCCGTGGCAGTGATTTTTACAAAATATTTTTTTTTTCTTCTCAAGTACTTTTTATATTTTTGTTGAACATAAATATTCATCGTTGTAAATTTTTAGTGAGAATTTATAAAACTCTAAAAAAACTATGAAAAAATGTGAAAAAAATAGCCTTAAAATTAAATGAAAAAAAATTTTTCATTCCGTTTCTCACTACCCATACTTCTTTAATGCGAAGTACAATTTAATGAAAATTGTTTTATTATCGTGTTATTTGGTCACGTATTATTTTGACGGAGTTAATTTTATTGCGTTAATAAAATACATGGATAAATAACGATTTAAAAAATTTTCTGCTATCACAACAGATTAACACACGATGATATTAAATATTCAACACGAAATTGTCAACCCTGTATTTTAATACCTTTACACACAATTTGTTACTTTATATGCATTGGCGAAAATAAATATAAAAAAAAAATAAATGAAAATGCGTAATGAAAAGTTCATTGGCCATCGGATAATTTCACAGTTGATTTATTTTCTCTCATCGACAAAATGGAGCTTGAAAAAAACAATGGAAAAAATTCAATAGCTTCAAAGCAAAATAGGTCAAAGAGTAATAAATATATTTTCATTGAGATTTTATTGTTGGTCTAACAACCAATTATATTAAGTTTTAAAAAATGAAAGCACACTCAGAAATAATTTATTTCGTTTAATTTTTACAAGTACGGTGATTATAAAATAATGGTAGGATAAAAATTGAGTTAATTGAGACGGGTGAGGTAAGAGGAAAAAAAAAAATAAAATAAAGTGTTGTGACTTTTTTCGCGTACTAAAGTAAGGCAGGAAAATGCAGAGTTAAGTTATAGTAAAATGAAGGCAGATGAGGGAAATAAGAGTAAAGAGAGACAAAGACAGAGAAGGATTGGCTTTTGCTCGGTTGCCCGAGGTCGAGAGCTAGTGACTATGAGTTCACGGGACAAAGGAAACTTGCGTCGTATGTTAGCTACCAGACGTGCCGAGACACACACGTTCTCATATACTCTCAGTCACACGAGTAAACTACGTAGTGAGTAAAATGCTTGCATACATACACTTACAAACACATAAACTCCCACACAAATACACTGACTAATTCAAGTACATAAAATTCATACACATACATGGCTCAATACAACAGTAATTTCAAGTAGATGTTAACCGCACTCCATACTACTAGACATATCAGTCTATCTGACGTACACAGACGTAAGCCGGAAACCACCATGTGTTCCTCCAACATAATGTTCTCTTCTCTCAACACACTCAACATTTGACCTACCTCCCGCCTCGATCAACACAAATACACCACAAAGATCATGTCTAGGTATGTATGCGAATACAAATAGTTGAATTCGGTGGATCCAAGGTACGGAAATATGTGCGCCCTATTGTCTACAAATATTAATCGCTGGCTCAAGTTGGTCTGTTGCTGCTGCTGTTCTATACTATACTAGAGAAACTTGAGAGCTAGTGTTCCTTACTATAGACATATATATATATATATATATATATACTAGACTAGACTCTTGGAAGGTGTATACGACGAGTCCCTTGCACCACCTGACCCGTACTGTTCTTATCCAATTCTATCTTTGAACGATTCTATATCACTATACCTATATCACTCATCACGTCACCACCGCATTCGGCACGCTCCAACTGGTGCGCTCATATTAGAATACTTGCTAGTGGATTGGCCATGACCAGCAGCCGTACCGTCAGCTTTTGTGTACATCCGTTGAAACGAATGTTCTAATATTGTCCCGCCAAAACTTCTCACTGGCACCAAAGACGTCATTCCAAGCTCCTTGCTGTGGTTTCCCAAGATACTCCGTGTGGTTTCATATAAACTACCATGTTAATTTTCTACTCCAAACCTTGCACTATATTGCAGGACGGTTGATGCATTATTATTATTGACTTAATAATTAATGACTTAAGTAAGGTTAATTTGTCAGAAAGAAGAAATTTATAAAAGAGAACCTGCATTTTGTAATTTTAAAATATTTCGATGATTAGTACAACAAAATTTGATATTTTTTACCGTTAGAATGTATCAGGAAAATTAATGATATTAAATTTGCTTGGACAGCAATCATTAAAATAAAAGTTAAGCACAGTAAAAAATATTGTGTATTTGTGTCGAAAACGGTTTGTGTTAAAAATTGTAGTGTGTTAAACTAACACAGAGTTTGTGTCACTTTATTTTGTAACATAAAAAATGTGTTATACACTCTTTATTAACACATTTTGTGTGTTATTGTGGAATTCTTTGCGCCCTCTTGTGGCGATATTTCAACATAATCTTTGTGTTAAAAAGGGGTTACGCAAGGTTTGTGTTAAAATTTCAATACAAATTTCGTGTCAACCGTTTTTAACACACAAACTGTGTTGATTATACACAATATTTTTTACTGTGGAGGAACAAGCAGTACCTTCATTGTATTTTGGAGCAGCCATACAAATGTTACGATAAAAATTTCTTAGTGAGTTGTTAAAACTTATTATACAATAATTGATTGCATAAATCAATAAAACTACTAAAATTTCATTTAATAAGTCCCTTACAGGAGTTCCCAGGATTGGACAGAGGGGCCATGCTGGGCCAAGCTCCCGAAACTTGAAAAACTAAATTGTAGAAATTAAGAATTTTAGTTGCTAAAAAAATAAGACACCTCAAATCATCGAAAAAAGTCCCGGGTAAAAAACAATCAATTGCGATTTGAGACAATTTTAAAAAGTTAAATAAGTAAAATTATTTTAAGAAATTTTCGAGTATTCTATTTTGCCCATCCCTCATTTGTACATAAAAAACAATTTATATATTATGTGCATGTAATAACATGGATATTAAATATTGTAGATGTTGTTAAAAATGAGGTATAAGTATATATGTATGTGAGCATAAGAATCATAATGGTAATGGGTGTTGAATTATAGCGCGATATCAATCCGCAACAACTTAATTCAAAACGCCAGAGGTTATTCACTGATAATAATGAACAACCATTAGTTGCACGTTCTCTAAGTTACAGAGAGAACCAATGAACGTTGGCACGCTATATTCGATTGCTCTGAGCGCGAGAAAAACTTAAACAATATTATTGCTCTTTTATATACATATGAATATATACATATATGTATACATAAACACATATATAAAAGGAGTTTTTATTTATATATTACAGTTTCGGGTTATTATCAAAACGCACCTTTGACCAGGCGCAATATGAACGGCATAAAGACGTTGATAGTATGCGCAAGTTAAAGATTGTATAAGTAGTAGAGGTCAACGAGTAGAGCTGCCGTATGTCGTGCTAAAAAAATATCGTTCCGGAAGTGTAAAAACTACAACAATTACCACTGTGGCAATGTTACCTAACACAAAAATTTTGCTGGGAATATGTAGATATGAAGCAATAAATAAAATAAAATTGTTGAAGTAAGAAATCGTGGAAATAATTAGTCACTTGTTATGTTAAAAAAATAAAAAATTATGTTTAGTAAAATATAGCGAAAAAAAAATAAAGAATATAACAATTTTGATGTATATAACTGATAATAAATTCACTTAGGATAGAATAAATAGCGTAATAAAATTATGCAAATACCTAGTCGATAAATATAATCCTTTTTGAAAGAATATTGAACGTTATCTCAATGTATAATTCAGTGGCACGAGCTCTGAAGAAGAGAGCCCGCTGCAATAATCGTTTACATAAATCCATGTAAAATTTGACATATGCCTATCAATAATATGAAGAATATATATATATATATATATATATATATATATATATATATATATATACATATATTTAAAAATTATACATACATATATATATATACATATATATATATATACATATATTATATATCTCCATATTTATAATGATATAAAAGTCGAGATGAACTGACATAGCAACGTTTAGAAAATTGTAGGAATTTGTGAATTTAAACCGGCTTAATTTTTTTTTTAACTTTCAATATAAATTTGAAGAAATAAATATAAAGCAAGTATTTCATGGTTGAAGCAAAAATGTTGTTTTTAAATTTGAAAATAGGGCTAAAGCATCGATTTTAGACATCATCTTTGAATAATAAGAATAGAAAAATATTGTGATACGAATAATTGCAGGAAAACCAGGGCAAAATAAAATACCATTTCAAAGAAAATTTCCCCTAGGGGAGTTTTGGACAATAGAAATTGTAAAAAAATTACCAATATATATTGAGGTTAGGTCTTCTATATTTTGACATTTATATTGAGCACAGCAATAATTATAAGCTCTTTTCCCATGTATTCACGTGAAATTATGTTTAAAATTATAAGCAGTTGATGACGAAAATTTTCTTTTCTTCATGAAGTTAAAGAAATAGACTTTTTATTGACCATCATTAATATAATTTCCTTAAGTCACAAACTGTCATATGGCTTATATCAACCATACCACGAAATAACATTTTACATTGTACCGAAATATAAATTATTCTCATAGACTGTCACTTTATGGTAACTATTAAATAATTCAATGTTTTTGCTATCCCTTTTATGAAATTATAATTTAGTGAGTTACTAAAACATTGTACAAATTTAAAACGTAATATTCTATGGTTAGTTATTAATACCTGAATCAATTATTCATTGAAATATTGTGCTTCTTATCAAGAGTTATTCCTATTAAGTTTAAATTTATTCAAGTATTAAGACTCCGGACCGGAGTGAATGCGGATTGAAATAAAATCCATATTCACTCCCAATTTTTCCCAGTATGTATGAAAAATATTTGAATCCTACTCTAAATATTCTAAATAATACTGTTTTAATGGCCTAATCAAAGTTCTTAAAGTATTCAAAGTCGGTAGTCTTACCCTAAAATCGCTCTAGGTAAACTATTTAAATTACTACTTTGTAATATATTTAAAATCCAATATCATATTTACAAAAAAAATACAACAAAAGTCAAAGCAGATGGCTGAGTTAAAGACTTTTAGATGTTAAATTTAGTTGCTGCCAGTGTTTAATTAACACTCTAAAAATGAATTAATGAAATTCACTGCGAATCAATAGATAGTCACTGTTTCCCCAGCTATAAGTGTACTTCTAATTTAACCAGTGGTATATTTATAACTGATTACCAGTGCATATTCGCTACATCGCAGTGAGTTTCAGTAATTTTTAGAGAGCATCGTTAATAAGGACAAGTTATTTCATTCTTTAAAACAGAAACCATTTCTAAATATGTAATTCTGCGAATCTGCTAAAAATTGCAGCTAGAAGCGTCATTATTAATACGACTGGAATAAATGATTTTGCCTGTTAACAGGATAGGAGAACTAAACTTTATTCGACGACCTGGTGACGTGTCAATGAAGTCTATTTTAATCTAACTTTACTTATAATTTCATAGTACAGCAGTACTTATATATATAAGCTTTATATATTTTTCTCTTTTATTAATAAACTCTTTAATTATAGAAGAAAATCAAATTTGAATAATAATTGAAATGTAAAGTATTTTTAACTTTTTTAATTAAATAGTGATCTCATATTGTGGTTCAGTTGAATTTTTTCTGATACTTTATTTAATGAGGAAAACGGATACATATTTTATTCAAGTTAAGAGCATGCTCTGCATGTTCTGCATGTTTTGCAAAACATAGACAATGAAGAAATCATTTTTATACGTCAAGACCGTGAATTGATTCATTTTTACTCGGGTTGAAAAAATTTTTTAAAGTTATGAAATTTTTATTTTTATAAAAAAATAATATTCCATAGTTTTAATGCATTTTATAAAATAACGTACTTTATGTATGATTTGAGTGTAAAATACTATTTTTTATACAATCGATAAGTAACAATGTCAGAAAAAAAAACCCGTTTTCGAGTACACGAAATTTTTAGAAAGAAATTATATTAAAAATAGTAAATTTCACATTAAATAAATTAATTGACACTCGACTGTAAAAGTAATAAACGAGGGTGTAAAGTAATTAGGGAATAAAAAGAAAATATTGATTGCCGTATTAAGCCCAGTCTTCAAGTAAGAAAATGAGAAAAACACTGTAATAGGAGCGTTGTTAAAAATAGACTTAATTTAACACCACGCGGTGTCAAAATGAAATAACACTGGTGTAGGAAATGTAATTTGGTGGTGTGAAAATACCGGTGGTAATTCGGTGTAAAAAAAAATTCCACGCATAGAAATTAGAAAAGAAACTGTATTATATATAAAGAAATATAAAAATTTAATGTATATTGTCTCGAGAAAATTTCAATTTTGCATGTACTTATTTAAATAATTATTTATATTTTTATTTGTTTATTTAAAAATTACACAATTTTACCTCCACCATTTCAATCACCAATAATTAAATTAATTAATAGAATCATTGATTAACTGTAGTGATCGAGTAAGAAAAAATATTCACAAAGTAAAATATTTTCCACTCCGAAAAATATTTTAACACCGGTAAGGAATATTTACACTGCCAGCCGTGTTATTTTAACACCGCTTTCAGTGTTGAAATTTAACACCGAAAATTTTACACCACCTGGATTTACCCCGGTTTTTTTTACAGTAAAGAGATGATGCGACACAAATATATAATGACTACAATAATAATAATAATAGTAATAATAATAATAGTTGATAAAAGGTGATTTTCAGCACATAGTACAGAAGATATTCTCGAGTGTTTGAAATCTTAGTTCCTTCATTCTACCCATATTCTAAAATCTAGAGCCTAGAGCTAGTCTCACTGCCACTCACTCGCTCAGCAGATGCATTAGGCTAATCTGGCGTCGAGTAGGTCTTGAATGCCAGACAATGAGTAAACACGAAAAGCAGCACCGAGGCATTTAGTTGAGGATTTCGATTGACTATATACCATACTACTTACACTACTTTATATACATACATATTATAGAACTTTAACAGTAAGTGTCCTCCATTGTCAGCCATTTATCCGAATGACCTCATTTCATAATAAAATTTGATAAAAATGATAAAATTATATTTAAGGGTGGATGAAGTACCTTCATATAAATCTATAGTTATACATTGCTAGTGCAATATATATGATGCTATGGATATATGAAGTTATCATAATAACAATGCGATGACTCTTACTGACAACAGTTGACTTTGGAGAGATGGTGTATGAGAGAAGTTGATGTAAAATCTATTACGTCTCCCATGAGACGTCTAGGTCATTCATCATGCAGTTAGTGGCCGCTCACGTCGCGCCATCAGGCGGTCCGCAGGGAATATAAAAACACCGATTTACGTTTTAGATTACTTCTTTAGTTTTATTGTTATTCGTTTCTAGCTGTAAAACTACAACAATGCCGTGAAATTGGAGCCACGTATCATAAAATCAGAAAATGCTATAAGTTTATTTTTTTTCTTCCATCCTCTATTTTTATGTATTATAAATTATAATAAGCTATTTCAAGTCGCTATTGTAAGAGCTTATATTTATCATAAATGTAAATGGAAAATATAATAAGAAACTAACTTCTCCAATAAATTCCGCTTAATTATCCAATATTATTCTTACACTGAGAGAACAATTTATCAAATATTAATAAAATTTATCAAAATTTAGTAAACAATTTACTTAGATTGTTTCCAAGTAAACCATTATCAAATATTAATAAACGTGTTTTTGAAATATTGATACACAGTTTATTAAATATTAATAAATACACAGAGAAGAAAAATCAGTAACCATTGCTGCACAGAACAGTTATCCAGTCAGTAAGCGTGTTAAGGCGAAAAATCAAGTATAGTAAAAAAATATTTAACTATACTTATATTTATTCAAGTAACTGAATTACTGTTCTGCGCATTAATGGTTACTGTTTTTTTACTCCTTATATGAACACAAATATCAAAATTAGAAATGATTTTTGCAAGTCCCATTTTCTTAATAATTTTTCCATAGCACGAAGATACGACGTCTGAAAACTGTACAAATCTCACGTATCGATAATTACACTGTATTTACGTGTACTTACGATAAATACACCGTCTAATAAATTAAGTCGAATATTTGATATAATTTATCAAATATTAATAAATTATTTTATCAAATGTTAGTAAGCTTTTCTCTCAATGTAAATATAATTCATCAAAAACAATATGAAAAAACGCTATGGTTTGAAATATATTTCATTAAATATTTATTACAATTTTGACCAAAGACACGACGGGAAGAACAAATATTACTTTGAAGACTGAATAAAATATAAATACTCGTTTATTTATATTTTATTTTTACATAGTTGAATTTCATATTATTTCTATTTTATTTACTATTTTGCATTACACGCACTCAGTCTTTAGGTTTTAACCCTCTAGTATTTCATACGTTTCTAGAATTTGTTTGTAATTTATGATAAGACTTTAATCTGTGTGCCGGTACGCCCATATTTTTACAGCTACAACCACCAAAGCATTTTATATATTACATTTTATACAATAAATAAAAATAAAAATGGAAATAAAAATCACCAATTTAAGCAACAACTGAAATAAAATGAACAATTTAAAATATCTAATAGAAAGAATGAAACACGTTGTCAATAAACAGACTGAGGAATTTAGTGAGTCAATAAGTATAAAGTAAAAGAAGGGACAATATCTTGACAATAAAGTGCAAGTACTGAGAAGGTAATCAAAGCGAATTGCGTTAAAGTTAAGTTGAGCTGAGTTGAGTTGAATTGTTGTTATGTATTTACTATATACTACATATAGATAGATAGATAGATAGATATATATATATATAGATATAAATTACGAAAGAGAAGTGATGGAATTCTCAATGTGTATTGTAAGTTGTACAGGAAGCACTAGTGCCAAATATTTTGACTTTCAAATATCCTGTAGGGGTTCAAAGCTTACGAATATAAAGTAGCACTTTTTTCAATTAGAAAAGTAAAAAGTCAAGTTGATGGCTCACAAAGTCCCAATAATAAATATTTCATGAATCCCATCGACAAAAGAGCCTCAAAACACCGTTGGCTACTATCGATACTTCAAAACATACCAGAGACTGAGAGAGTTCCGCTACTGCTTAATTGCTAACATATATATATCTCTATATAAATATGCCACACACAAATATATCGATACATACTACTGGTATTATTATGAATAACAAATTTCTACATATTTTGAAATTTATCCCAGTCTATTTGATGCATATGTATATATATATATATATAGATGCTTCCAATATTTTTGGTCTCATCCCTCTATCGTAGATAAAGTAACCAGTAGATGAAATTTCCAATCAAAAACCGGAAATAACGTCTGCTTCCGAGATGAGATTTTCGCAAAATCTAAATCTAAATTATCAGACTTTTGTATCCGTTGACATGACCGTTGGATTACTATTAAATAAAATAATTACTTATCATCACCGTTCAGTCATTTTATTTAAAAGTTATTTCCGTTATTTTATATTAATTCAAGTGTCTTTTGATGGCACGAAAAAAAAAATAAGTCAAGACATCAACTAAATTTAATGTATTTATTTTGTCAGAGTAATGATAATAGAAATAGAAATAAATGTAAATAAATAAAAATATAAATAAAACTACATTGAATTGCGAGAAAAGCAACTGCAAAAGGAGTAGATTATGCCAGTATGAGGCTAGAGCGTCCTCATTATGCCAAGTACTCGCTGTCATTTACGCCGAGTTACCAAGAATTCTCTAGAACCCTTGGAACGTTCGTTGCCTATAAACTCGAGACTAACCCAACTACTGCTACTACTACTACTACTACTACTTTCTACGATGTCTGATGCAACGATGCTCTTATCCACTTGCCCCCCTCCCTCCTATTCTTCCTGTACACCAATGACTCCCGCCCTAACCCTCCAATTCTCCTGCCCTCACCCCTCTTCTATCCACTTCTTATACACATTGGCGTTGTTACAAATATTCATACAGTCTAACTCTGTCACTTTTTAATTTTTTACTGTCTGCAATACTCAGCATATAAAAAATAAATAATATCATAATTATACCACCGCTCTATTGTATTCCATGTCAAAAATTTTTTGTATTTTTCGTTATTTTTTCATTCACATATTTCATAAAGAAACGACTTTTTTTACAATAAAATAGATTTATTTACAAAGAAGTCTACTGGTATTGGTATTGAGTATAATAATGAATAATTGTTATGATGACGACAATAATAATAATAATAATAATGAAGGGTAAGTATATAAAAAAAAAAAAAAAAAACAATAATGTCGTTATATAAGGTGTTATTATTATGAAAGACTTAACGCGTATCAGTTTTCATTGACCAGAGAGACTCATTAAAATATATAGGTACGATAGGTCGCGGTAAAACCTTTTTCCTCTTTTACACATCGACTATAGTTAGAATCTCACACGATACCGATAGGAGCGGCATACAAAGAGTAAAAGAGACCGAAAGATAAAAAAAGAGAGAAGGTGTGGCTATGTGTGCGTTTGTGTGTATGTGTAGAGCAATCCCCTTTGGTTAAGTTGCTCACGAGGGGGATGGGATATCAAAGTACTGATCGCGAAAAAGAGCCAGCGGGTTATCTCGGTCGGATTTAGATATGTCTGAGGTGAGAATTAGGACGAGTGTACAAGATACGAGGAGACTGGCGACTGTGTGTGAGTTTAGTTGGAGCTGAGCGAGACCGCGCTCTTGACTGGTCGATAAACGAGATTAAACCTCCTCTAATGGTTTTCAGAGTGAAAAAGACAAAACAGAAAAAAATAGTTTTAAAAAAAAAAATTAGTTGAGAGGACAGTGGCTCTGGTATCACCAGTCAGATGGATCTCGGACACTGACCCTGATTTCTCGAGGGATATATGCGACAGCTTGCGACTCTACGTAACGTCAATCGAACTCACGTGTCCTTCTAATGCCAAATATCCTCTCCGTTTTTTTTTTATTCATTTTATTTATTTACTTTTCTATATATATATATATATATTTGTGTACTCTTCTCTCTTTTTATCTCTCTTGAGCCACCGTCTCACAAATCCTCTCCACAGAAATGCTTTCACTCAAAAATTCTCTCATGACATTTTATACATCATAGTCTTCATATCAATCTTATTATTATTATTTTTTTTCTTTTATATTAATCATAATTACCAAGCAAATTAAAAACAAAAATTCACAATATTTTTTAACCACACATATTCTATATTATAATCACGAGAGTGTTATAATACGTCTAGAAAAAAAAATATTTTTTTTATTATTGTTCTTTTGCAGTTATACGGTAATTCCGTTCGCTCTCCGACAATAATGTATACTTATACATATGCATAATGCACATGTGTAATGTGCGTGTGCATATATATAGACATTATAAGGTTGGCTGTTTTATATATGTGTATATATATATAGATATTAAAAAAAAACATAAAAACTGGATGGGAGGTTGTGAATTGCTCCTTTAATATACGAAAGTACGTAAGCCCTTGTACTAGCTACTACCACTATTACTAGATTCTCTGTCTCTCTTTCCTGTCTCTCTTCTCTTTCCCTCACTTATTTTTATCCAGCGACACAGCAATATTAATCTCCCAGTTTAGCTTCTCGAAGCTAATCTCAAAACTTTGATATACTGCATAGCGCATAGCATCTATTTATATTATAGTTCACTAACAAAAATATATAATTGCAATTATACACCCTACTATATTATGAATAAAATTATAATCATTGTTATTATTGTTGTTTTTGTTATTACTTTTAAAGTATCAGAAAAGATAATACAATATTGTATACAAAATTACTGTGCATGTGTATCATTTACTAAACAAGTTTTGTGTATGCAATCGATATTGATGTACACATATAGAGGATCAGATACTACCCAGCGAACAGAAAACAAATATCTATGCATATATTGTTTACCTAATTTCATTCTCCGACAGTATATTTCGGTTGCTCGATTGCACACTCTGGGGAGCAACAGAAAATACTAAATCGTAACATAATATTCAAATTCTCAGGCATCTCACATATCACTATATCACTAATGATTAACGAACATACATATATATTAGCATACATAGATTATCTATTGTCACGAGAGCAATCAATAAATGTTTGTAAATGAACAAACCGAATATTAGTTCATGCTAAAACACATCTATATGTTTGTGTGTATGGTTGAATAAAAGTTAAAGAGAAATAACAAAAATGAAAATAGCAAAGAGTAAATGAGAATTTAAGAGGATGAAGAGATGGACCGAAAGATAGCAAGTGTAGATTGGTCGAGAGAACGCACTCGGGTATAGTCAAGGGGAGAAGGGGAGAGAGAAAGTCGAGTCCATTTGTTGCTGACAGAGTAAATCCCAGGAAAACTCTGCTGACTGAGTTTCTGACTTAGAATCTCGCGAAACGACTGAAACGTCGAGAACAAAATTTACCGAGGAAAGCGAATAAAATGCGAAGGAGAGAAAGAGTTGGAGAAATAGGGGAGATATTTTGTGAATGCTGGTATAAAGAAATAGAGAATGAAAACATTAGTTAACGTTTTTTTTTTTTTATTTTTTTTTTTAAATTTACTCGTCAGTCTTTAAGTATAGCTTCTATATAGTCTACTCCTAAAACAACAGTTTTTATGCACATATGTTTTCTGGTTACATACTCGTCTACTCGACACTCACTTCAAGTTTTCCGGTTGGTTGAACCTTAAATGACACGTCGGTAATCGAACGTATTCAAATATTTTGCCAATACGTGACCAACATTCGACGCCAACGAGGACACCCCGCCGTCCACCGATTCAATTTACGTTTATTTCATTTTGCATTTGTTTTATCCCGTCCAGAATTCAAACCTCGTTTCCACCGGTTCCTCGATGTGTGTATTTACCACGAGAATAAAATTCAATCACACCCATACAACTTACTTTACTAAATATTTTCGTATAATCATCCCTCGTACCAGAAAATATCTAAGCATATATAGATAACTATGTGTTTGTAAATGTGAATGTGTGTGATATTGATGAATTTTTTCCACCTTTTTTTACACTCTATTACCACAAGGAGAGATATATCACTGGGTAATAATTTACCTTTAACCGAAATTACTAACGAAACTAATCTTCAGCCACAATATTTTTGTTTTATCTATTCCAGATGGTGTATTTTTTTTTTAGCCAGAATTGTATGAGTGTAAAGTACAACCACATGTATACATATATATGAATTTACATCACATCTAAAGTTAAAGTTTTGCGGCTTGTAACTTGATGTACTAACTCCCCGGAATAACTCGTCCTAGTTGTACGCGAATTTCGTACTCGACCAATCGAAAAAGTTTAAAATCTCAGAGTTAGAAATCCTAAGAGAATTTACCCGCAAAAGTCTACTTTTCCTTTAGATAGAATAAGCTTCGAACGAATTGAACCCATGATTTTTGTTATCTATTTTTAAGTGTATATATATACATATATATATATATATATATATATATAGATATATATATGTATATATAAAAGTCTTGCAAAAAGTTAACGTGATACATATATAGGAGACTGTCTTTACTTGAGTACTTTCGATCATCCAACTGGATACAATAAAAAATGTATACTTATGTTGAAATAAAGGAATAAGCGTGATGTCGGTCATTGAAAATCAGAGATGAAAATCCGTTAAAACAGCTATTACACAAGTCAAACGTTTAAAAATTCAATTAAATTGAACAAATTTGCAATATTTATTATTTTAATTCTGATTTAATTTTGTATTTTCATTAAGATTTACGAAGTTTGTCAATTGTAGCTGACGATTTTTGATAATTTATTCATAACTAATAAAAAAATGGGTTAAAATATAATTATTTATCAATATATGACGTTGCTGTACTTGGTGAATAAATCTTTGATAAATCTATCCGGCAATTAAATAAAGCTTTTGAATTTCTTTATAATTAAACAGTTGTCTGAAGTATTATAAGATCAATTCCATAAAAATCGGGTCAATTCATAATATATTGATAGATGACTTTGGCGAGATATGAAAAGAAAATCTGATAAAAACATCGCAATCTGGAATTTTTCTCAAAATATATATATTGTTTCTCTAAACTCTCTATTTTATTGTAAAAAATTTTTTAAATTTCCTCTGGAACAATAAATGCCATTTCTTTATTGAATCCCTCATAAAAAGAATTTAGTTCAGCCTATTTAAGTCCACAATTCGCTTTAGTCTTCATAATCATTTCACCCCATATTTCCCTAAATAAGTGATAGAGTCATCATAAAAACAATTAAAGTAATAATTGTGTAACATATATATATATATATATATATATATATATATAGATATATATATTATAAAACAGCTTTTGTATGACCCAAAGACACAATCAAGTCCGACGATATAGATATGATACACTTTGTTTAAACTCTCAGAAATTCCTTTAGGAACCGTAAAACAAACTCCACTTACGGCGTTGAGGTTGAAAAATACCGAGATCCGAGAAACTGCCCTCTAAAAAAGTCGTTGAGTCAGAGTTAGAGGTACCCCCAGGCTTTTTATCTTCCCCTTTTACTCTACTCTTGTATATATACATATAGATATATATTTATCCTCTACTCGTTGGTTATTGTCATCGTTTAAGCTAGCTAAAAAGAAAGGCAACTGCTTTGTTTCGTAATGCACAAACTCTCTCAAAAGATTCCGGTAAAAAAGATATAGTATAAAAAAAAAAAGAAAACATGAATAAATCTTCAAATTTAATGACCAAGAAAAGCATTGCGATTTTCGATATAGAGTGAACTGAAGAAGAATTGGCAGAGTGGAAAAATAATGTATTTATAATAATTTAATCAAGATTAAATTATTAGAATTATTAGTATCCAATTATTGACCCTCATAATTAATATTTAGATTGTTGACTCTAGAAATAAAACAAATCAGGTACGGAAGGACGACTAAATGGGTGCTGAGGAAAAATACGATTTTTTATGCTGAATCAGCTAAATCTTTTACTTTTCGCTTTTATTGAAAGAAAATAAGACAAGTTGTCAATCGCCATAGAAGAATTTTTTTTTAATTTTGAACACAATGGAGACTCTTAACAAAATAAAATATTTTGTTAGAAGAAATTTAGCAAACATGGTGATCTAAGGGTAATTTTGAGTCAAAATATAATTGGCGTTACAATTTAAATATAAAAGAATCGATGACGAAACTTTAAAGACCGAAGCTTCGATATTTTTTTTTCAAATTATTTTTGTAAAATTTTATAAATTATAATATTATTTCATCAGTTGAGCTTTGATTTAAAAAAATTAAAAATCTTCCAATAATTCAATATTATAGTAAAATTATATTATTATTCAATACCGGTACGAAATCGCAATTAGAGCGCGAATATTTAAATAAACAAATATTGTGATTAAACCTGTTGATGACAAAATACAAATCAGTAAATGGAAGTCACATTTGTAAAAATAGTTATTCATAAATTCTTTCAAACAACCTATTTTACCCAAATTAACTCTGGATAATTTTTTAATGAAAACCGATTTCTCAATGAATGAATAAGTTATATACAAACTTATTTACGAAATAAGCAATAAAATTTTATATTTTTAACGGAAACTGAATGAATTTAAAATAGATTAACTTTACTTTTTCATAAATTATCTATGAATTCTCGGCACCAACCAAAGCCATCAAATAATAATACAGTTGCTAAGTATAAAAATCAAAAATACTATCTGGTATTCTTCGTTATATTCTAAATACATGATTCAAGATGAATTAAAATTTAACATCATATTACTTATTAAATATAGAAATTTATATTTCACGATTACAGTGAACGAATGGAAGAGCTGAAAATATTACTAAGACGGATTAAACTTAAAAAATATATTCATATCATGTTTCTCAGAAGCACCTAAAATTTATGAAAAAATATGTATTGAAATAAATGTTTAAATTTTTAGCCTTTACATTTTTATCGAAACTAAATAATTCAAAGATGGATACAATCTACCGAAAGCATCATTTTTTTAAGCAACCTTATTTTGTTGGCCTATCCTAGATTTTAGTTGTCATCACTAATCTATTCAATCAAAAAACTAACGTTAATAATTTAGAATATTTAATCCAAATAAAAAAAAAAGCAAGACAACTTTAAATAATTAATTGATTCAATAATCGAAAATGTTGATAATATTTCTTCTTTCACTACATGATTTATGTGTCCTAATTTCGGCATGAAAGACATTAAAAACAAACTTCAGTTGATATAAAATACAGTTTCAAACAAAAAATAAAAATTTAGTTATTTTCGTTAACTTCATCATCGTTATCTCCATCATTTTAAAACTGTTCAAAGTAAGTCTTTTTTTTTTATTTTATAGAATTTTGACTTTGTCGTTCCATAATTCTTTCAACTTGAACAAGTTCTCTATATAATAGTTTAGTAAACACGTCAAGCAAAAAATTATTTAAAAAATGATAATGCAAAAGTAAACTTTTTTTATGGACCTAAAAAAGGAATTTTGAATAAAATGTGATCGATTAATGACACGTGTGATATAAACTGGAGATGCAATGTGATTTATTGGAATAATTTATACAAATTTTCAAGTATATATTAATCGGTATGTTGTCATATGTGTGTTGTCACTCATTATCTAATTTCCCGCGTGCATTAGAGCAGGTGTCATAAACAGATACACAAGATCTGCAGTATACTTGCTCTGACATGAGAGAATGACATCTCACGATTATGCAGCAAACAGGTAATTTATTATACCAATCATATGTATACATCTATATACTAAACAGAGTAGTTGTTATATAGTTGTTGCGTTAAGATTTAGATTGATATCAACATCATACACACAAGTAATAAAATAAATATAAAAATATAGACATTAAAAATATTAATAATAGAAGAAAAAACGACTTATTCACCTCTGTACACATTCACATTCACTTGCATAAACATGAATATATATATATATCGGTAATATGTATATAGATATATTAAAGACCATGGCCTAAAATATATACACAATAAATACAACACAACGGACTGGGCCGAATATCCATCAATCACACGCGATGTTCGCATGTGTGATTAATGCTCCGCAAGTCACTCTAATTACTCGTGAACCACGACACACGTGTCTAATACGTCATCATTTACGATCAATCTACGCCAAGTGTAGATTCTCTGCTCGGATAACGTGATTATGTGTTACACCCAAATCCAATATTAAATAAAAAAAAAATAATAAATTAAATGAATAACTCAATTGAGGTAAGAGAAAACGAAAAGTTTTTTCGAGCAATTAAATAAATAATAATATTTTAAGAGCCTTATTTCACCCGTAAATAACATTTTTATCGATATGTAGTAATAAAGATAAATAGATTAATACAAAGTGAGTAAAAGTGAATAACTAAAGCATGAAATTGTGTTATAGCACTCAATTAGTCTGTAGTGGTAATTTGAAAGCATCATATTTTATCAAGTCATGCGGTATGAGCTCTCACCAGCTATACCAATCCAAAGTTCGAATTTCAATTAGTCTAGCCACTCGGTGAAACCGCGAAAGCGACCATTTCCACAACTGCATACACTAATTCGATGAAATAGTATATACCTACAGTCTATATGTGTCTATATATATATATATATATATATATATATACGTATGTGTATATACGTGGATGCACTTTAGAGACATTAGAGTCTCTGCAGTCTTTCCATTCGGATCACGTTTAATGTTCATTCTCGCCAATGCACCCTGCCACACTATATTTATACAACAAAAAACATATACGCGCAGTAGCTCACTGTATTTCTTCTATACAATAAATACACGAAAGTAAATTTAAAAGTAATAATAATAATAATTCTAATAATAATATGATAAAAAATTCTTCAAAACCATTTTACGAATAACGGAATAGTCACTCTCTGTTTTATTTCTTTTGCCATACCGACTATTCATATCCACAGATCCATTATTTTTTAAACTTTTTTACTTTTTGTTTTTTTTTAAAACACTATTTCACTGTTATCCGACAAAGTGCTTGAGATAAGATCCTGTCTTTTACGAGGCAATTCCCATCTGCCTCAGCTATACTACTTCTACTACGAACACTACAACAACTCTCGACATCACTCTCATGCCCATTCAATCTGCTTTACGAAAAAAATTTCTCCTTTTATTATATATATATATTTGTTTTTTCTATACCAGTCACTATTGTTGTTATTATTTTTCATCGTCTACGAGACATAATTAATTTTGCCTAACACGGCGAGTTGCGTATATATGCAGGTATATAAAATAATGAGAGTATATAAGCAGTAAAGAAGAGAAGAGTGGAACAGAGCCGAGGTGTATTGTTAAATTAATAAATGCATTGGGATATGAAACAAGAGCTTTTCATAGTTACCGTGGCATTGTTTACTAGGAAGAGGCCAACATTTGCTTGAGTACCACCGATCGTTAGTGTGTTTGGTTTAATGATACAATTGTGTACTTAGCACTGGGTGTGGGGTGTTGTAGAGTATGCCTTCTGACCGTTTGCGTGGAGGCATAACGGGATGGATGTCGGTAGTAATCACAAGGGTTTAAGCGAAAGAGCAAGAGAACAAGAGACTAAGTGAGTGAGTGAGAAACAAGAGAAGAAGAGAGAGAGAAAGAGAATTTGAGATAGAGAGAACATGAGACATAGACTATCCTCTACATGTCCTGGATATATCAGTGTTTGTCCATCGAGGATCCGTTGTCGAGGCTCCTGACGCCAATGCTAACGTGCAGCCGACGCCTCGTCTAAATCCAAAGGGATTTCTCTGGACAGTTGAAACTGAAATTAACGAGATATATCGACTTAACAATAGTCCTTGAGAGCAACTAACAGCCAATCGATCATCGACAGCTGGATAAGATGTTAAGATCTCCCACGACAATGATCAAAGCTGCCCTAATAACTTGTGAGTGTATGTATGTGTACGCGCAATCAATATCCTTTGATGTATTTACTCTGTTTAATCATCAGTCGCATACATAGATATATATATATATATATTACCCCATCAACATTATTATTGGTAGTGAGGGTATAATTCAAATATTCACGATTGTGTGGCTAAAATCATTTTTAAAATGTTGTCACTATCGATAATCTAGACGATATAAAAAGTATACAATTATAATTGAAAAAAATCGTTATGTGTATCGGTCAAAATTTTCTGGATGTTATGTTAAAAGCTTTAGCGGCAGTTGTTTTTGATTGTCTTTGTTTCCAGTTTAAAACTTTTCGTTATACCCACTTTATTCAACAACTTTTTATGAATTAATTATGCCTGGTATTTGTACTTGTATTCAAATACTTTAAAGAAGTACTTTTTACCAACATAAAACTGGGGTAAAAGAGTTTTCATAAAATTATCAACAAAGGAGTCTGCACATTGCTTATTAAAATTCACCGTTTCATTTTTTATATGGTGTAATTTATGAAATGTCAATCAAAGATCATCAAAATCTCATTTTCAAAGTATGAGATTCTACTGATAAAAATTAGAACATAATAAAAATGTTTTCAATTAAATTTTTTGTGTTTAATTAGCTTTTAAGCGTAAACTTAGCACACAGAAATAATAAGTCATTTAAGAAACAAATAATGGCCATTTTAATAGCTGTAATAGATCATTCATGCACTTTAATGAACAGATATTGCTTGGCATGGATAAAAACTTTCAAACAGTATTCTTTTCATAAAATAATTGCAGCATCAAGTGAACAATGAAGTTGAGCTTTTTTTTAACTGGTATAAATATAAAATAAAAAAATTATATTTATATACACTTAAAAAAAAACCATACCCGGATAGGTCCAGGCGGTGTAGGTGTTAAAAATATTCGGTGTTAAATTTCGTCACTGAACGCAGTGTTAAAATAACACTACCACAAGTGTAAATATTCTTTACCGGTGTTAAAAAAATTTCCTAGTGTTAAAATATTTTACTTTGTGAATATTTCTACTTACTCGATAACTACAGTTAAACAGTGTTTTTATTAATCAATTAAGTTTTGATAATTTAATATTCATTAAATTATTAAATAATTATAGTGACATCGTTTTTTTTATCTCAAGCACATTAACTTTTTATCAATATCACATAAACAATAACATATAAAAAATTCAGCGAATTCTATCCAAAGCCGATTTTCATGAGGAATATTTTAAGTGCATTCTTTGTAAATTTTATTTCCTAGTATTTAATAAAGATTGGAATTTTTGTTTCTATTTGAAAACGTATGTGAGTTATTTTTTATTAAAATACGTACCGGGATAAATTCATTCAATAAAATATTTCAAATATTTTTCACCTGTTTGGATTATTAATTAAATACCTACTCTCAAAAAGTATTTGCATACACTCAGAGAAATTTCGAGTTGCGATAACTAAAACACCTAAACTAGAAGCACTTAGTTGAGGTGCTTAGTTTATTAATTATTATTATTTGTCGAGTTCAGTTGCTCTAACTATTCACATTTTTCTGAGTGTAAATGGTATTTCAATTACTAGTGCCATTGATGTACTTTGATTATTATTTCGATACTTTTGAAAAGTATTTTATGAAACTATTAGTATAATTTCGCACCAATTTATCAACAAATATCGTATATATAGATCTTAGACTTTTCCGAACTCTTAACAAATTTATAGAATAAGTTGCCCAACTAATGGAAGGTTAAGCTTTTTTTTGTGGTTTTTTAAAAAAATAATATATAAAACTAAAACGTTGCTCAATGTTGCAATGCTATGTTGTATTTACATGAAAATTCGAAAGGAATTAAAAAAATCTTATAAAATTATTTAAAAAAAAAACTAATCATCCCGGTGAATGGATCAAATATTCCAATATACGTCTTGTTATACCATTTCAATAAATTCTTATAAAAATTTTTTATCAGAATTTAGTGGAAATTAGCATCAGAAAGTCGGTACTTTTTCATAAAATTTATAACATTTTCTGAGTTAAATGAATAAAAATATTTTTCATCCAATTATTGGGAGGTCGTCCATTTGGTAGTTGAGTTACCCTACACTGTTAAAATTTTTTTCGATTTTCACGGATAATTGCAGCAGAAATTTGTTAAAATTTATTGATTTTACATGGATTTCGCTCTGATTAATAATTAAAAGAGTTGAAGCATGATATTAAATGAAAATATCATATTACTACTTTTAAAAATTTATGTTTTATGTGACTAATAAAGATATTGCGCTGGATTTTAATTCAAAAAATTGTTCAAATACAGTACTAAATTCTTATTTTTTTTTTCTTTAGACAACCAGTGTTTGATTATTGCGAGGTTATCGAAGTCTTGCTATGAAATACCTCATATTTAAAAATGAATTATACATGAAAAATAATAACTTTAATTTAGGATTAAAGCTTTTCAAATATCAATCAGCTTCGAAATTGATATTACTTAAATTTAACTGACTTGTTGACAATAAAAAAAACAATTATTTACATGAAATAAAATAAAAAAAGATTTTGATTTTAATTTTTATGACCTTTAAGACTTGAAAATTTAGAGCAATGTGAAAATAGAGTATACAAATGAGTTAATTGATAATGATATTTATATTTTATATTTCCGACTGTTTTTAACTTGTCAGTACTTTCGAGTAACTTGCTTTAAATTATAGGAAAATTTTCACCAATGTATCACAGTATTTTTTCATTTAAAAATAAATAATTAACACAATTTCTATTACAATAATAATATCAGTCTTTATTAAAAATATTTAAATAAAAGTTATTTCATAAGCATTTGTTGAATTTCAGCAAAACTTCTACCTTTTGTTTCGGGTGTAAGAGTTAATAAAGTAATTGTTGAAACTAAAACAACAATGGCAAAACTCAAAAATGGTATTGAGTGACCAAGATTTGAAGCAAGAACTACATACATTTTTATAGAAACAACAGCAATTAAACTGGATGACACATTAATAAGGCAACTAGCGATACCTTTAACATTGGGCGCCAGAATTTCACCAGTCAATATCGGTTGAATATTTGTCAAACCTATACTCGAAGCAAATACGAGTGATGTTGCTGCTATAAGTGGTACAACACTGTACTCCGTAATATAATCATTACCGGCGTATTCTTTAATAAAAAAATAACCGCCAATAATAAAATCACATATGCCAATAGCAATACCTGCACCACAAATAAGAGGTTTGCGTCCTACTCGATCAACAATGAAACTCGATATAATTGATGCAATAACTTGAGTTGTTGCTATTGAGATGATAGCAATATGGTCACTAATTGAATTTCCCGCAGCCTTAAATATCATATTTCCGTACACAATAATAGTAACTAATCCCCCAAAATATAGGGGAATAATGGTAAGATTAATAATAGCAAACGAACGTAAGTTACTCTTGACTCTAAATAGTAACTTAAATGATTCCATAAAGCCCTGATCATTTTTTTTCGAGCCACTGTCGTTAATCAAACTTTTAATCAACATCAATTCCTCCGAAACATCAAGCTTCCCACGTAATTTTTCTAATACCATTTCGGCCTCCAATTCACGGCCTTTTGACATCAAAAAATACGGTGACTCGGGAATAAAATAAATAGCTATTTCTACAGCAATACTGATTGTTAAAAATATCATAGCTGTCATTGAAATACTTAGATACGGTACTATTATATACGCAAACAGTACTCCTAAATTAGTCATCATGCTCATTGTAGAACTAATTATTCCACGGATTTCAATTGATGCTATTTCACCTAAATAGAGTGGGGTAACACTGAAAACAATACCTAAGGCGACACCAGCTGACAATCGTGCAAGTATCAGTAACTGAAAATAAATATATAATAATAATTTCAAATTGTCTTTCTAAATAAAATTCTATAAGATATAGAAAATTATACACCAAGGAAGGAAAGTAGGACGTTTCAACCCGCGTATGTAATAGCGGATTTGAGACGTCTTACCTTTCTCCCTTGTTGTTGTGAATACTATTTTTCACTAAATATGCACCCGAAAGTTTAAATCAGAGCCTCTGTTTGAAGGAAAAATGACACCTGGGCAGATATAGTGAAAGATAGGTATTGTTAGTGTTACAATTATTAATATTAAAGATAAATTACCCAAATATTGTGAGCGTAGGAGGTCAATAACCAACACATTGTCAGAGGTAATCCACCCAAGAACATTGAATTTTTTCTACCCAAGCTATCGATCATCAGTTTACTGATTAAAGCCACAGCCAAATGACCTATCGCTGATACAGCTGCGATTGTTGAAGCACTGTCATGATCGATAGGAATTGGTGAATCTGACCCTAATAATATTACCAGAGTTGGCGAGCTCCATCCTATTATACATCCAATACAAAATGCCTGAACTGAGCCTAATTTATCATATAATTGCAATTATAATCGCAGCTATTATCACAATTAACTTTAATCTTAAAATACTTGTATAATTTGTAGTCAATAATAAATTAATAAATTAATCTTACATACAAATGCTGCCCAGTACTCCCAAATTTTAGATCCTTCTGGTGATGCATACCTTCCTTTTCCACTCATTTCGATAAACTAATAAAACATACTTGCTAGTAGTATTCATTAGATTTGTTTTTCCATTTTTTTTTAAATTACTCTACCTAGTGATATATCTGTACACAGATAACATGAACTGATAGGAACACGGAATTAATTGACAGTTCAAATATTTAATTGTTATCTTAAACATGTTATTGTGTTGCAATTAAATAAATTAAATGTATAGTCTGATGACATACATTTTTTTTTTATTTAATCTCAAGTATTATCTAGCTAATCATTTCAAAATACCTGATTAATTTGTTTACTTTATAATAATTATCGTAATAAGTCAACGTTTAGTTACTTTATTGCCATGACGGGTTTATTGTCTCATTTTTTTCATATTTCATTCTTCAAGATCAAGAGATCGGTTTCTGACATAAAAATTTTTGGCGTTGTAAAATAATGTTTTCAAAAATTTAAGAAAGTTGAGTTAGTTCATTTTTATTACAAAAGTTACGTTATTTTTAAAAATGATGATTGTTACCATCATATTTCTACAATTTTCAAGTTCAGAGTGTCTAGAATATAAAAGCTATTTTGTCAACTCAACTGTCATAAAAATAAAAATTTTGAGTTATATATTTATTTTGAAATAATTTTAAAATTTAAAATTAATCTATTTGTTCTACAAGAGTTTTACTGTAAGCCATGAAGTTCTTTATGAAATAGGTATTTTACTTCTTAATGCAATGCTCAACCTTCAGCAGTGGCGAGTGATTTTATCGGAATTTCAATAAAAAATAAAGTTTTAGTTTTTAAAACTAACATATCTACAGAATTTATTCATGGGGATTTTTTGTAGAGAATTTAATGTTCTATAAAACTGTATGATTGATAAGGCTGGAAATATTTTTTATGATGATGAAAAGTAATCATAAAAATATTTCATCTTATATAGGATTAAGAAGTATGTTATGAAATTAAAAGCCGACCTTAAAATTAAACCTGATTCTTTTCTTATTACTTCTAAATGTTAATATAGAATTGAACTACATTTAATTTCCAAACTGTATTTCTTGTTGTTTAGTTATAATAAATATATCAAAACCAACAGGCTTTTTTCAGTCTAATCCGATGTATTTATCTATAGTTTTTTTCATATGAAAAAAATGGCGCCTGTTAATAAAAAACGTCGGTTAATTTAAAAAATTTATGTGCCATCGCCGATATACAGCCTAACGATTTGATAGTCATATCAATCAATAGTAATCTCGATAATTTTATACTTCCGCATAACGTAGTAAAGCTTTTACATATTAATTGAAAAATATCACAGTAAATCACAGCAATAATTTATAATTAAAAATTTCGAAGTCTGCAGTTTTCAATATTCTGAATTTATTGTCATTGACTCGTCACATACGTTCTTAATATTTGCGCACCATACTTGTTCAATTTTTATTTATATTAAAAAATCAAGCCCAATGGTTGTCATGACTCAAAAGATTTTTATGAAAAACAGGTGCATACCAACTCATATATAGATATGTAGATATAATACATGTCTCGTTACTGGAATGCTGAACGCAGCATCCTGCAATTACAAAAGCAAGTGACAATTCAACTATCACTCAAGTGACTGACAATTAGTGCGTATACGATCCACCAAGTGGGTCAATAGCACGATTAGAACGGACGTCAGGGAACAGAGAGATTGCCAAATACGTATTTCGAGAGAACACATAGAGACAGATAGAGAGAAAGACAGAGAGATAGTCGGGGTTGATTCATCGTTATATATACAGAGAGATATATACACACATATATATATATATATATATATATACATCCCAGGAGAATAGACAATGTCAATATTATTATATTGATCCAATTATTAACTTATTATTTGTTTATTATTAAATTAATAATAATTATTTTATCATGACATGAGACAACTACTGATACAGCTGATTGATGTACTCCAATGATATATACTACGAAATAACCAATATCTTAATATTCGACTACGTTAAATTTTATTAAATTTATTTATTTATTTTATCATTCATCATTTATGATAGCACACCATTTATATTTAAAATGCCAATGATAATATTGGAACTGCCTTTTTATACGTATACTTGCTCAATAAAGTGACAAAGTTATAGATAAGAAAACGTCGTCACTTGTACAGCTTTGCGGTAGTAGTATACGCGGTAGAGCTACTGAGATGTACCGTAAACTAGTGTGTCAATTATATAAGATACAGACGACAGTAGACAGAAGTGAAACGTGCTTACAGGAAAGCTCTAGCGGAACAACAGTTGCTGAAGTAAAAAGGAGAGAATAAGAAGAATAAAGATAAGGATAAGAAAGCAAGTAATAGTCACGCGTAGCTACTGTTTTACTGGATTGACATCTTTAAAATCAGGACTTTTACGGCAGCACTGGAGGGAAAGTTTTTCAACGTCAAATATGTCTTAATACAATCTCCCTACGGAATTTTCATCTTTCCCACGAGTAGTATGTCGTGCAACGTTTTTCTATTCAATAACACCAATGGAATGCTTTTTCTATACGTTTTCTCAATATTTACACTGCTATCGAGTGATGTATGAAATTTTAAAAGAAACAGTTGCCATCGACATGACATTTTCGTTATTTTTTTCATTTATTTCTTTCTGTTCATCACGGACAAAGGCAAAAAGCACATATTTTGAAGGAGCTTTTTATAAATATCAAAGTTATATCAAAAGCCATTGACGCGTGAAAAAATTTATAACTAAAATAATATTTTGTTTTTTTAGTTACGATATGCACACTGTAAAAAATTTACGGAGTGAATCCGGAGTGAACGCGGAGTGAATAATTTTTTATTCATTTAACCCCCTTGGAGTGAATTTCAGTCCGAAGGGGAGTTATGCAAAATATTGGTTATAAAAAAAACTCCACGGAATGAAATCGTAGTAAAACTTGGTGACATAAATTACCTATACGTAGTGAGATTAGGTCTTTTATATTTTGATATTGATGTTAAGAACACAAAAAAAAAATTGTAGTTTCTACAACAGCATCTGTAGTTGAGGTTACTACAAGTTGGAGTAAAGAAATTCCATCTCCAACTTGGAGTAACCTCAACCACACATGCAGTAACGCCAATAACAATGATCAATATTTACTACAATATTTAATTATCAGTACTATTTATGAAGTATCTTTTACCACACATTGGAGTACCCGCTACTAGAATGTTTTTCTACAATATTGTGGTTGGAAGAACCACAATTTTTTTCCGAGTACAAAAATAATTACAAGCTCCCTTTCGATATATTCACGCGAAATAATTTTAAAAGAAATAGATTTTTCATTTTTCATCACTAATGTAGATATACTGAATCACAAATTGGCATATGACTTACATTAACCATACTACGAGACATCATTTTATGCTGTACCGGAATGTCAAACATTCCTATAAAAAACCATGTCTCTATATCTGTTAAATAATTTAATGTTTTTACTATATGTATTGTATGAAATTATAATTTCTAAATTAATTTATAAATTTAAAAAAATATTGTATGTTAAATTATTAATACAAAAATCAATTATTTGCTAAAATAGTTTTTTTTCTCATAAAAAAATTATTTCTATTAAATATAAATTTAATTGAGTGTTTAAATTCCGGCCCGGAGTGAATGCGGATTTAAATAAAATCCGTATTTACTCCGGATTCACTCCCAATTTTTTACAGCATAAAAAAAATAATCAAAAAATGAATGGTCATTTATAAATAATTAATGTTCAAGTTGCTGCGTAATGGGCTAGGTTTTATTTTTCGTTATTTTTTTATATTTTTTCTATATAAATATATATGTATTGATAAAATCAATTTTATAGCGTGATGAAGCAAAGTGTATATACAGAGAGCTAAGGAAGATTTCAACGAATGATATTTCATAGCTCCCCCTCTCTATTTACTCTGGCAATGGCCCTCATATAGCTCCATTCACTCTTACCAACGATATCCGACAAGCCACTTTGAGGAAAAATATATATGTACTATATCCTCAGCTCGAATATCTTCGACAATGTCATTCTAGATGAAATCCATTTCTCACAAAACACACCGATATATATATATACATATAGATATACATCCCAACCCCTCTCGACATTCAACAGAAAATCTTTTGGGTTTCTATTAAATTTATATTATATTGATAGAGAATAAATTTAGGTCACTAAATTAAGTGCTAAGCTAAGATTTTATGAGATATATTTAGTATCGATATCTATGTACATCTATATATATTTATAAATAACATAAAAAATATATGTGACATAAATGCAACCTTAAATATTTTGAAAAATAATTGTTTTGTATTTGTTGTCCATGAATTTGAATTTAATTACGTTTCATGTGCATGAATATATATATATATTCTTTTGACTGGGCCAAAAAAATCAACTATTTTTTTTTTTAACGATACTGTGTAAATATTATTTGGGATGACAAAAAAAAATTATTGTGAAAATTTGAGCCCTTAATATTGATATTAAGAGGTGTATCATGGCAATTTTCAATTTTTTTTAAATGAGCGGGTTTTTGTCTCATAACTCTCAATCCATCGAGATAAACGAAATCGACTCAGATACATTTTTTGAAGGAAATTTGATGCTCTACAAAAAAGGCCTGATTGAAATTTTTCGTCAGATGAACCGTTTCCTTATAATCATGCTTTGAACGTTGGTATGATTTTAAAATTTGATTGTTCAACTTTGGAATTTTGTAATTCATGTAAAAATAAGTTTCCGGAAAAAGACAATGAATATTCTTGAAGGAAATTGAATGCTCTACAAAAAAAGTCTCTTAACGATTTCCGCTAAATTCACTCCTTCAAAAGTTATTCAAGATTATTGAAATCGTTTTACATAACTTCAACCTTGAATAACTTTTGAAGGAGTGAATTTAGCGAAAATTGTTAAGAGACTTTTTTTGTAGAGCATTAAATTTCCTTCAAAAAATGTATTCGAGTCGATTTCGTTTATCTCGATGGTTTGAGAGTTATGAGACAAAAACCCGCTCATTAAAAAAAAATAAAAAATTGCGATGATACACCTCTTAATATCAAAATTAAGGGCTCAAATTTTCACAATAATTTTTTTTTGTCATCCCAAATAATATTTCCACAGTATCGTTAAAAAAAAAAATAGTCGATTTTTTTGGCCCAGTCTAATATGTATATATTATGAATTCATAAAACTCACGTAATTTAAGACTAATATAATATCACAACCAAATAATAATCCTTATTTCTGACAAATTGTAATTTAGCTTAATTTCTTTGAATTTCTGGGTGTATGCAAACGGGAATCAAAGAGTAATAAAAAACAATTAATCAACTTGATGTTATTTTCAGCAGTAGCTTTGCATATGTCTGATACATAACTTAATTGAAAGTGCATTAAAATTTTGCCATTCGATTATTAATAAATTAATTTAAAAACGACACTATCGTAGGGTTATATCCTTACTCCCTAATAACTATTTCTAACATCAGTGTTCACTGTTACCACTAGTCACAATACGCTTTGAAAGTTGATAAGAGTTCCATATTATTACTTATATATTTTATAAAAATTTATTTTTCAAGTACATCAACTTTTTTTCTTATTAAATTGTATTTTCAATATATTCGTCATAGAACACTTATGTAATTGCTTAGATGAGTTGAAAAAAAATACATAAAAAAGTTCAGACAAAGTGAAGTTGCTTATATTTTTAACACAAATGATTAAACGTCAATCATGTCAGTTCTCATTTAAAAATTCTAAACATTAGTACGTCAATCGCGGAATTTGAGCATAAAAAAAGAAATTAATAAATTATTACATTATGATAAATGTTTATGACATAATTAAAATTGATTCCGAAAGGTCAAATAAATTTAATTAGCAAACAGTTTGAAGATAAAAAATATATTTAACAATAAAAGTGAGTGTCAGCTCACAGCTAAAAACTTTATGTAATGTTTTGATCCATCGCTATAAATACAAGATTATATCTTTATTGTAAATGAAATCAATTTAACTAATGGAGTAGAGTGCTACCGGTTTTAGACATTTTAAGTACTTGTTCTGGACACTAAAAAAAATGATTTATACAATATACAAATAATACACAATAGATATGCTTCTATTGTATTTAAAAAGGGGACAGTGGGGTAAAATGAGTCACCATTTTTTAACAAGAAAAAATAAAACATTTTTTTTTTGTTTATGTTTAGGTATAATCTCTAATTATAATCTCTAGAAAACATATGGGATAATTAGGTCACCCATAGAAGTATGAAAATTTTTTAATTTTGACCGAAAAAAATGTTTGCCTATTTACTATTATTGATAATAATATACTAGCAATACTTGTATAAAAAATAGAAAAATAAAACTTTCAAGCTCTGTGTTGAAATTAAAAGCGGTAATTTAACATGAATAAAATATCAATTTCAAGCCATAGTTTATATTTATAGGATAATTTTTTTTTAAATTATCGGACAATTTTAATGAAAAAAAAAACTCTATTCGAAAGTTTATCTAACCCTCGAATCAACTTTTTGCCGATTCATACAAAAATAACTTCCATAAAACGTACGAAAAAAAATTTTTTTTTGTCAAATTTCGAAACAGTCGTACTACTTAAGGTGACCAGCTCGCCCTTTCTTGTTATAGAGACTGTAGATAAACATTTACAAACACAAAGGTTGATTTTTAAAAAAATGGTGTCTCATTTTGCCACACTCACTTATGAAGAGTATGGTGTCCCCTTTGGTCCCGCTCTTCTCTACTTTAATTACATTTTTTATTTCACACAGAGATTATTTTTTGTTGAAATTTACAATTCTAGACCGGCAAAAATAGACTTTACAATGCTCTCTATAAAATGCACAGGTCTATAGCACGCTTTGAGACTTAATATTGAATTAAGAGCACTATAAAAAATCCGGTTGGTCCTAGTTACTCTGGGTTTATTAGACAGACACTGTAAATTTTTGTAAAAAATTATCTCTGTGTAGTAACAGTAATTTTATATTTTAGATTTCACAATGGAATATAGTGCCTACAAATAATGTAGTATCCAAAACCAGTGCTATATATGTCCGATTTTTCTTTTAATAGAGTGAATGAGCTATTGACTAAGTTCATAAATCACAAATAAACTCCCACATTTCTTAAAATTTTCACGCGAAAGAAATTTGAACGAATTAAAATAATAATTCTTCAAGTTACTAGTCAAAAGATACACGGAAAAAACGAGTCTTGAAAATATGTTAATATTTAATATGGTTCAATCTAAGAAATATCCATGAAAATCAATAAGCGCATTACTTTAACTATTTGTTACTAAATGTTTAGTAAAAATCACAAAATATCGATCAATGTTGAATGTTTATCCGAAAAATTGCTACATTATTACTTTTATTACTAATTCATTCGTATTCTTTATCAATGGAACAGCAAATTTTGTAAAGAAAATATTAAATTATTACCAGACGTTTAACAATACGTTTTATTATACGATTCAACGATTTTTATTCTGTAAAAATATATAAAAATTAACTTAAAATATCTATTTAATACTCTACAGAATACAGAAATATTTTTACGTGAGTGAATCAGCTGGTACCGAGTAAGCGTTAGCAGAACACCACTCATTGCTTCGCAATTGAGTTGTGCAATTTCTGCACAACCAGATTAATAGCGTAGTAACAGCAACTAAAAATTACTAAACGGTTTGTAATTTTTCCAAAGCAGATCGACAAAATTAAAAGTTGGTAGGGATAACGTATACGAAGATTCAAACATTCAGATGACTTAGTTCAAAGGAGACAACGGACCAACAGTCTAAGGAAAGGACTCGCGCGCGGGAGATTAGGATTCGAATCTCGATCAAAGCAAGTGATTTTTTAAAAATAAAAATTGATACCAACACGGAAAAAACAATATAGTACTGGCAACTCTCTGGGATAACACTGAGTACTTTCTGTAAAAAAGAATTCAGACACTACTGTATGCTATCTAAACTGTATCCACTACTGTCTGGGATAGTAGTCAGTAATATACCAATTCAGATGACATGAATATTAATAATAAAAAAAATAACTAAAGTAGTAACAATAGCAATAATAAAAAATTCAAAAACTAATAAAAATTTGATTTTATTTATTTCCATTCTGATATCGTAAAATTTACTAAACTGAATAATAAAATTTACTAAACGGGATAGTAAAATTTCCTAAATATACAGTCAAGTTTACTAGTGCAGTTTACATTTTTTTCTATATGCAAATAATAAAAATTACTAAATATCAATAAAAATTAAATTCTCAAGATGGTAAAAATTACACAATTTCAACTGCATTTTAGGTTTACAATATGAATTTCGTAATCTTAACTCATATTTTGAAGTAAAGTCTCCTAATTTTTTTTCTCCGTGTAATCAAATACGGCATTGAAAATTCACCAAAAGCTAATTCTTGCTTTGACCTAAGTTTGTCACACAAAGCAAACGATGCTAACATAAAAAAAAAACTATGTTTCAATAAAACAAATTCTAATCGAAAGAAGATAGAATAATGTGCAATAAACATCACAGAGTGCAAAAGTACTACTAAAATCAGCTCTTAAAAATTTCTCTCTCTGGCTTTCGAAATCGGACAGCCGAGTGTTCATTCACTGGATCAATATACTATAAAAAAATATATTTATCTAACTTTTTAGCGATACTTGAGGAAAAATCACAGGCGATTTATTTTCAGTAAAAATATTAGTCAGCCTATTTACAATCCACACTCATACTATTTTCTACAACGATCCCATTTAATCCTCATTTCCCAACATAAATACTGCTTAAATTTATTCAATATTTGACGTTTAGATTTGAAGTAAAAATAAAAATACCTAAACATACATTTAAACAAAAATTTCCCAACATTTAACGAAATATTATCCTCTTATGATCTTGAGCTCTATTATCATTTCAATATAACTTTAAAGCGAGTCAAGTGCTTGTTAATTCAACGATAGTCCTCTCTATGTATACATTAGTGAACCAACCATTTTCACATCAACATATATATATATATATATATATATATATATATATATATATATATATATATATATATATATATATATATCATTTATTGATTGAGTTACGATAGGCAATATGCGCGTATAGTATATAATAAATATATACCAATAAATTCAATCGGAATATAATAAAGCTACGAAAAAAGTTCAAACTCATCATATATTTGAATACATAATGTATCTATAAATAATAGCAACCAAACAGAATAAAGAGAAACTAAAATAAAAAAACAAATAGTTAAATAATGCATGAGTAAATTTTGAATAAAGTAAGCAGTAGACAGTAGCACGAAATAAAAAGTGAAATGCAATCTGGCATCGATTACTTTACAAGTAGATTATATTCTTATTTTTTTTCTTTCATACCTATATATATGGTTTATAACTGTATACATATATAGTGAGGTCAGAAAAGCCGTTAAAACGAAAATCACACACGTTGGCGTGTCTGTAAACCGTAAGAAATGATAATACCCCAGCACGTATTTAATGTACGTATGTATTAATGTATATATATGTGTATATGTATTTATACATGGTTTTCGCGCATATCGCGACTCAGACATTCAGAGCACAGAGGATGTATGCGCCAGCAAGGATATTTATGTCTGACATAGCGTGAGCACAAAGCATACTATGTTCGTACTCTCCACTACTAGTAACCCCCTCGCACCCTTTCCTTCTCTCTACTCAGAGAACCCTGCTCCCTGCTACCGCGACTTATTATTATTGTACTCTCTATATACTGAATAGAACAGAAATAGAGAAGAGTACAGAAGAAAGTAACTTGGTGGTTGCCGTACCAAAGTCCCAAACACTTGCGGTGCTTATGTATATACATCCTTTTCTTCTCTTCATTGGCTTTGGCTTCAGCTTTAGCTTTGGCTTTGGCTTTAGCTTTAGCTCTTCCAGCTATTCTACTACTCTGGATTATATTACTGGTTAGATCGCCATTATTTTACCACTGTATAACTCATCCGATAAATATCAAATTGAGTAATTTTACCTTAATAAGGCCACGACCCAATAACACTATTTATGGATACATACATATATATGGAAGTGAATTTATAGTTATCTTATTATATGTGATGACAAACATTACATTTTTTTTCTATTATCTTATGATATAACACGAGAAAAAAAAATATATGTGTATAAGATTTTTATAAAAAACATCCGGAGTTTAATTTTTTTTGTGGATTAAATTATTGTATGATGGTATATAATGTATACGGTGAAAGAAAATGAAGAAATTTAATATTTACCGAGTAAAAAATACCGGCGCTTATATATGTATTGTAGGGAAGTAAAGAATGTATAATTGATTTTATGTATAAATAGGTCATATCTCGAAGAATCCTTAATTAAATATCAATAAAGGGGAAAAAATTTAATATTGGAACGTTGTATAAAAAATGAAAATAACTAAAACTTGATGAAATAACGTTATGTATAATTTATGTTCAAATAATCCATTAAAGAAAATAAATTTCAATTTTAATGGAAAGTATTAATTGAAAGCTAGTGTAATTCGATATTGTAAAATAAGCTCTTTGAAAATCTATTGTAATTTTTAATTAATTAATACAATTTAATTTATAGATATTAATTCGTGATGTTGTAAATTGTATGTAAGCGATGAGAATAAAATGATTCTGCAAATTAAAATTAATGAAATGTGACATGATTTAAATGAATTAAAATAAATAATCGTTGATATGGATTTTATGATTGTTATTGTTATTAAATTTTTGTTCATTTATTTTTAATTTTTGATTATTTACTGAAAGATATTTAGTTTTCTATTATAATTTATGGTAAAAATGTATGCTATTGCTGGTAGAATACCGGCGGTTGATTTGAATTTTTGGTAGAAGCCAACTGATAATAAGATTTTTCTTAGCAACTGCTAGTATACATTTTTATCAGAGGACTTTCCCAAAAAGCTACCCTGATATCCACACTTTAAATATAATTGCTCAGCAAGTTCTGCAGTAAAACATTTACGGCTAACTTAACGACAAGTTTCTGGTAAGCCTCGGCTGGGTATTACCCTGATAGCCACCTTAACCGTAAGTTAACTTCAAGCTACAGCCGTAAGCCAACTTAAAGGAAAGTGTTGGAGAGGAAGCAGTTACCTTCAAGTTGACAGTAAATTGTCTGTAACTTGAATTCAATTTGACTGCAAGTGTTACAGTCAGACAATGATGTTAAGTTGATTGAAAGTTTCACTTCAAATTGATGGCAAGTTTTTCATTCAGATGATGGCAGTAGATTTGCATCAATTTGCACGCAAGTATTATTCAGCCGAGGCTTACCAGAAACTTGTCGTTAAGTTAGCTGTAGATGCAAAGTTGATGCAAATCAACTGCCGTCAATTTGAAGTGAAACTTTCAATCAAATTAACGTCATTGTCTGACAGTAGCACTTGTAGTCAAATTGAATTCAAGTTACAGACAATTTACTGTCAACTTAAAGATAACTGTTTGCTCTCCAACACTTTCCTTTAAATTGGCTTTAAATTACTGCAGTAGCTTAAAGTTAACTTGTGGTTAAGGTGGCTATCAGGGTAGTTGAGCTCAACCAACAGTAAATTTAAAGCGGATATTCCACGTATACGTGAGATAAAAAATTGTAGTAGAAAAAATGCCTTCGATGAGAACTCTCTAGATGATCAAAATTTCAACTCAAAGATTGATATGAAACTTTCGACATGTCGATAACGTCTAGTGCACATAAAAAATTTCATTCAATTTTTTGCTCTCTTCCACACGTAAAATTACATATAAACTAAATATAAAATAACAGCATCAATTTTACGTGAAATTTATATTACTTTACGTATTAAAGAGCTAAAAAGTTTAATTGAAATATTTTATATATACTGTACGTCATCGAGATGTCAAAAGAGTCATTTCAATTTCTGAGCTGAAACTTTGATTTTCTGCGTTTATTGCCTCGAAACGTTAAATACAAAATCATAGTCACGCTTTAGATATATATATTTTTTTTTTAAATATCAATGATCAAATTTTAGGGGATTCTTTCAATTTTTGTCAAACTCTAGAAAACTAAACAGCCCTGACATAGGAAGGTACGACCGTAGGGCGACGCAGTGGATATTCATCAAAATTAACTAAATTATGTCATTTTGTGTGGAATTCTCTAAAGAGTAAGATGCTAAAATCGTGGAAACTAAATAAACCTCAGGAGTCCTCGTAAACCCGATCAATGATTCAGAATGCTAAACAATATCTTTTTTTAATATATCTACACTCATGCCATAAATTAAAGGAACAAAAAAATTTTAGAAATTTTTTAGTGATTTTTGCAAGGCTATAACTTCGTGAAAAATAATCGTATCGAAAGAAAAAAAGCATTTTGTAGCTTAAAATTTCTAGTTTCGACGCATTTTAATCAAAATTTTTTTAGACCTTCAGTCATTGTGCAAACATGGGAAATACCGTAAGACTAAAAATTTCTAAATTTTTTCTTTTCTTTGAGAGAGTCCACGGGCTGCGAAAAATTTTTTCCAGCTAAACCAATGCATAGGTCGGTTAGCAAATTTCATCAGCTTTAATTTGCATTTTTTTTTAAATTCCTACGACAACTTGTCGCTGAGATATCAGCCTTCAAACGAAAAATGATCCTTTTGGGTTTGATCATCAATATTTCAGGTACCAATGATCACACAGTAAATTTGAAGACGACGTTGAAAACTCGAATAAACTCCCTACAAGACCCATTCATCATTTTTTATGAAAAAATTTACGAAGTTACAGCCTTGCAAAGATCACTAAAAAATTTCTCAACTTTTTTGATTCCTTTAATTTATGGCATAAGTGTATATCAAAAGAATTTTTCAATTAAATAAAACTACCTTGTTAAAATCGTCTCTACAATATGGTCCTGAAATCGTCAATTACGACAGTGGGTCCGAAATTTAGAGAAACTGTATGCTAGTCTTTCTGTCATTCGTAAAAAATATTTGTACTGTTATGGAGATAATTTTTGTTGTTTTATGGCGTTTGTTGGAACATTTAAAAGAGTAAAATAGGTGATTTTCAAATGAACCGTTTTCATAGATAAAGACCCAAATCATTACATAAAATAATTCATTTAATTCGTCAAGTTATTATGTATCGAATGAAATACTTCTGGTTCGGAAATTTCAGTTTATATCTGAGAACAGCTCATTTGAAATTTTCGTTTGTTAATGTAAGTGCAACAAGGGCCGTTTCGATTGTTGACATGTGTGTGAGATAGATAATAGATGGCAAATCCTCTTAATTGAAAATTAGAAAGATTGAAGACCAAGGCAACCTTACAATCGCTACCAAAAATTACACTCCAAAAATGCTGATAAAATTAGCGGGCAGTTAGTGTTTTACGATTAATATGCCAAGGAATCAAAGCTTGATTAACTGGCAATTTTAATTATAATTGACTATTTTTTTCGATTGTTTACTACAATTTAAATCCTAATTCGATAGTATTTGAAGTCGAATGGTATGTATCAGATAAAATATAAATATTTCGGCTTTTTGTAAGATGTATAAACATAGAAAATTTTGACTTATTTTCCATAAAAATATACACAGAAATAAATACGAGCCAAGTACTCAGAGCTCGACGCAAATACAATCCAACGATATTGTTAAATGATTTAAATAGATATACTGGCACACATTTAAAATTTAATAAAAGAAAAGATCCACTCACCACGCCGAGAAACGTCCAGACAAACAGCAGACAATTTCTATAAAAAAAAAAAAATGATGTCAATCAATAAATATATATTCCATTTAAATGATTATTTTGGTCTGTATTAATTTTTGTTTTACCTCAGCGGCCGTTATTCATAATTTTCTGCAAGTAGACCCATCTTGTTCAGTTCGTAATTCAAGATTTTAAACTTTCTCACGAAAAATAATTTATTGTATTTTTTCTATATTTTTCTCTGAACTTATTTTTTGTAGATTGTAAAATTTATTGCTTCTTGTTTAATGTTAAAATTGTAAAATTCTCACGACAGCCAACTCGACATCTGTTCAGTCTTAAAAAATTGTATCTTTTCGGTTCTATAAGAGTTAAATTTTCTTCATGTTGTTTTTTTTTATTTAACTGCGTTGACCTTCATTTTGTGAACCTTGTTTTTTTGCTCTACAATCCGACCTTTTGGGTCTCACATTCTTTTACTGCACCCTGGAAAAATACCCCGGTATTTCAAAATATTCTACGTATTTACTTCTAAACAAAATGTGAATTTTCATTCAAGTAAGTTATAAGTAAAATAACATTTTATAATTTCTGACCTTCAACCTCTCAGCGCTCCTTTAGCCTCTTGGGACCGTCCTAATTGACCCACCCTGATTAGAAAATACGATTCATGAGAATTAAAAACGATTAAAAATTCAATCCTCATTAATCGTTTATTATCGTCATAATTTTCATGGTCTTCCACATTTAATCGTCTCTAATCCTCAAACAACGATCAATCATTTTACGATTAAAAACGATTCATGAGGATTAAAAATTTTTAATGCTCATGAATCATCTTTAATCTTCATTCAGAACCAGAAATTGCGATATTATTTTACGATTAAAAACGATTCATAAGGATTAAAAATTTTTAATGCTCATGAATTATCTTTAATCTTCATTCGGAACCAGATATTGCAATATTATTTTACGATTAAAATCGATTCATAAGGATTAAACATTTTTAATGCTCATGAATTATCTTCAATCTTCATTCGGAACCAGAAATTGCAATATTACTTTACGATTAAAAACGATTCATGAGAATTAAAAATTTTTAATGCTCATGGATAATCTTTAATCTTCAGTCAGAATCAGAAATTGCAATATTATTTCACGATTAAAAACGATTCATGAGGATTAAAAATTTTTAATGCTCATGGATTATCTTTAATCTTCATTCGGAACCAGAAATTGCAATATTATTTTACGATTAAAAACAATTCATGAGGGTTAAAAATTTTCAATCTTGATGAATCATCCTTAGTCTTTAATCGGAACCGGAAATTTTCATATTACTTTACGATTAAAAACGATCGATGAGGATTAAAATTTTTTAATGCTCATGAATAATGTTTAATCTTCATTCAGAACCAGAAATTGCAATATCATTTTACGATTAAAAACGATTCATGAGGATTACAAATTTTTAATGCTCATGAATTATCTTTAATCTTCATTCGGAACCAGAAATTGCAATATTACTTTACGATTAAAAACGATTCATGAGGATTAAAAATTTTTAATGCTCATGAATTATCTTTAATCTTCATTCGGAACCAGAAATTGCACTATTATCTTACGATTAAATACAATTCATGAGGATTAAAAAATTTTAATCCTGATGAATCGTCTACAATCGTGAAATAATATAGAACAATATCTGGTCCAGCATGAAGATTAAAAAAAATTTTAAACGATTGAAAATTCGATCGTTTCCAATCCTCTTTAATCATCAATTGACGATTCGTGAGGATTCCGAACGATTAAAACAGTTTTAATCCTCACGAATCGTATTTTCTAATCAGGGCACTAACGTACTACTTTCTAAGGCCTTCTTTCCCTTTCCTTTACTTAGTTACCAATCACTTGTTTTAATTTTCCCTCTACCAAAATTGTAAACCCTCTGTAGTTTTTCACATCCGTTAAAATTTGTACAACCAAATTATTTTTCAAGTCTGTAAGTTAGTTACCATCAATGTACCGTATCGTCAATACATCTATGACTAGTACAAATAAACTCAACAATAAAACTTAACTAAGCCGAGTCTCAATTTATTCGACTGCCCTTATATTTATTTAAATATTAAGAGCAAATATTTCACAACAAATTAGTGGTGAATCTGTTTACATCTTACCCGGAAGTAAGCTATTACTCTTGAATTTCGGGACAAACTTTCACTACTGCTGAAAAATAAAAAAAAAAAATCTTCATCAGTTCAAAAAAAATAAATACTATAAAAGTAAAACAATTTATAACTTTTGAATGCCCGAATATTGTCTATAAAAATACTACCAAGAGTAATTAAATTGGTTCATTAAAATAACTTTTATCGAATTAACAAAAAATACTACTAAAGTTCAAATTTTGTAGCTTAATAAAGGAAATTTTACCTCAATTGTCATCGACATCTTGAAGAATCATTTAAAATTATAGAAAATCTTGCTCAAGTAAACTCGAGCGTCAGTCTGACACTCGACTCCAGCGGTTACTTCTGCAAGCTTCCAGGCCGTTTGTTTAAAGTATCTTTTCTCATTGCTATCTTCTCTTGTTTAGTCAGCGGGGTCATACAGGCCATGACAACACACATTGTCACTAATTAAAAAAATATATTTTTACTTAATTTTGTAATGTATTCTTCTGGATATCTATTGAATAATTTTTTTTTCGCCCAGGTCGAAAATAAAACTTGATATACACTTGGTTTGCTAAGTCGAAATTTAGAGCCGTTTTTCACAAGACAAACTCGACTTTTTTTTACGTAGATATGAAATACATTGAGTTTTCGTCTTGGCTTAGACTTAATTGGCTTACTTTGTCACGATTTAAGACGAAAAACTCTCAACCAAGTCGAAATTGACTTGGTTTGAACTCATTAAACTTGAATTATACAGCGAAAACGTCAAAACTATACTCAGAAAATTAAGTAATTGTGTTTATTATACTTAAATTTTAATTCCAATCATCTAGAATGATTGGAACGTTCTTTCATGCAAAAATAGTTAGTGTTTTAATTTTTTTTAATAGAATTAATAATTATAGGATGATAACTACTGTAATAAATTTCGTAATAGTTATTATTAGGATTATAAATATAACTATTTAGAATAATAATAATAATTAACTCTAGTTAACACACAGGATTGTAACACGTATTATAAACATGGTGAATATTACAATCTAGATGATTTATACAATCATCTAGATAATATTCACTACTATCGGATTAATGGTAGAAATTTTACCACAACTAGATAGTAGTTTCTATAATTTAATTTTCTGAGTGTAAGGTAACACGAAAAAGAAATTTTACATTAAAAAATACTGCTTGCTTTTGAGTTGGCTAATCAAGTCTAAAGTAAGGCGAATAAATAACTTTTTTTCGACTTGGTTCAGCAAGTCATAAGTAAAGTGAACGACTGTCCTGCTCGAAATAAAGACGATTAAGTTTAAACTCAAATGAAAAAAATCCTAAAAGTTAACGAAAATTTGATTCAAGGCGAAAAAGTAAACGACTTATTGGAAAATCGTCAGCAAACCGATACCTTCAAAAAAAAAATAAGGTGACGCGAGCCTGAACTGTTTCATTTTTGACTTGGGCGTCTAAAAATATACTTTACCTTCAAGCATAATCGTATATGATTAGATCTAATAATTTTTCCTTGGTCCGTCAGACATATGTAATATCTTACGAATACTACAACTTTTAGTCTTGAATCTTCATAAACAACTGGCTCTAAACCAATTTGTCACCGAAAGAAGTCAGGGACTTTCACATAGCAATTTTTTTTTTATTGAAAATCGTAATTTCTGCGATTATTCATACACGTAGAGCAAATTTTTAAGTAAAAATGATCCATTAAGTTTGGTACTGTAAAGACATCTATGATAATAAAATTTTTACTATGTTGTTAGTAGAAACTGCACTTCACTTACATGCTATCAAGTACATGGAGAATAGAGGGTTCTATTCTCCATATATCAAGTAGTATATTTTACAATGTGCATGGGAGAAATTTAAATATTTACTACATGTCAGAGTACCAAACTATATGAGTGATTTTTACTAAAAATTTCTCTGCGTGTATATAAGACGGTTCATTTTATAATTTTGTTTTAGTTTTTTTTCTATACATATTTAATTATTTTAAAAGTTTTAAAAATAAAATAAATGTGAAAAAAAATTGTTTGAATGCTACTAAATATTTTTACTCTGGAATTGAATCTCCGGTTGTTTGATTTGCAGAAAATGAAAAGATTTAAAAAATAAAAACTTAAAAAAGTTTTTTTTTTATAATTATCAAGATACCTAGTACCCGATTAGGAAACTAGTACCCAATCACTCATGTATTTATTTATCTATATTTACGGAATTTTCATAAGTATAGAGATACAAATACATGGAATAATCGAGTACTAGTTCCCCGATCAAGTACTAGGTCTTTTACCTTAATGATAATTATAAAGATTCAAGTACACGAAGTACTTGGACCTTAGCATAAGAGAATTTAACAATATCGTTGGATTAATGAAATTATTTTATTGTAAAAATAGTAAATTAAGTTCACTCACCACGACGAGAAACTTCCAGACCAGCAGACAATTCTTTCTGTTTCTACAAAGATAAAAAAAAAAAGATTTTTATTAATCAATATGTAATTATGTATAAAGGAAATTATTTCATCATATAATTTATTTGTTTCGTTACCTCGGCGGACGTAATTATAAATTTTCAGCTTCAAGATCAACTCTCTTCACAAACAAACTCGATTACTTCTTGATTACCACACGATCACAAGTACCTCACTCACTGAAAAATAATATTTAAAATTTTTATTACCTGTTAAAAAATTAATAACATCCTAAATAGTTAATAATTATTGATCATTTCAATATTAATTACAAAATTCCACTGAAATTAAATTAATTCATTCAAAAAATCACTATCGTGGAACTAACACAAAATATATTTAAATTTTTACGAGTGTGAATGTAGTCGACATCAGACATTTTTGAATTATAAATAGGGTAAATAATTAAAAAATTAATGTTTATAAAAATGCACTCACTAATTTTAAAATTTTTTAAATGCGCATTTTTTAAAAATTTTATTTTATTAATTATTTACTCTATTTGTTTATAATTTTGAATTCGTCTGATGTCTGCTACATTCACACTCATGATTTTTTACTTAAAAAAAAATAATATTTACCTTAATTATTATTATTATCTTCAATAAATATGTAATTGAATAAATTCTTCTGCAAAGTGAACTCGATCAGTAGACTTTAGAACCCAACGGAAACTTTTGTGAGCTCCGGCGCTGATGACAATCTTTTCAAATTTGAATTTCCCTCTCGGCGGCCACATTTGTCGGATGTCTCAGAATCTTTTTCCGTGACATCGGTATATTTTATGAATTTCTTCAGCATTTTTTTCCTGGAACCTGAAATATAAATTGAAATTTCCCATTAATTTAAATTATTAGTTCAAAAAAAATATTTATTTAATTTTTCTAGTGAAAATTTTAATCTGACCAGATAATAAAAGTGAAATATTTCCTAATCATTAAGATGTTAGAAAACAAGATGATACTGAAAAAAATTATGCGAACTAAGAGCAGTCAGAATTAAAATATGATATTTTAGCTGTTAAGTCTCGAGTATTTTATAAAAATTATTACCGCAATATTTTTATAACAACATAATAAAGTTAATGTAAAATAAATTATTAATTTTTAGATCGAATTAATGCAATAAATAAATTAAATAATATGCAAGTGCATTAAAGATGTTAGTCTGTTGCGAACATGACAATTTTAGAGGTCTGAATCCGAAGTATTTAAGAGGGGAAGAAGCTCAGCGGCTATTGGCTGCTGCAATGGCGCCCGCATCGCACCAAAGCGCGGGATATTTGAATATGGATTACTTATTACTAAGTAAAAAAAATTACTCGACTGTTTAAACTGTAGTAGCTTGTAAATGATAGATCTTACGGTAATTTTAGAAAAAAATGTTGCATAAAATTAAATTTCTTAATTCATTAACACCTACATCTATTTCTATCTACAAGTTCTTAACATATCAATAAGAAAAATCCAAATTATAAATCAAAACTTGGCGATTAAAAAATAATAAATCACTGAAAAAGAAATGAAACTCTTTTCATCATGCAGGATAAGAATTAAAATGAGTGTTAATGTAGCAGACATGATATAATTAATAACTTTCAAATAAATGAATTAAAATAATGAAATTTAAAAAAATGCACGAACTGATTATTCATTGATTCAAATAGGCATTTTTTTATTTTTATTCTACTTACATTTCATTTATTTATTCAAAAATTTTTTAAATTTCCACTTGTCAATTACATTCACACTGCAATTTTCAATTATATTTTTTACAAGTTTTGAATAATCGATCATTTTAATTTTAATCGAAAAAAGAGTGTGAAAGTAGCAGACACGAGACATTTTACGAATTTTAAATGCGTAAATAAATAAATTAAAACAATGATTGTGAATGTAGCAGGCATCAGACAAATTTAAAATTATAAATTAATAGAGTAAATGATTAAAAAAATAATGTTTATAAAAAATGCACTTATTAATTTTTAAATTTTTTAAATGCGCATTTTTCAAAAATTTTATTCTATTAATTATTTAGTCTATTTATTAATAATTAAAAATTTGTCTGATGTCTGCTACATTCACACTTATATTAAAATAATGAAATTTGAAAAAATGCACGTACAGATTTTATGATCCTGAAGTTAGCAGACTGTTAAAAATTTTCGATTTTTATTTCAGCGACTTAATTAACAAAAAAAATAAAAATAAAAATATGCACATGTAGAAAATTTAAGAAACTGTAAGTGAAATTTTTTCAAATATTTTTTCTTATAACTTATCGTTAAAAAAAAATCCAAAAATTAGTGGACGTCGGCTTACTTCAGTATTATACGGGTTCGCGAGTGTTAACGTAACAGACATCAGACAAATTTAAAATTACAAATAAATAACGTAAATAATTTTTAAAAAAATATTTATAAAAAATGCGCTTAGTCATTTCAAAATTTTTCAAATGCGCATTTTTTCAAATTTTATTTTATTAATTATTTACTCTATTTATTTATAAATTTAAATTTGTCTGATGTCTGCTACCCCATACGAAAAAAATATATATCCGGATATGTCCGGGCAAATCTGGAATATGTTACATATATGTTGCATATGTATACATTCACACTCATACGGATTTTTTATTGATGTAAATGCGCATTTTACTTACATGTTATTTATTTATTCAAAAATAAAAAATTTTCCACTTGTCAGTTACATTCACACTCACGTCGAAAATTATAATTTAATATTGAATCATTAAAAAATTTTTCAAAATCAAATTGATTTATTTCCAGTAAAATAAATAAAAAAACCTTAAATAATTTTTAAATCAACTTACTTTTGCCGCCATTTTACTGCTACCCGCCTGACTCGAGCACTCTCACAAATTGGTTAACTTTAACTATAAACATACAGTAAATAAATAAAATAACTATCGCTTATTGATCATCAAACTCTAACGATTATTTAAATATATTGATGTTAAATGAACTCAGACATTTTAAAACATTTATTCGTATAATAAAATTATGACAACGAACGCGGCACACAATGACGCGAGAGCCAAGCCAACACTGAATTTACTTTATTTATGAGCTTACGTTAATAAAAATATTTAATTAATTATTTCAAAATATGTCTCAATCACTCAAGAATAAATTTTAAGGAATAAGAGAAATTATGTGATTAGTAACCTAATTATTTTAACGAAGTTCAACGCGACCGAAAACGACAACATTCGAGCGGGAAGCCGGCTGAGCTCTAGTAGCTTCTATACATGACAAAGGAACTCTCGGTCTCAACTGCGCATGTCCGTCTCGACCTGTGGCGCCCTAGTCGCGATTCAAATTTTATTGTACCGCCATGACAAATAGATGTAGCAGACAGTTTCCAGTACGCAATTTAATTAAATAATTAAATATTTGTACGTTGTAATTAATTAAAATTCATTTGAAAAAATACTTTTTTCTAGCCAACGAACATTTATTTGTGATTATTTTTTTTTATTCAGTATAAATAACAAAAATAATTAAATTACTTCTTGTCAACTTTTACACTGTCCAGATCTTGGCGTTCGTTGACGTTTAGAATTTTGATAAAAAATCAGTTCTACTGAAATTGATTTATCATTATTTATATATTTTGATATGTAAGTTTTATTAGTTAACGGAAAATTGCCTTCAATTTTCTCAGAAAGTCGCCGACAAGTTGCGGCAGTAGATTGTCGCCATGAGTGTAAATGTAGCAGACATACGACAATTTTTTAATTGCATATAAAAAAACTAAATAATTCAAATCATGAAATTTAAAAAAATCCATTCACTGATTTTTGAATTGTCTAAACATGTATTTTTTATTTTTATTTTATAAACATTTTAATTTATTATTTAACTTAATTGTCTTATTGTCAACTTTTTGAAAAAGTTGGTAACAACTTGCAGTCAATAGTTACAAAAGCTGAAAGTTGTTGTCAACTTGATCGCAACTATTTGACATCAACTTTCTGACCAGAAAGTCTTGCTATCAGGGTATAAATACTCTGCCAAGTTGGCAGCAAGTTGACGACAACTTTTTCCAGCCGTTTGTCACCAAGTTGGCCGCAAAAATTGGCCTTTTCATAAGTTGACGACAATTTTCTGAGAAAGTTGGCGTCATTTTGCAGCAGTAAATTGTCACCAACTTTCTGGGAAGATTGGTAACAACTTGCAGTCAACAGTCACAAAAGTTGAAAGTTGTCTTCAACTTGATCGCAACTAATTGACACCAACTTTCTGGCCAGAAAACCTTCCTATCAGGGTATAAATACTCTGCCAAGTTGGCAGCAAGCTGACGTTAACTTTCTGCAGCAGTTTTTCACCAAGTTGGCCGCTAAAATTGGCCTTTTCATAAGTTGACGGCAATTTTCTGAAAAAGTTGGCGACATTTTGCAGCAGTAAATTGTCACTAATTTTCTGGGAAAATTGGTAACAACTTGCAGTCAATAGTTATACAAACGCTGAAAGTTGTCGTTAATTTGATCGCAACTAATTGACACCAACTTTCTGACCAGAAAATCTCTTCCTATCAGGGTATAAATAATTTAAAAATAATTTCTCACCACAGGTGCCCATCTTACCCACTACGAGTACACTACATACCATCTGTTCACCTTCTCCTAGCTAAAGTTCATGTCGGCATTTATTTCCACGACTACAGCATACGAGTACGAACCAACACGAGCGATCCCCCACCCACGAAAAAAATCCATGTGTAATTTAAAGCGCAAAGTCGGAAGCAGTCGGCCGTCCTGGTGTCGTATCGCTGTCAGAAGCAAAGACTAAACTGAGTAGTCGGAGTAGTCGTTGGTCGCTGGTTAATTTTCGTCGTCGTCGGTCATCGGTGGTCTCAAGGCAGCCTAGACCTTGTACCGTCTTGACGGTCTTGACAGTAGTCAGTAATAGTAATAAAATAACTAAATCACTCTTCAGCTTCAGTCTGCTAAAATCATTGAGACTCGACGTATCACAATACCAATACCACAATGCCGAATATAATAAATGATGTCAAATTAGATTTTAAAGACGTTTTATTGAGGCCTAAAAGAAGTACTTTGAGAAGTCGATCAGAGGTAACTCATTTTTTATTATTTTCCTATTTATATTTTATTGATTTATTTTTATTCAGTCAAAGCTATGGAGTTTATTTTTATATTTATAATTCTGCCTGCTGTCATTATTACAATTAATCAGAAAATTTTATATTTATTTATTTAGTATTTTGTAATATATATAAATATAAATATAAATACTCGGAAATAATAAGCAACCGTGTGTAATATTTTTAGTAATCAATGAATTATGAAACGGGTGGAAATAAAAAATAAAATAGTGAAAACATGTGATGGATGTGCTTTTTTTAGGTAGACCTCTTTCGTGAAATGACGTTTCGTAATTCTAAACGTACATACAAGGGTATACCTGTGATGGCCTCGAATATGGATACTGTTGGTACATTTGAAATGGCCAAAGCTTTAGCTAAGGTACACTTATTATTAATCATTACTATTATTATATATTTATTTATTTATTGTTACTAATAACTTATATATTTTACTGATATTTGCAATTATCTGTATCAATAATTTAAAATCAATTGTAAGGTCAATATCAATATCAAGGCTGGATATTTTGATCTTTAATTATTTTACTCGACAATGAGACGTTTTTTTTTTTTTAAATTTATTATCAGATAAAATTAGTGAGTATCAAATAAAAGTGTCATTTGATACATTTAATTGTAAACAAAATGATATTTTTTTCTTAGTAATAAATATTTATTTTCTTTTTTAGTGAAAATTAATATGATACTGAAATTATCTGACGTCTGATAATTTTTAGATTTTTTTAAAATCGACAAATCATAAAAAAAAATATTCAAAACAATTGCACTTATAGTTCTTTAAATTTCCTGCATGTGCATGTGCATTTTTTTTTTTTATTTGTAATCGACCTATTGAAAATAAAAATCCAAAATTGCTGATTGTCTGTTATCTTCAGAATCATAAATTAATAAAGAAATTTTCAGATAAATATATAGAGGCTCTCAATTTGAACCTTTGAAAATTTGAATTGGCTTTAAAAATTTTTTACATATTTTAAAAAACTTATTTTACTTTTATTGAATAATTAAAAAATATATTTTGTATCTCTTAATTAATATGATACTGAAGTTAGCCGACGTTTAATAATTTTTGAATTTTTTTAAAAACGATCAATTGTAAAAAAAAATATTTGGAAAATTGCACCTGTAGCTTTTTTAATTTTCTATATGTGCATATTTTTTTTCTGTAATTAATTTGTTGAAAAAAAAAATCAGAAAATTTATAATTGTCTGCCAACTTTTTAATGAATTAATGATCCTGAAATTAACCGACAATTAAACATTTTTGGATTTTTTTTTTCAACAATTAAATTTAAAGAAAAACAAAATTAAAAATATACACAGGTAGAAAATCGAAAAAACTATAGGTGCAATTTTTCAAATAATTTTTTGTTTTTAAAAAATCAAAAAACTATTAAACGTCAGTTAACTTCAGTATCATCCTAATTAAATGAGTCTTAAAATCATTGAAATATATTTTCCTTAGCCCGCAAAAATTTGAATTAACTTCTATACATTTATTTTTGTATTCCCATTTTTTTCATCAGAACAATCATTAATAATTAAGTTTTAAAATTCTGTTAATTAATTTTTACTGACTAAAAGTTTTTTATATTTCTTAAAAAACTTATCTTACTTCTATAAATATTTAAAAAATATATTTTTATCACTTAATTAAGTGAGTCTTAAAATCATTGAAAAATATTTTCCTTAACCCGCAAAAATTTGAATAAACTTCTATACATTTATTTTTGTAATTCCATTTTTTTTATCATAACAATCATTAATAATTGAGATTTTAAATTCTGTTAATTATTTAATTAATTTTCATTAACTGATAGTAATTTAAATTAAATGTAATTAGTAATAAATTCAATTTAATCAATAGTAATTACAAAAGAAAGTAGTTCAGACAATAATCTGGAAATATTTTACCTTGAGATTTATCAAGTAAGATAACAAAAAAATTTATTTTTTAATCTACATCTAGTTCTAAAAGAATTTACTTCACTGTCTATAAAAATAATTTAAAAATAAACAAACTTTAAAATGTTTAAAATGAAGACAATAAACATTTGGTTTGTCAGCCAGCATATGTAGGAATATAAAAATTGAAAAATCAGGTGACAGCATTTATATTTTCTTTTTGTAGCATGGAATTTTTACAGCAGTACATAAATATTATACAGCTGAAGAATGGAAAGAGTTTGCGTCGAAAAATTTAGACTGTCTAAAACATATGGCTGTGAGCTCGGGAACGAGCGAAAATGACTTCGACCGATTAAAAACAGTAATTGGAGCAGTACCCGATATTGAATTTATCTGTCTGGACGTCGCTAATGGATACTCTCAGCACTTTGTCGAGCATGTAAGGAAAGTCCGTGCCGAGTTTCCGAGTCATACGATTATCGTAAGTGTAATTTACGGTTTAAATTTCAAGCTCGAGTGCTGGTTGATACCAGCCAGTACTTGTTATCGATCAAATAACCGCTGGAAATAAAATAAAATTAATAATTAATCGTGACTTTTACTATTGTAATTTTATTCCAAGTAACAGCGAAGAACAAAATTGTCGAACATTTTATTGAATCTAAGTCTTGATTTAAAATAAATGATTTTTAGGCTGGAAATGTCGTAACTGGAGAAATGGTTGAAGAATTGATACTATCGGGCGCAGATGTTATTAAAGTAGGAATTGGTCCTGGATCAGTTTGTACCACGAGAATGAAAACAGGAGTCGGGTATCCCCAACTGAGTGCTGTGATTGAATGCGCCGATGCTGCTCATGGCCTTAAAGGTCATATTATTTCGGTAAGAATCAAAATTAATTATATTTATTTATTTAAACGGTTATCAGATAATAAAAACCGCAAATTAATTGATTGATTTTTTAATTAAAATGTTTTAACTGTAATTTTGAAGCTCATTTTTTTAATTTTCTGATAACAAATGATAGCCTTGATTAAGAGATAATTAAAAATTATTTATTTTTCAAAAGCTCGTATTTTATTAACAGTAATTTATTAATAGCATGTCCGTAATGGAACGTTTATAAAATTGTTTCAATTAAATTATAAGAAAATTTATCATAGAAATGAAAAAAATTTTTTTTAAATCTAAAAAATATCAATTTTAAAAAAAAAAGTTTTTTTTTTTTACTTATTACGAAATTTATTTAAAATGAATGAATAACAAAAGTTTTTTTTTGAGCATTAAATCAAAGTTTCTATGAAATAGATTTAAAAAAAAAATGTATCTGATATTAATATTAAATCTCAATAATATTAAATTGGAACCCACATGGAAATCTAAAATGTAACTGATGAGTTAAATCTGAGATAGAACTGAGTATAATCCAGATGTAAGTGGTTACTATCGGAAGTTTTTTTTTACTTCAGGTGTAACTGAGTATAATCTGGGATTGTAACTTCCGCGCATACTTAAATTATAATCTATTTAAATTTTGAAGGATGGTGGTTGCACATGTCCTGGAGATTTAGCCAAAGCATTTGGAGCAGGTGCTGATTTCGTAATGGCTGGTGGTATGTTTGCTGGCCATGATGAATGTGGTGGCAGTGTTACAGAAAAAGACGGGAGAAAAATAAAACTTTTTTACGGAATGTCTTCCAATACTGCCATGGATAAACATTCTGGTGGTATGGCGGAATACCGGTAACTATTGATTATATTTTATAATAATTTATTATGTAACACTTGATCATTAGCCATTTAAATTTAAAACAGTCGATTACCCGCCATAAGCCCGGTCTAGGGGACAGGGAAATTTTTATTGGAATTTCAGTCTCTTCACTACCCGGCGTTTAGTTTTCTTCCCGACTACTCGTTATAAGCCTGTTTTATTTAATATGATTTTAAACGTCAAATTTACGTTTTGTTACATACGTCAGTATCCCGATTTTTCTAGTGCTTATGGCGCTAAAATAAATACTTATCTTTTTATACAAATAATAATTGTACTGGAAAAAATTATAATGACAACGGTATTAATTACAGTAATAATAATAATAATTGTTATTGATCAACATAATGCTCAATAAAACTTTTAAATTGTAACAGAAGCTTTAATTGTAATTAATCATTACAATTATCAACAATAAATTATATTTTACTTAATATTTATTAAATTATTACCCGCGAAAGATCGATAATAAATTTTCATCATTAATTTTGATATTTGTTCCTATTGTTAGTTTATAATTTATAGAATTTTAACGGAGGCTTATAACGGGATGTCTGGTACGAAACTCAAAAAAGTGGTTAAGTGAGGAAGCTTTTTGGACTCAGTACCTGCCGATTGGGGGAAGAGGCTTATGAAGGGCAGGCTTATGACGGACAGTCGACTGTACATTGAATAATAATTATATAACAATAATCATTATTATTATTATTATAAATTTAGATCATCAGAGGGAAAGACTGTCGAGGTGCCTTATCGAGGAGCTGTAGAAACAACCGTACTAGATATCCTCGGTGGATTAAGATCATCATGTACATATGTGGGTGCTTCAAAAATACGTGAGTTGTCACGTCGTGCAACATTTATACGGTGCACACAACAACTAAATAATATGTACGGACCACCTCCGGGACTTTAATAACTAATTACGTTACATAATTTATTAAAGTTATTACGTCTCCGCTAGATAATTCTGGTTATTTAAACAATAATTCGCTTGACATGAGGAATTGTTCAAATTGCCATTTTAAAAATATTATCAACTTAATATTTACGCAACGAAACTTTGTTTATGAATTGCTATTGATTTGTTTATTTATTTGTTTTTTTTTTTTTATTGAACATTAGAGGTTATTGATATTTAAAGATTGTTAAAGTTCAATTTGTCGTGGTTTTATTACTCTAGCCGCAATGCGACAGTATTATATATACATTTGATTAAATCGTACTGATATCATAAAATTCTTTATCATACGACAAGAGTAAATAATAATTTTTTTGTATTATTATTTATTTTATTTTCGTATTTGAAAATCAAATCGAATGATTTTTAAAAACTCGTTAAATTAAAACGAATGGAAATAAATTATTTATTATAGATTTATTGTTGAAATTTAAGTGATTATAGAAAAATTTAATTTATTTTTAAGTTATTTAAATTGTTTAAAGCCATTAACTTGACTTGTTTTTTAAACCGTGAGTTTTAAATTGTTTTGAGCACTTGAAACGAATTGAGAATAATTTAAAACTTTTTTATGGTTTTCAAAAAATAATTTATAAAATTAAATTATTTAAATGCACAGATATATTAGGAAATCGAACGCACATATAATTGTTTGTTAATTTTTTTTTTTTTTTACTGAACAGTATTGATGTCAATTGTAATTCCGTGTAATTAAAAGTAAAAAAAAATTGAATAATTGTCATTGACAACTTAATTCTTTTACAATGAAAGTAAGAAAAATAATGCAATTAGATTTAAAAGTTTATTATTATAATTCTTATAAAAATTGTTCAATTAATGAGAAAATTTTTTGTGCTTCTAACGTTGATATGAAATTTTATCGCTTAAAAATAGTTTTTTTTTTTTCAGCGACTTAAAATTTATAAACATACTATTAATTTATTGTTCAACAAATAGAAAGGTATAAATTGTTTTAAATTTTTTACCAATCTTATCTATTAAAAAATGTTAACAAACCATACGAATGTCTACGATACAGGTTTTTAATGTTTAAATGCTTACTTTAAAAAATTCAATACCGTCTAATTGTCTACTAGAATTATTTTCACACGAATTAATTGCCTGAAAAAATAATTACAGTTTTATTGTCTCCTGCTAAAAATACCATGCCAAGTTATTTACAAAAATAAATTGACGTTAAATTCCACAATTATATCAACACAAATTGATTTACATAAAACAATAATAAGTATACAATTGAAACGTAATTTTAATATCTAAAAAAAAATAAAAAATAACAAAGTCGCAAACTAAACAACATGCAATTAAATTCGCTAAACAATTAAACAGGAAATTGAATTATTAATTATATTTGCCAAAATTACTATAGATACTATCAATTGAATAAACTTGAAATTATACCTTTACTTAATTTATGAAACTTTGCATTAAGTAATTAAAAGTAATAAAATTACTATCGGTAAATGAAAGAAATACAACTCGATGCAAAGTTATTAATTAAAAATAATAAAATATTAATTAATAATCACAGAAATTTGGTGTCTAGTGTGATAAATAATACTGGAATTGTATCCAAAGAAATATATGTTATATTCATCATTAATTTTTATTTATTATATTGTAAAATGATAAAATTATAAATCAATAAAAAATTGTTTAAATTAAAAAACATAAATTTTTTGTAAACAAATTTAATAAATCATCATAATTATAAATATCTATATAATTATTATTATAATGAGTATTCGTAATAAAATTTATCAGTCACCAATCACATTACGAAGACATTAAATTGCAAAAATGTTTAAATTTATCTTTCATGACTCGGTTAATTGCAAGTAGAAAAAGTCCAAAGACATATATATACTTATATAAGTATATATTTTTTTGTTTACTAATACAAAATTTTTAAAAACACACAAATTCACTGATTATATAATACAAGGACGGTCTTAATTGTAGATACATTACATTCACACTTTTGATTAATGAAAACAAATCAAGTATTTATAATTAATTTAATCCTTTTTATTTTTCATCCATGACCACTTCCGGTTTGAAGACTCCGATTAAATTCCTGAAACGATAGATTTCAATTAAAAATTTTATAAATTATTTTATTTATTAATAGTTTATAAATTACAGTAACAGTTAATAAATATATGTATATATTAATGAAGAACAAAATATAATATAGGACAGTACTTTATATATATATATATATAAATAGCTAGAGACTACAATTTCAAAAAGAAAGTTGGTGCGTCAAGTCTAAAAAAAAAAGAAAAAAACAAGAGTGCTGTTGTTCAAAATAAACAATTCAACTAATACAAGTGTTTAATGTGATTTAATCTAAGTAAAAAATATATATCATTCACTAAATAATAGGATAGTCAATTATTCAATTATTAAAATTTTTTTAAACAACAATATCAACACTATTCAGCATGAAACTTATTTTAAACATTAAAAATAAATAGCAACTCATGTTGAGTATATTATCGGTCATAATATATAGATTTAAATATAAATATAAATATATATATATACATATATAAATTTAATTAGTTTAATCATATGTACCTTTTAGTCATTTATAACTATTAAATTAATTACCATTTATAATTAATAGGGTGGTCAGTTTGGAAAGACTATTTTTTTTTCACTCCCACTTCAAAATATTGTTGCAGACATTGAAAAAAAATTCCTGAGTTTCAGCTCGGGATTTTAATTTTAAATACTTGACATTTGATTTTGAAGTTTCCCATTTAAAATACATAGGAAAGTTTGGATTTTTTAAAATTCTCTATAGCTCAGCCGGATTTCAAGTTATCGGGTCGTCGTTTGCGGCATTTTGTAGGTAATTTAATACTTTTCACAAGTCTCCTTAGTAATTTTACTGAGATTTTAATTGTTTTTTCTGTATTGGTTCTGAAAATCATTTTTTTTTATAATAATTTGGGTTTTTAGTTGATATTGACTAAATAACGAAAGTTACAGTAAAAATGCAGATAACGATTTTTTAGGAAATTTGATTCTCTACAAAAAAGGTCCTCTTGGTTAAGTGGCTCAAGTTCTTCGTTTACGTGATATGGGAATTTTATTAATTTTGTAAATAAAATATTTTTTAAAAAATTCGACCAAATGCCTTTTAATTTTAATTTCAAATAAGTAAATAATTTTCTTTTTATTAATTTAACCCATTAATGAAAATACGAAGGATTAAATTTGATGAGCTTCGGAAAAATTTTTGACAAACTTTTTATTTACAAAATTAATAAAATCCCTATATCACGTGAACGAAGAACTTGAGCCACTTAACTGAGAGGACCTTTTTTGTAGAGAATCAAATTTCCTAAAAAATCGTTATCTGCATTTTTACTGTAACTTTCGTTATTTAGTCAATATCAACTAAAAACCCAAATTATTATTAAAAAAAGCGTTTTCAGAACCAATACAGAAAAAACAATTAGAATCTCAGTAAAATTACTAAGGAGACTTGTGAAAAGTATTAAATTACCTACAAAATGCCGCAAACGACGACCCGATAACTTGAAATGCGGCTGAGCTATAGAGAATTTTAAAAAATCCAAACTTTTCTATGGATTTTAAATGGGAAACTTCAAAATCAAATGTCAAGTATTTAAAATTAAAATTCCGAACTGAAACTTTCAGTAAATTTTTTTAATGTCTACAACAATATTTTGAAGTGGGAGTGAAAAAAAAAATAGTCTTTCCAAACTGACCACTCTAATAATCAATCATATTAAGATTTTGTTTTGTTATAACTGAGCTGATGGATCGTTGATGGTATCGTTGAGCTCCCAATTGATTTATCCACTTGTTTGTTCCGATTATTTATAAATACTAAATTTTATTGTATTTATGTTTCCTTAGTTTTAATATTATAACACTTAGATATTTATAATTAAATACATTTAATTTATTACATTTTTCTTCTATTATTTAATGAGGTTTGCCATTCAAAATAAATTATTTTCACTTAATGGAGAGCTAAGTTTTCAGAGCATCCAAGATTGTTCCGTAGATTCGTGTCTAAGCTTTATTTACCTCTGACAAAAATTTCAATTATTACAAAAACTATTACAATTTTTAGTCGTTTCAACAAAATCTCCTAATTGTTCGTAAATTTTTGAATAATTCGAGAATTAACGAATAATTCAAAAACTTCAAATAATTCGATTCGATACGAATAATTTGTAAGTTAGAATTATTCGCACACCCCTAGTTTTTCATTAAGACAATTACCCTTTTTTCAAATTTGTTCCCTATAAGGTAAAAGACCTAGTACCCGTTCAGGGAACTAGTACCCGATCACTCCATGTATATTAGGGTGCTTCAAAAAAAACTTTAATTTTTTTTTTTCGCTCTTACCCCATAAAACGTTAGTGGTTGCCGAGAAAAAAATCTTCGCAAAAAATGGGCTTTCTAGCTCAACTCTAAGTGGTCGCTATTTTAATTTTAATTTCCTATCTGATTAACATGTAAAAATTTTTTTTTTTTTTCAAAGTGTAAATACTCGTAAGCTGCTGAATATTTTTTAAATTTATACATAGATCTTCAAAGTAGAGATCTCAAGCTTTCTAAAACCCTATGACAAGTCATAATTACCATTATTCAAATGTCAATTAAAGCTATCTAAAAAGTATCGATTTTGTATTTCAAAATGAAATTGTTAATTTTCGATTTTTTTTTTTTGCTAGCTTCAATTGGGGATAATTATGACTTGTCATAGAGTTTTGGAAAGCTTGAGACATCAACTTTGAAGATCTATGTATAAATTTGAAAAATATTCAGCAGCTTACGAGTATTTACACTTTGAATAAAAAAATTAATTTTTACATGTTAATCAGATGGGAAATTAAAATTGAAATAGCGACCACTTAGAGTTGAGCTAGAGAGCCCATCTTTTGCGAAGATTTTTTCCTCGGCACCCACTAACGTTTTAAGGGGCTAAGAGCGAAAAAAAAAATAAAATTTTTTTTTGAAGCACCCTATTGTATATCTATATTTACTAAATTCTACTAAATATAGATATAAAAATATATGAGTGATCGGGTACTAGTTCCCTGATCAGGTACTAGGTCTCTCACCTTAAATAACAATTATAATTTCGAACTAAAAATTAATAATAAAAACATTTTTACTTATAATACTTATCGATGTCGTTTTCGTTGTAAAATGACAAACCTCATATCTTATCATATAAATATAAAAAAATAAAAATTAAACCGTATAGATCATAATGAATGATAACTGATACGAATGTCATATAATATAAATAATAATAAAAATAATAAAGTTGATAAAGAGGACGTCCATCAATAACTGGTATTACGTTAAACCTCTTAGGCCTCTCCTATTTCCTGAAGAATGCATTTCATATATTGATATATATCATTTGACAAGTGAGTAAAAAAATAAATAAACAATATAAATTAAATGCATTGCAATTGCTAAACTAGAATTTCAAGCACATCTATATGTGTATGTAATATGTTAAATACATATATATATATACATCTACATAAATATATATATGTATTGATAATTGTACAATTTGTAATACGTCGCAGGCTCTAGACAGCTGGGATCCGCATCTAAAAATGAAACTAATGCAGTACAATGTAAACCTAAATTACATTAATTGAAATAAATAAAAAATTAAACAAATAAATGACTAATTAATATATAGAATATAATATATTATATTAAGGCATGGGTATTTAAATATCATTAAAAGTGTACACAAGTAAAAATTTTCTCAACTATTAATATTGGTTAATTAATACAAGATTATCAATTAAATATTTTAATAATTATAGTAATTGATAATATAAATGACAATATGAAAAAGCAAAAATAATTAAAAAGACAATGATATTATTATTATAATTAATAATAATAATTATTAAAGCACACGAGGCTGCTGCATCAGACACGAAAACCTAACATACATATTTTTTTATCATTATACCAATTATAAATTATATTTTTCAATTCGTCCACATCAGTTATTATTATAATTGTCCATTATTTAAATTTAAATTTTACTTTTTTTCCAATTCATTTTATAAGCAGTCACGTCATACATTTTCCCAAGATCTTCAGTTTGCTGCTTCACCTGCCAATACATACCGTCTTTGCTTGCTTGCTATCATCTTTTATATATTTTTTTTTCTTTATATTACAATACAGTAAAAATTTTTTGATAAGAAATATCTGACAGTATTTATTTATTTTTTTTTTTATGGAACACTGACGGACTACGTTTGATTATACATTAATTATTAATTAATATAATTTTTCAGCGATTAAAAATATAATATCCTACGGTGTTTTTATATTTTTAGTAATTAATACTATTAATTATAATCAATTAATTAAAATAAAAAAAGAAAAGTAAAATAACATAAAGAATAAATTTACGGAGGACTTTGTATTATACTGTGATCTTAACTATTTTTATCTTTATATTCATTTAATATTTTTTTTAAATTTATATTTAAATGATTTTTATACTTAGTCATATTTTTTTTTAATCGCTATGCAAGCGGATCGTAAATTACCATAGACGTTTATCTTAATCATCATTATTAATATAATTGTAATTGTATATGTAATATTTTTTTTCATAATTTGTTTTTTTCTTAATTATTTTAATGAATTAATTTTGTAATATATTGTGAAGACAGCAGGTAACCGCGTCCCAATGGAAAGCTATCTGAAAACTGTGGGAAATGAAATGATTACTGTAGAAAAAAGAAAATAGTTTTGTTTTTTGTTATAATTAACAAATCACAATCAATTATCACAATCAGTTGATAATTATTATTTTTTTTTGTTAAATATTTGCAATAATTTTCAAAGGTGTAAAACATAAATATACATTCAATATCATATTTTTTAAGTTAAAAAATAGCAACAGTTAATTTATGACCCTGAAAAATTTAAATAACGCCAGATATTTAAAACAAATATATAAATATATATATGTATAATAATAATAGTAATAATAATAAAAAATACATACATGATATATAATATAAAATATAATTATATAATATCGGATTAATATTGTTACACCATTGATAAACAATCATGTTTAAAGATTGATAATTGTTTAAAATTGTTAATGACAATTTTAAACTTATTCATTAATTGTTATTACAGTCGACTTGGTCATAAGCCTGGTCTAGGGGATTCAGGAGAAATTTTTATTGGAATTTCGATCTCCCCACTACCAGGCGTTTAGTTTTGTTCTCGACTACTCGTTATAAGCCTGTTTTATTTAATCTTCTATATTATTAAGAGAATAAGGAAAATTTTGTTCCCGCCATACCCTCGCAGATTTGAATCACGGTGGAAACACGGTGAGTTTGTTCCTTTTCCCCCACTGTGATTATGCGGTGTATCCACCGTGATTCCACGGTGTTTTCACTGTGATTACGCGGTGGATACACCGTGGAACCACAGTGGTGAAATAGCGCAAAGCCACCGTGGAATCACGGTGGATACACCGCGTAATCACAGTGGATACACTGTGTATATCCGGTGGTAAAATAAAAACCACGATGGATCCACGGTGTTTACACTTCCACGGTGTTTCCACCGTGATTCAAATCTGCGAGGGTATCTATATGATAGAATTAGTTAATGTTATTGAAATTGGTATCATTAGATAGGTCTTGACTTGAATTTGTGTCTTTTCATAGTTTAAACTCTTTTTAATTGCCAAGTATTGAGATAAATAGATTTATCTATATCATTCGAATTACATTTAAATTACGCGGGAAAAAAGACGATCGTATTTATTTTCTTTACATAAATTAATACTTTAATTATTCTGTCACTAAATATGACTGAATGTCACTGAATATATAACTATATTATTTATATCGCGTTACTTATTCCAAAATGACAGATTTTTATGCTCCCTTTTGGATTTAGGAAGCTTCTCAAAGCCAAAAAAGTGTGCATAGAAAAAAAAAGGATTCATTGACACAAGAAATCTTTACTCGCCTAAAGAAAATTTTTACTTACCCCAAGAAATTTTTTGCATTGTGAATTGAAAACAAAAATGTATTTAGAACTAGAAAAATTACTTGGTGCAAGGAATTATTTCTTGACCAAAAAAATCTTTTCTCCCCCCAAGACAATTTTTGTATTTAATCGATAATGCATAAAATTTCTTGGAGCAAATTAAAATTTTCTGCGGCAAGAAATCCTTTTTTTCTGCGTATTTTATAAATTTAATAGAAATATTTGGGCAGTCACGTAGTGACTGCAGGTTGCTCGTATGATTTCAAACGTCAAATTTACGTTTTGTTACATACGTCAGTATCCCGATTTTTCTAGTGCTTATAGCACTAAAATAAATACTTATATTTTTACACTAATAATAATTGTACTGGAAAAAATTATAGTGACAACGGTATTAATTACAGTAATAATAATAATAATTGTTATTGATCAACATGATGCTCAATAAAACTTTTAAATTGTAACAGAAGCTTTAATTGTAATTAATGATTACAATTATCAACAATAAATTATATTTTACTTAATATTTATTAAAATATTATCCGCGAAAGATCGATAGTAAATTTTCATAATTAATTTTGATATTTTGTTCCTGTTGTTAGTTTATAATTTAAAGAATTTTAACGGAGGCTAATAACGAGCTGTCTGGTACGAAACTCAAAAAAGTGGTTAAGTGGGAAGCTTTTTGGACTCAGTACCTGCCGATTGGGGGAAGAGGCTTATGAAGGGCAGGCGTATGACGGGTAGTCGACTGTCTGAGCTTTTAAAAATTGCATATTTTATTTTAAACTTTCAAATACTTAAATTTAAATTTGAAAAAAATGTATTTTTGAATGACATATGCAATTTCTAAAAACTGTTATAAAAATAAAAAATAAATAAATACTTACTTATTAATATTGTAGACTCTTAATTATCAGCGTTAGGCTGGGAGTAAGAGTAGTTTTGATAGCCAGTGGGAAACCCTGGATTCTGTTGCCCTGGATTTTGTTGTTGTGGTGCACCAGCACCCGGTGCATAATAATTTCCGGGAGTTGATCCAGGATTCATGCCTGGATAAGCTCCGTATGCTTGTGGAAAGGCATTTGCTGGTGTTGGTGCAGCTGGTGTTGCTGGTTGACCTTGCATTGCTTGTGGTTGCATTTGTGTTTGGCCCATTGGATTATTCTGAAAATTATAATTAAATTTGTTATGCATCAAATTATATTTTGTTTATCGTTCATAAATACAACCGACAAATATTTTAAAATAATAATTTTATATTTTTTCATGAAAGGTTGATCCAAAATAATAAGTTTTTTCGAATTCCGCATTGTTTTTTAGTTATTTTCGTTTCAAAGTCAAGCTCTTAAATCGATCAGAAGACTATTTTATTTATGAGCTTACCATTAAAATGAAAATAACTAGAAAACAATGCGGAATTCGAAAAAACTTTATTGGAAATAATTTGTAGGGAATAAAATTGTCTACAAAAAATGTCCCATGATATTTTGTGATAAGTCTTATAGTTTTGCCAGAAAAGTAAAAAGATCTTAAAATTTAATATGAATTCGACTTCAACCTCAAATAACTTTTCAACAAATGGATTTATCAAAAAATGATAAGATACTTTTTTTGTAGAGCATTCAATCCTCTACAAAAACATGTCGGTAGATTTATACTACGGCGAAGCGGAACCTCTTAATATTGAGAGCTCTAATTTTCACAGGCGTATTTTTATACCTAAATGAAATTTTTGAACCTGTTTCCGAGAAGAAAAAAAAATTGCCGAAGTGAGGCGAAAAAAATTTTTCGATCGTAAAGCACACTCTGATGCTTCACATCATGAGTCGTGCAATTGTTATTTCTTGAAACACCCTAATATATACAGTGAAACCTGGATAAGTGAGACTCGAAGGGACCAAGATTTTTTCTCACATATCGAGGTTTCTCAGTTATAGAGGGACAATCAGATTGGGAAGATCAGCATCATAAATAAAAATGTAATATTTGTTATTAATGTATACAGAATTAAATAATAATAATCTATTTAAGGACATTAAAATTAGTATAAAAACATGAACTTAAAAATCGGAACGTTTTTCATGGAACGAAAATAAAAAAACGAAATGAAAAGTGAAAATCTACAGGATTTAGATTTCTGAAATGTTTCGCACGTCAGCCGATAATTGCAGGCCATCCCCAACTACCCCTTAAGTCACCTTTAGATTCAAATTACATAAATTATTTTCATTTTCGTTGCGTAAAAACGTTCCGATCTTCAGGTACATATAAAAAACTAAGTTATTTTGGTTTGTTTGAAACAACTTTTCCGTCAATAATATTTCTACAGTAAATAATTTGTCCAATTTTGCTTTATCACCGATAGCTGAATTTTCAAAATATTTGTGTAGAGTTTCTAAAGCTATTTCTGCTTCACGTTTTGTCACTTTCTTTTGAAATATTATTTATTTGTTTAATTTATTTATACGTATATATATAGAGACTGCAGATAACCGAGTGCTTAGTCACAATGTCGCTGATAATAAAATAAAAAATCGTCCGTAAAATCTAAATCGAGACTTAGCTTATTAAAAAACCAAGAAAAAAAAGTAAATAATAATAACGATATTAATAACAAATAAAAAATTATACCTTTCCAGCTTTCATTTGTGCTTCAATAGCTTCAGCTTCTTTTATTTTACCAATACTACGATAGTACTCAGCCCACTGAGCACTGTAATCAGCTTGTCCGCCATTCTGTGTAGCATTTTGTGGCTGAGCTTGTTGATTAGGTTGGGGCTGCTGCTGTTGCTGAGTCGCTTGTGCAGCAGCTGCGGCACCTGGAGCTGCAACAGCAGCGACCGCTGCCGCAGCTTGCTGCTGGGCTGGATCGGCCTTTGCTTGTTTCGACTGTTGCTCAATCAATTCAGCCTCGCGATGCATTCCCAAAGAACGATAATATTCAGCCCATTGGGCACTGTAGTCTGGTTGACCAGTTTGAGGATTTATTTGCACGGGTTGCGCAGTAGCAGCTGTCAAAAATCACATTTTAAATAATTTAGTACCAACAATAAACTATCGCGTAATATTATTAAGAGTAAATATAATATATACTAACAGGCATCAGTTGGTTGAGCTTGAGTAGGCCATGTTTGATAACCTGCACCTGCGTTCCATGTCGGATTGTAACCAATTGCACCCTGAGCACCAGCGTATGCTGCATTTGCACCTCCTTGGAAATCATGCATCGGATCATTTTGCTAAAAAAAGTTCATGTTTTTTTTATAATTTACAATTAGATAAATAAATATAGTAATTTATTGATGATAATTTATATACCACGCCTAGTTTTTCATTAAATATCCTCTTGGCATGTTCTACTTGTTCTGGAGAGCCACGAATAATAAAAATCTTTTCAGTTTCAGTGCCTGGATTTCTACGATCAAGTTCACAGTGTGCTCCTGTTTGCTGATTTATTTGTTTTATTGTCTCGCCACCTTAAATTTTAATAAAATAAATTTAAAAAAACAATTAATTAAATGAAATCAAAATAACTCGGGAAAAAGTTTGGATCTGCCTAGATCGAATTAGATCAGGTCTAATCAAATTTTATGTATGAATAAGTATGAACAGATCTGATATGCTCTGTTCAGATCAAAGTAGATCTAGGCTAATACAACTTCCTGCTTAAAAATTAGTCTGTCTAGATCTGAACAGATCTAATTTCATCTGGGCAGATATAGACAAAATGCAGATCTAAACTTTTTTCCCCGGGAATAAATGAAAATAATTTATTCACACTAGTGGTGTCTCTTTAATTGTAAAAATTCATATACAGTCCAGTCGCGTTATAAGTCCGCCGACTTATATTTCTTGGAAAACACTCCCTCTCTATGACTATGAAAATAATCATGTACACACTCACACGCTTGCAAAGTAGGGGAAGTGTGAGTTACGGCGTTCAACTGCTGAGCAGAAGTGGAGGTACAGGAATTCTTAGAATTATATTCCCCTACACCCCTGTAGGCGGACTTATAACGCGATTCGACTGTAATTTCTTTCATTTATTGTTTAGAGTCGTAGACATAAATAAATAATTAAAAATGTATATTACCTTTGCCAATAATTATTCCACACTTAGTTGAAGGTACATTGTATGTAGCTTCTATTTTGTCTTGCATCGAGCCACCTCCTTGTCGTCGATCCCAACCTCCGTATTCATTAGGACGTCCACCACCGCCTCCATTATTATTACCACCTCCGAAGCCATTGCCACGTGATCCACTTCTTCCTGCAGGCGGTCTATCATCTCGTCTCTGTAATTTAAAAAAAAGTTAGTATGTTAAATTTCTTACTGATAACTCAAAATTTAAATTTAAATTTAAAAAAGTTAGAGACCGTGACACTATCGATGAGCTCTTGAATTCGCTGACGAGCTTGTTCTACAGCTTGTGGTTTTCCTGACAGTAAACATTTTCTATCACCTGGACCCTCTTCTCTTCCCTGCTGAAACTGTACTCGTGCTCCGGTTTCAGATTGAATTTTCTTGATCATGTCACCTCCTTTGCCGATAACAACACCGACAGCTGCTCGCGGTACTAATACTTCACATCCGTCGCCATTATTTGACGGTGCTGATGACGATCCGTGATTATTGAAGCCATTGTCATTAGAAAAACTATTTCTCTCATTGTTTCGTGGTCCACGATGAAACATTTGCATTTCTTTTTCGGCTATCAGTTCATACACTAATTGTTTAGCGTACTCTACTTTCTGAGGATCTCCAGTTATTCTAAAATAATTTTTTATTTATTTTTATTTTTATTTATTAAACTTTAATGCCAAGGCTTAAGCCGAATGGCAAATATACAAAACAATATTAACAGTATCAATATGAACATTGAATAATATCAATAATTCATACTATTAGTATTTATATTTATATTAAATGTATAAGACTATAATAAAAATTTATGAATAATTCTATAATAAGACTATGAAACTCCAACCATCCAACCCATTAACAATTTAAACGTTCAGTTTTAGACGAGTAGCTCATTCTTGAAAAGGATTAGAAACAAGATTTTCTAAAGATTGTCTATCACAATATTTTATTTCATTATGCTAAAAGAAAGCCAATACCAGTAGCATTTCCATTGATTTCGAGATTAAGAAACAACTCAAACGCTTTGTTTTTAAAAGCTTCGAGGCCTTGAGAGTTTATGACTTCGCGTGATAATTCCTGCCAAAGACGAATTGCGGTGGTAACACGACTTTATCTCTCAGGACAAAATCTCCTTGGCAAAATCTCTCCAGGATAAAATTTCTAAAATTATTTTTATGTCCAATCCCTGATGGCCATACTATCACTTCAAATATTTGACGTTCAGTGATTTTGATTAACTTCACAGTAAGTTTAAACCAAGTTTTTGCAATTGACGATGATGTCCAATTTGGGCTGGGAATTTCCCTTGATTTCATACATGTATGTGTAACACATTCTATTTATTTATGATACATACATAAAATGTGAAAAAAAAACCTGAATACGATTCCAGTCGTAAGTGTAGAAATCATTATAATTACATAGATTATTATAAGATCTCGTTTATAGAGTTCGTGTTCGACAGATTTTTTCCTGGAGAGATTTCGTCGGGGAGATATCATGGTGGAACCAATTACGGTAACTACAAACGAATCCTCACAGGTGGTGGTGTCAAAGTTTGCTACTTTCAAATTTATATTGTTTTAAGCCGCAAGTCTAACGGATGCCTTTGGTCGTCATCTTCATTTTTATAATTCCCGGTTGCATTAAATTTCCTGATAATTCTCGATATTCTCTTTTGTGGCCACCTTGTAAAAGGCTACTAAAAAGTTTATCATTGAAAAATCTTCTTATACGTATTTTTAAAAATGAAATTTCGTATTTTATATCAACTATCCCAAACCCTAGATTACTACTAACGAATTGATTAAATTCCAAGAACATGTATTTAAATATTTAAATACTTTCGAGCGGTATCTTAAATTTTAACTGCCGCAATCAAATTCCCAGATACTCTTCAAATTTCCCTGACATTTCCATACTTCCCAGTTGCATTAAATTCCCGATATTCCCTTTTGTTGCCCCCCTGCTAATTAATTAAACAAACAAACAAATAAAATATTTACCTCAAAGGTTTTTCTTGTTCTTGTGAAGGTCCATCCTGAATAACAACCATTTTGGCGCCAGATTTTTCTTGAAGCTGTTTAATAGTTTCCCCGCCTTTGCCAATAATTAATCCAACTTTTGGACCAGGTATCATTATTTCCACATTACCTGGATGACTATTACTGCTCATCATCGGACCTCCACCTCCACCACCACTTCCTCCGCTACTTCCGCCGCCACTACTACCTCCGCCCCCTCCCCCGCCTCCTCCACCACCGCTATTATTAGGATTAGGCATGTTCATGTCACCCATACCGCCTTCAGATCGGCAGCGCTGATTGACGATCGACAGTACTAAGTCCTTAGCACGACTGCAACACACAAATAATAAATAATTATATAAATAATCAAATGAATTAATTAGTTAATAATATTAATTTAAATAAACTAATTATTAAATACTAAGCAATATACAATACACATAATACAATATTTGTTTGCAAAGCACAATCATATATGGCTGTAATAATTCCGAATTATAAAAAATAATAATTTACATCATTTTCTTTTATATTAATATAATAATTAAACCAGTAGCGATAATTACAATTAATTATTAAATTTTTAAATCAACTATTTTTTTTTTTTTTTTAAATACAATTTAAATAAATTTTATAAATTGTCCTCCTGGTTTCTATATGTTTGAGATATCCCATGCACAATTCTATCCTCCCTACAATTTTTTTCACATTTAAATCTCACACTTACAATCCCTATGTAAAAATAAAAAACTATTATTATTTTAACAAAATAAAAATAATAAAAACAAAAAAAAAATATTTCTTTCAATAAAATATCATGATCAGTATTGATATACATGATTATAAATATATATATATGAAATATATATAAATATATGAAGTATAAAATTATAAAAAATGAAATAATAAGACGTAGTGTCCATGGTCGCTCCAGGATCTACAATAATTCTGAAAAAATGTCAACGATTTTGATATTTCTATATAAATGCATGTGCGATATAAATTATTTAAATTATCAAACAATTATATGTGTATATATATAAATATATAGTGAAATATGGCAGACATTTATTTAAAACAATATCAAGGAGGATAGTATGCTTGGTAATTATATTTATAAATAATAATTAGAAAACAAAAAGTAAATCTAAAGCAGATAAAAATCAATGTCGTAAATATTTTAAGGGGTAATTTCATATGGGATTGCATTGCATACAAAATAATAACAATAATAATAATAATAATAATGAAAAAATAAATAAAATATAAATAATACTGCAGTAATAAAAACAAGAAAATAAAAAAAAAGGGAAAACGAGTTACTTGACAGCTTCTCTTGAACCCGTTAAGGTACAAAGACGTTCAGGCAGACCGCCACTTTCGGGTGCCATTTGTATTTTACACCCCGTTTCACTTTGCAACCGTGTAATTTGTTCACCACCCCGTCCAATTACTAAAAAAATACACACAATTATTAATTTATTAAATAGTACTTAAAGTTAATTGATTAATTAATTACTATAATTATTTATTATATGAGTAGTTACACAAAATTTGGTTTAATTTATGTCTAAAAATATTTCAGATACTGCTAGACATATATAATTATTGATAATATATAAATACAGGTAATTTATGGACATATGATAAATATAAATATATAAAATTTGAAATTAGGGGCATTCTCAGACAGTGCCCGCCATTATTTAAATAAATTGTAAAAAAGACAACGCAGTTACAATTTTGCCGAGATATAGATTTAAAAAAAAATTATAGAATTGACATAAAGATTTTACAGAAATTTATTTTCCAAATTTCGTTTGACTCCTAATTGATATCAACTGTAAATAATTTTTTTAAAAATCTATATCTTGGCGAAATTGTAACCGCGTTGTTTTTTTTTTTCAACTAATGCTTCAACTTTTTTTTAATTAATTATCAAAATTTTATTACGGGAATTAAAAATTAAAGTTATTTAATGTTTTTAAAAAGGAGGAGGAAACTGTCTGAGAATGGCCTTAAGTTTTTCAAAAATTTATATTTGTTCTCCTGAAACGTCGGTCTATTGTCACTCAGTTTTTTTCTGTCAGAACTTGGAGTGAATTCGGATTGAAATAAAATCCGTATTCACTCCCGATTTTTTACAGTATCAATTTTATTTTAATAAAAAATTAATTTCTTTCAGTAAATGTCTTATTGATTCAAATAATTGTTAAATCAAGAGTATCCATTTTTTAATAAATTTTTTCTGTTCAATGTAGAGCCCTAGTCATGTTGCCTTTACTGTAAACTAATACTTTAAACCACATTATTTACAAAATAATTCAAACACTACTAAAGTAATATATTTGATACTAAATTTTTTCAACTCGTGACTTTGTCAGCATTCATGTCGACGTCTCGTGTACCTGAAGATCGGAACGTTTTCCGCACAACGGAAAAAAAAATTGAAAAGTAAAAAAACTACTGGATGACTAGATTTCAAAATTTTTCGCATATAGATGCTGGTATGTCAGCCGAAATTCTTCGGCCAACCCCAACTTCCGAAACTACCCCTTAAGTAATCAAATTACATAAATTTTTTTTTATTTTCGTTAAGCGATAAACGTTCTGATCTTCAGGTACATGAAGTCTCAGGAGTTCAACTGTCAAAAAATTTAAATTTATCATCAAAAAATATTATCGATAAAATAACTGTAAAAAAAAAAATAAAAAAAAGTTTGATAAATCCAAAAGTGCACGACTCTTAAGACTCATTTGCAAAAAAAGCAAAAAAGAAAATGTACGATAAAAGTTTCAAGGACAATTTGTTTTTGTTTTTTTCTTTCCGTTAGACTAGAAATTAAAATTTCGCTCCGAAAAATAGTCAGATGTATTTTTTCGCGCAGGTGCAACTGGTGTGACGAAAGTATATGTAAGAAACATATATAGATATACAAAATTAGTTAAGCTCTTTTTATTAATTATAATTAAACGGGGTCAAATTTGATGGCCATTTATGACACACTTCTTCTTCGGCCCTAAAATAATCTTTTTAAAAAAAAAGTTATCCAAATAATGGCTTTTTTCTCGAGTTTTTGTGTTTACGGACACTTTCTACTGCTTGACGGGAAAATTTTTTTTTACATTTTGATGCTTTTCTAGTTATTTAATACATCAAATTTTTCTTTATAAGTAATAAAATTAATCCTTATTAAATTCTCTATTCGATAATGTGTAACTTGGTTAAGTTCCGTGGACTAACAAGAGTAAAACAGTAGCGAAAAAAAGGTAAACTGAATTTTTCGATCGTAAAGCACACTCTAATACTTCGCATTAAGAGTCGTGCAAAAATAAAAATTAGACTTAAAGTTACCAAAATTTTATATAACTACCCAACTATATCTATTTCACATTATTAATCTCACTGAATTAGTTTCTTTTTTTAATTAAATTAATTTTCAAATAAAATTTATTGGGAATTAGAATCACTGATTGCTACATTATCGGATAAAATTAATAGATAAAATAATTCCGGATAATAAAGTTATAAATAAAAATAAACGAATTGAATAAAATGTGATTCTAACTCATAATAAATATTAAATAATTTTTTATTTGATATATATTATTGGTTAAAAAGTAATCGGTGAACAGCCGATTATATATTTAAATCCAACTAGTCCGTGATAATAATGTTAATGATAATAAATGTTTTACTCGGATTAAGTACAGTTATTTTGACTGAATTATAATCATTATAAGAAAATAAATAAATAAATAAAGCAGTAAAAAAATATATTAATGAGTATAAATACTAATAACTGTAATTAATTAATTAATAAATATTGTTTAACTTCAATCAAAATAGTTGTAAAAATCAGTTAATTAAAACAAATATTATGTTAAATTAATAATAACGCGTGGATCAGTTTTTTAATAAAGATTAGGAATTTTTCTTTTAATGAATAAAATTCCTAAACTTACTTAATCCGACCATTTTGTCCGGAACTCTGATATCTTCATTGCAAATACCTCCCAAGCTAGATGTTGGCGATGATACTGGTGCTCCTCGATTCCCTCCATTGTCTCCTATTCCTCCCAACGGTCCGCCTCGCATTCCAATTAATGGATCTTGTGCTAATTTCTTTGCCTCTGGTTCTGTAAATTCATCACTGAACCCTATAATCAAACAGAATAATTACATTAATTTCAAATGCAATTTATTAGAAAAAAATTATTTACTGTGTATAAATAATAACATGGTGGCCACGGATTTTCGAGATAGAAATTTCCTGACTGTTCCAGGTAATCCAGTCAAACAATTCAAAAAAATTTCTGACTATATGTAGTAATATTAAACCATTGGAAATATTTATTTAATTCAAAATAAAATGCTATCAGTCAGTTCAATAAATAATCAATTATTGTCGTTAAATGAAACTTTATTTTATTATTTGTCAATGTTCGTAGATTTTTTTTATTTATTAAATGAATAATTTTTTATTTTTTATTTTAAATCTATGTTTTTATATAACTTACTCTGTAATAAAATATAAATAAATTTTTCATTTCCACTAGAATAAATTTCATAAATAAGAACGTTTTATACAATAGTAATAAAATATTAATCAAGTACGCGAATAATAAATATAGTGAAACTTATTAGTTCAATACTTATGTATACTTTTAATGTTTTTGGTTTTTTAACTTGTCAATATGCATGTTAATAACTTGAAGATCCTGAGGATTGGTTTCTACTAAGACTTTTTTTTTCTAACAGCCTTTTTAATTCTAACTGCTTCATTTTTCCGCTGTTTGAATCAATTTCTACTAATTTTTTTTCAAGATAAAATTACAATTGCATTCGCGCCGCACACTTTTTGAACAGTTTTGACAGACAAAAAAAATTTATCGGATTTTTTCAGTCAAAAGAAAAGAAAGTAAACATTTTTCCAGCTTTGTAATGAAATTCGCTGACTTTTTCCTGATTTTTCCAGTTTTCTGATCTGGTTTTAAAATTTTTTTATTATGCACGATTCCGGAGTAATAAAAAATCAATCATAATTATCGGAAAAATTTATTGAAACTCGTAGACCGTTTTAAGACGAGCAGAAATTTTGAAATTTTCTTTTGATAGTTTTCTTAGGATTACTCCGGGTCCGTGAAGAATAGAAAAATTTAAAGACCAAATCAGAAAACTAGACACTCAAACTACAATTTTTTATGTTTGTTTTTATTGTACGAACATTTTCCTTCGAGTTACCACTTATTGAAAATCACTTGAAAATTTTGAATTTTTTTTTAATATCCTTTAATTTTTGAGACTAATGTATTATTTTTTAAACTGTCGCAATTAAATTTCTGGATAATTTTCGAAATTCCCTCAAATTTCCATATTTCCCGGTTGCATTAAATTTCCCGATATTTACCTTTTGTGACCACCTTGTAGAAGGCTACTAGAAAGATTATCATTTAAAAATCTTTATACAGTCGACTTCGTCATAAACCTGGTCTAGGGGACGTAGAGGAAATTTCTCTTGGAATTAAAATCTTCCCACTACCGTGCGTTTAGTTTTGTTCTCGACTACTCGTTATAAGCCTGGTTTATTTAATATGAGTTTAAACATCATATTTACGTTTTGTTACATACGACAGTATCCCGATTTTTCTAGTGCTTATAGCGCTAAAATAAATAAACTTTTTACACTAATAATAATTGTAATGGAAAAAATTATAATGACAACGGTATTAATTACAGTAATAATAATAATAATTGTTATTGATCAACATAATGCTCAATAAAAATTTAAATTGTAACAGTAGCTTTAATTGTAATTAATCATTACAATTATCAACAATAAATTATATTTTACTTAATATTTATTAAATTATTATCCGCGAAAGATCGATAGTAAATTTCCATCATTAATTTTGATATTTTGTTCCTATTGTTAGTTTATAATTTATAGAATTTTAACGGAGACTTATAACGGGCTGTCTGGTACGAAACTCAAAAAAGTGGTTAAGTGGGGGCTGTTTGGACTCAGTACCTGTCGATTGAGGGGAAGAGGCTTATAATGGACAGGCTTATGACGGGTAGTCAACTGCATATCTAAAAAAATGACATTTCATATTTTATATCAACTATCCCAGACTCCAGATTACTATGAACAGATTTATTAAATTTCAAGTACCCGTATTCAAATATTTAAATACTTTTAAACATTCCCACCAAATACCAATTAAAATATCAATAAACAATAATAAAATAATGACGTCAAAAAGCTGGTACTGGATTACAACCAAATATGAACCCCTTGCATGCAATCTGTTGTTATTTATTCCCCAATCTTTTGCTAGTGGTAATTTTTCATTATCCCCTTTTTCTTTTCTCTTATTTTATCCTTCTCAAAACTCATATTTATTTCACCGATTGGCTTAAACAAGTAAACAAATAAATAATTTAAAATTACCTGTACTGTCTTCAAGTGACCTCTTGATCCCACCATCGGTATTTTGATTGCCACCAGGATTTATTTTAGCAGCGATCTGAAAAAAATAACAAAATAAAATCCATCAATAACAGAACCAATCAAAAAAATTTAATCGGAGAAAATATAAATAAAAGCACTGCATCCTATAATCAATACTATCATTCATTTATTCAGCTCCAGACAGCAGTCTCGGTATAAGTCGCTATAAAATTTATGATTCTAAATCCACGTTTTCTATATTAAGTTCAAGAGTTTAATGGAAAAAAAAAAGTTTAAAAGTTTAAAAGTAAAATAAAAGGTCAATACAGTATAAGTCTGTATGATAAATTTAAATTTAAAACTTAAAAGCATACTTGGAATAATACTATTTATAACTATTAAATTATATATAATATTAGAATATATACATATATATGTTGTATGAATCATATACCTGTTTCGCACGTTGTAATGCCGCGGCAAAAGCCGAACTCTGGCTGAAATTCTGAGGCGGAGCAACCGCTGAATAATCACTCATTGTTAACCATCAAATTTTAAAACGTACCGGTTTATTTATTAGTCTTTAATTACTATTGTTAATTAGTATATAAATTTAACTGATTTTAATTTTTTTATTTTTTAAATTCACTGCACTTTAAATACTCAAAATTTATATTTATTTATATTAAAGTACTGATGCTATACGACGTGACAAAAAAAATTAATCAAGAAAAAAAAAATTTTTTTAACTACAACTGAAGAATGCGTTAAGAGAATATGGATAATTAGTAATGGCGCGCAAGCGTCAGTAATCTACTAGAATCACCAGGAATCAGATACGTGATGCTGAAGAACGAGAACGAGATTTAAAGTTGATAATAATGATGGTTATAATTATGGTGATGGGTGATGACGATGATGCAGCCCTTGGAACTTAGGCCGACACTGGGAACTTGTGACTGATTACTTTTTTTTTTTTTTAAAACGCACCACACTTTGTTTGAGGTACCACCAAAAACTCGAGATTTAGTTTTAGAGTAATAAAATAATTATTTTTAATTACCCGGTGGTTAAATTAATTTAAACTGAAGGTATGTATTTAAATAGTGAGTAAAAATCCACGAAGATTTAAATATTTCGTGGTTTTTAAGACAAAAATGCTTGGATTTGGACTCGAGTATCTCCAAGCAATTTCCAAGCTCTTTAACTCTTGCCAACTCCCTGGCTCCAACTACTGGAATTAAATGGAAACTCGAATGTTGACCTGGATGATCCTTTCACCAATCAGAATCCATTATGACGCTTTTTTATGTCGACGTTTGATGCTTCTTCATTAGGATGATTTTAACCAATCATCATCATCAGACTAAACAATTATCATTTTATTGAAAATACTTTTGTGGAATGAGTGTGAATGTAGCAGATGTCAGAAAAATTTTAAATTATTAATAAATAGAGTAAATAATTGATAAAATAAAATTTAAAAAAAAGCGCATTTTTTAAATTTTAAAATTAAGCGCATTTTTTACAAATATTATTTTTTTAATTATTAATAATTTTAAATTTGTCTGATGTCTGCTACATTCACACTCGTGTTGTGGATGATCCTGAAGTTAGCAGACAATTGTAAATTTTTGACTTTTTTTTTTCAATGAATCATTTACAAGAAAAGAAAACTAAAAGCACGCATAGAAAATTTAAAAAACTCTGAGTGTATTTTTTTAAATATTTTTTTTTCTCCATCATTTTGAAAAATATCAAAAATTTATGAGACGCCGGCTAACTTCAGTATCATTTTTTGTGGTAAATTATTTTTTATTAGTGTGAATGTAGCTGACAATTAGCAATTTTTGAATTTTTGAATAAATAATTAAAATGTAAATACTTACAATAAAAAATAATAATATGTATTTAGATAATTTAATAATTAGTACGCGCATTTTTTTAAATTTCATTATATTTATTTACTTAAAATTTAAATATAAATTGACGCATGTCTGCTACACTCACACTCATCATTTTTAAATGTTTCTTATAAACGTGACTTTAATTTATTTGAAAACATCACCACCCCAACTTAAGAACAAAAATTTGTTTAATTTTTTAAAATAAACAATTATCGGACGAATAAAAAATTATATCGGACATTGACGGACATTAGACGGACGATTCAATTGTTTATAACAAAATTTAAAAAATTCATTTTTAGGTGCCAAGTTCAGGGAGGTAACATCACTTTGTGACAAGTGTGAATGTAGCAGATATGAGATAAATTTAAAATTACAAATTAACGAATTAAACAATTTAAAAATTTTAAAAATTCACATACTGATTTTCAAATTCTATGAATGCGCATTTTTTGAATTTTATTCGATTTAAATTTAATCCACTCGTTTCAAAATTTTAAAAGTTGACAATCATCAGCTACATTCACAATCATAACCTTGTGGCGGGCAATTCTACAATTGTTTTTTTTTGTTTTTGTTTATAATTATCATGTGATAAAGAGTTATCAATTTACTTGACGTGATATTTTCCATTCATTCCATTTATATATATAGATATACATCTATGTATATTGTTAATCTGTTGATTGTGATACTTTTTATAATTTATAGACTTCGTGTCATATTTTGTAGGTAACAAGTGTTACTTTTCTTATCATTAATTGTAAAGTTTCGGTAGATGACATTTGTAATTTTATTATTTACATTCAAACGTCTAACGTCTTCACGTGCAATTGATTTCAGTACTTAAATATCTATTTGCTTTGTAAATAATAAGTATTATTTAATAATGAAATCATCGAATATTAAATTGTGCGTTGATGTGCCATTGGAAAATAAAAAACTTGAAGAAATAGTTGATGTTGCCAAAGATTTTGCTCTTATAAATGGTAAATAATAATAAAATATTTTTTTTTATTAAAAATATTAATTGTTTTAATAAAATTATTTATGATTATGATCCTGAAATTGAAAAACAATCTAAAGTTTTTAGATTTTTTTCAAACAAATTAATTATAAAAAAAAAACTAAAAATATCCACATTTAGAAAATTAAAAAATCTAAAAATGCATTTTTAAAAAATTTTTTTTTTTCATAATTTATCTTGAGAAAAATAATCGAGAAATTATTAGACGCCGGCTAACTTCAGTATCATTTATGATTTCGACAATTAGCAATTTTTTTTTTTTTTTTTTTTTTTTACAACAAAACTATTGTAAAAAAAAAAAAAAAAAAATATGCACATGTAGAAAAATAGAAAAGCTTTAGGTGCATTTTTTGAAATATTTTTTTTTGAAATCCCTGGGTAAGAATTCCGATTGAGTCCGATTGAAATCCTATTGAAGTAAATCGGATTTCTAAATTAGAGAAATTTCTTTTTAAAAAAAATTCAAAAATTATTTGACGTTGGCGAACTCGAGTTTCATAATTATTTTTGTTAATTTTAATATATTTTTTTTCAGGTATTTCATTGCATTCAAATGCGTGTTTTGATCGTAATTGTGTAAGAATATCTAAATTCACACTAATACCGACAAGTTTTCCGAGAGATGAATTTAATAAGGCGAAAAACATACAAGTGGCGATAAATAAATTGATGCACAAAGTTGCTTATGATGATGAATTTCTTACAAAAACTTTACAAAGGTATTTTATTATACTAATAATAATCATTACTATTATAAGTATTATGTTTCAAATTGATACTCAAAAACAGCTTCCCCACTTAACTACTTTTTTGAGTTTTGTACCAGAGAGCCCGTTATAAGCCTCCGTTAAATTCTATAAATTATAAACTAACAATAGGAACAGAATATCAAAATTAATGATGAAAATTTACTATCGATCTTTCGCTGGTAATAATTTAATAAATATTAAGTAAAATATAATTTATTGTTGATAATTGTAATGATTAATTACAATTAAAGCTTCTGTTACAATTTTAAAGTTTTATTGAGCATTATGTTGATCAATAACAATTATTATTATTATTACTGTAATTAATACCGTTGTCATTATAATTTTTTCCAGTACAATTATTGTTTGTGTAAAAAGATAAGTATTTATTTTAGCGCCATAAGCACTAGAAAAATCGGGATACTGACGCACGTAACAAAACGTAAATATGACATTTAAAATCATATTAAATAAAACAGGCTTATAACGAGTAGTCGAGAATAAAACTAAACGCCGGGTAGTGGGGAGACTGAAATTCCAATAAAAATTTCTCCTACGTCTCCCTGACCAGGCTTATGAGCAAGTCGACTGTACTAACAATTAATAAATAAGTTTAAAATTTTTATTAACAATTTTAAACACTTATCAATCTCTAAACATGATTGTTTATCAATGGTGTAACAATATTAATCCGATATTACATAATTATATTTTATATTATATATCATGTATGTATTTTTTATTATTATTACTATTATTATTATACATATACATATTTATATATTTGTTTTAAATATCTGGCGTTATTTAAATTTTTCAAGGTCGTAAATTAACTGTTGCTATTTTTCAACTTAAAATATATGATATTGAATATATATTTATGTTTTACACCTTTGAAAATTATTGCAAATATTTAACAAAAAAAAATAATAATTATCAACTGATTGTGATAATTGATTGTGATTTGTTAAGTGTAACAAAAAAACAAACTATTTTCTTTTTTCTACAGTAATCATTCCAATAAAATTTCCTCTACGTCCCCCCGACCCGGCTTATGACGAAGTCGACTGTATCACCAACAAATAAATCAAATAAATATTTATTTTTTAATTACAGTACAATTGAAGCTGACGATTTTACAATGGAATTATTTAATCTGTATAAAATAATTTATAAAGAAGGATATGCGCAGGTATTATTTATTCAATCATTAATAAAATAATAATAATAATAATATTAATATTAATTTTAAAAATATACAGCACAACAGTTTGGGATTATTTAGATCGGATTATTTATTAAATGGTGATTTAAATATTAAACAAATCGAATGTAATACCATTTCATCAAGTTTTGCCGGATTAGCACCAGTTGTTTCTAAATTACATAAATATGTACTGTCACAATTAGGGCATGCAGATAAAACAAAAAATGTAAGTCATAATAAATTACAAAATTTAATTTTACTATCAATTATTAATAATAATAAATTTATTTATTTATTTAATAATTATGACAGATACCTGAAAATAATTCAGCCGTGGGATTCGCCAGCGGATTAACTGAGGCATGGAAAATTTACAACAATAAAGAATCTGTGATATTATTTGTTGTGGAGGAAATAACATATAATATATGTGATCAGCGAGTTATTGAACATGCAATTCATGATATTAATCCTCAAATAAAAGTTATTAGACGTACGTTCAATGAATTAATAAAACAGGCACAGCTGAGAGCAAACAAAGAATTATTTGTGTAAGTTAATCATTTATTTAGTGAATTATTTTTTTATTTTTATTAGTAATTTTATTTTAGAGAAGATCATTTAGTGGCAGTTGTTTATTATCGCACGGGTTACGAGTCATCAGCTTATACATCACAAGAAGTCTGGAAAGTCCGTTTACTTATGGAACGCTCGCGTGCTATTAAATGCCCGTCAATACAGTACCATTTGGCGGGAACTAAAAAAGTTCAACAAGCTCTTGCACAACCTGATGCATTGAAACGTTTTCTAAGTGAAAACGAAATTATGCTTGTGCGTCAAGTATTTGCAGGCCTCTATTCACTAGACTTTGTGAGTATTTATTTATCTGATTGATTAAAAGTAATTACTGGTTTAATTTATCTACAATTTTAAATTAAGGATGAAAATGGAGATCGAGCAGCAGAAATGGCAATATTGCATCCGGAAAAATATGTCATGAAACCACAGCGCGAAGGTGGTGGTAACAATATCTATGGGTTAAATGTTAAAACGACTTTAGAGTCTATTAAAAATTCTAAAGTACGTACTGGGTATATTTTGATGGAGTACATTGATGCACCACGTCAGAAAAATTATCTTTTGGGTCCTAGCGATGAAGACATTTGTCTACAAGAACTTATTTTTGAGTTAGGAATTTATGGAATAATAATTGGGTATTGTATTTTACACTATTTTATAAATACTAAAACTTTTAAATTTAAGAACTTGTATAATTTTCGAACTCAAGACAGACAGAGTTTAAAAGTATATAATTTTCAAACCTGGAGACTTTTGCCATGGCAACGGTTGCTATGGAGATTGTTGCTATAGTAAAGGTTGCTATGGAGACGGTTGCCATATAAACAGTTGGTATGAAGACCGCTGCCATATCAACGGTTGCTATTGAGACAGTTGCCACAGCAGCGGTTGCTATGGAGATTTTTGCCATAGCAACGGTTACTATGGGGATGGTTGGCAGCTAATAGGTATAATAGGCATCCATGATGAATGTTTTTAATGACTTTTTCATAAAGGGAGCGTAGAAGGTAGTTATCAAAATATTACAAGAAGTAAAAAATATTGGAAGCGCAAAAGCCTTCTAGTTTATATAAAAAAAAATATTTTCTTTGAGACATAATAAAATTTGTCTC